>NC_133652.1:110790769-111103034 GCF_009905375.1 Apium graveolens
CTATCAATTATCACCAACCACTCTTTTTCAGAAGAAATTATAACCTACAATTATTTTTATTGGATTCGTCTCATTTTTCTGAGTCTAGGGGTCTTCGTTTCACTCAAATCGGACTAACGGTTAAATTGTTATGAATTAAACACTGATAATTCAAGTTATTATTCAATATAGATAATTATTATAACCTTTTAAATCCTAAAATAATTTTTAAATAATTATTTAAGAAAAATCAAAGTCAAAAATAATTTTTTTATAATTTTTGGAGTTAAAACGAAGAAGTTACGATTTATTGAAGATTATGTGATTAATTATCGAAATAATTAATCACTTAATAAATAAATAACTAATAAATAATTAATAGATAATTATTTGCTAATTTAAAATAATTAATCCCTAATTATTAGGATTAATCACAATTTATTACAAATATTCACAACTCATCGTTATTTATTCGATTAGATCGATTATTTACAAATAATCAACCAACTTATTTAACTGATACGCTATTTATCGAATAACTACGAATTACTCGAATTATAAATCACTTAACGATTAATTATTCGTATAATTACGAGCTACTCGCAATTCTCGAATAACTATCGATCTATTACATTATTACTGAAACTTATACGATTCGTTAATCAATTAATTATCGGTATTTAATTATACGATACAAATAATCACTACAATATTATTCGAATAATTATCGCCCGAATAATAATTCTCATTATCGAACCATTATTCGTAATAATAACTAATTATTGAATTATTAATCATATTATTTAATTATTTTTAATCCTTATTTATTAATTAATTACCTAATTATTAGTTAATTACCTAATTATTAATTAATTAGATAACTAATAAATAATTAGATAAATAATTAAATAATTAATTAATTAAATTCGAATTTATAAATCAATAAAATAATTTAGAAATTAATAATACTAAATTTTTTTTTTCAGAATATACAACTAATTTTTTAATTAATTAATAGAATTTTTAAAACTGATTTTCTGATTTTAGAAAATACAATAAATAATTAATATTTCAGAAACACAACACAGGTTTTCAGATTAGGGTTTTTAGGATCAAACCCGGGTCGATTTCCGGGTTGGAACCGGGTCGAACCCGGGTCGCTCAAGAACACCGCCCCGACTGCCCAGAAACCGGCGTCGGCGGCGTTTCCCGGCGAGACGAAAACACAGCCAAACATCGTGATTCGAGTTCGTTTCTTCCCTGTTTCTGATGCACAGCAATACCAGCGATGCCTCCTTCGTTCCCAGGCCTCCCTTCGTCCTCCTTCCCCGTCGAGCATCACCGGAGACGAAGAACACCGCTATGGCGGCGGTTCTCCGACGAGCACGCAAACTACAACCAAACACTACGAAACCGATGCCGTTCGACTCGGTTTTTAACGATCTAATCATTTCCAGCAACCACAACATCAAACAATCAGTCAAACTCAAAACCCGAATTCATGAATTAACCCGAAAATTATGAATTAAAAATCGACTAACCAATCAACAAAAACGATTACATAATCAGATAGAGAATTGAAAGAGCTTCACAACGGATACTTACACGACTGATTTGGTTAACAGAATCACGATCAAACTTGGCTTTGATTCCTCCTGCTGTTCTTCACAAACCCTAACCCTAATTCCCCTTTTCTTTTTCTTTTATTTCTTTCTGATTTTTTTTAATACTTAATTAACTAAAAATTAATAATAATTCAGCTATTTATAGTACTGAAAATAATACCCCTAAATAAAATTAAGGGGCTAATTACACTCCTAATAAAAATATTTGGCCCCAATTTTTATAATTTTTGGGTATTAATATTGAATTTTTTAAATATCCAATAAATACAAAATAAATACTAAAAATTCCCAAAAATTGTGAAAAATACAAAAATACAAAGAAAAATGATATATAATAATTTTATGATCATATAAAAATAAAAAATGTGATTTTTGTGGGGCTTTTGGTACCCGAAGGGGTCCGGAAAAATTCGTTTTTCGCGAAAAAGATCAATTGGTAAAACGTCTAGGGGTTCAGATTAGCAATACGGTACAGGGCATTTTTAATAAAACAGAGCCAATGATTTTGTTTGAAATATGGGCTTTTAAAATACTGTTTGAGCTGTACGGGTTTTGATATAATATATATAATTGACGATAAAACGCTCAATAAATATCCAAAACACGTCTGGATCAAAACAACCAACACATAACACATAGCAGTTAGGGTTCAACGACTTAACACATTTAATCACATAATAATACACATAATTTATTATTATTATAACATAATACAAGCGTAATTCCTCGGTCGTTACAACAGTCGTGAGCAACGAGCCCGCTGGAGGCAAGAAGCGGAAGACCGATCTGGAATACATCGCTAAGGACAAGTATCCTAGAATTGAGCAAAATGCTAACTCAACTCCAAAGAGAGGGGGACCTGGATAAAAATTCACTTAGTATGCTAAGCTGAATGCTCCGAGGAGCCAAATTTTAATGGAAATCGAGAAAGATCGAGATATTCGCTGGCCTAAGCCCTTAAAGGCCGATCCTGCCAAGTTAGATAAGAGCAAGTATTGTAGATTTCACAAGGATGTTGGTCATGACACCAATGAGTGTAGGCAACTGAAAGATGAAATTGAGTTCCTTATTAGAAAAGGGAGATTGAATAAGTACACTGGAGATGGAGGAGACAGGAGCAACAACGTGAGAAAAAATTTTGACAATCGAAGAAAAGATCAAGAAGATCAGGGGCGAAATCCCCAACCTAGGGGACCGGTGATATATACAATCTTCGGAGGACCGCGACCCCGAGGGCCTGTGATAAACACAATTTTTGGAGGACCAACTGCTGCGGGATTATCCAAGAACTCTAGGAAAGCGTATGCGCGAGAAGTTATGCATATTGTTGGGGAAGCCCCGAAGAGGGCCAGGACAGGAGTAACAATGTTCTTTGATGATTCTGATCTGGAGGGTGTGAAATTTCCCCATGACGACCCGCTGGTCATAACCCCGATAATAGGGAACAGCCCGGTGAGGAGGATCCTTGTGGATAATGGTGCTTCAGTGGATATCTTGCTCCACGACACCTTTTTAAGGATGGGTTATAATTCACCCCAACCAACATGCCAATATATGGATTTGCGGGAGTGGAGTGCCCCGTGGAAGTGATAATCAAATTGCCAACTGTAATAACCCCAAAATTTTGGACTTTTTGTAACCCTTATGAATAGTAATTTTGCTGATTATGCTGAATAAGAAAACTTTTCATGCCACACTTTGTAGAGGTTCTTTTATTGTGATTCTGAGATCTTATTAGTATTCTATATGGTATATAAGGGTATGTAAAGATCGTCAGAATCCAAATTCGAACACTTTGATTTTCCCCGAAAATCCATCAGATACCGAAAGGATTGAGTATAAGGTAACATGATTAAAAGGATTTGAATTCAAGAATTATAAGAGAGGATCATAAAAGGAATATAATATATTGAGAAAGGTTTAGGGGAACCCAAGTAATAAGATCCCGGATATGACCCCTCAAACGATTAGCAAGAACAAACGATAAACGAGTCGTAAAACAATTAAATGACAAGTAATACAAGAGAGATTAGTTCAAGGATTATGGATGATAATCAAGCAATTAAGCAAGGATTAGCATAAGAAGATGCTTCCACCACCAAGCGATGACAAGTGGCAAAAGATGAAGTCACTAGGATGATGTCATGCTTAGTCATACTCCACTCACTTTAATCAACCAACAAATCATCCAAATATCCCATTCACTTCATTTTTCCACCACAAATACATTCAACAAATAACAAACCCTCCCAAGAACATTGCTCTCGGCTTTTTCACTATTTTCAAGAAGAAAAATTCCAAAAATCAAGATCCAAGCTTTGTTAATTTGCAAGGTAATTACCCAAGGTCCCTTATGATTAGATAAGCATATCCTAGGAGTTTAAGCTTCTATTTCTTCATGAATCTCTTCCAATAAATCAAGGAAGAAGATGATGAATAGTGTTTTCAAGATTTCTAACTTTATTTTCTTTGATTTCCTTTAAGATCCAAGCATTCCTAAGCTATCTCAAGGCTTCTTAAGTCTTCCTAGCTACTCTATTCAATCCAAGGAAGGTATAACCCCTCCAAACCCTAACTTTACTTTGAGTATTAGGTTTGGTTTTGTTTGTTATAGTTCATGAGAGCATGATTCTTGTATGTTTAGAGTTTGGTTGGAATTATAATGATTTTGGGTTATAAATCTTGGTTGTTGGTTGATGAACCTTAAGTATAGTTAGTAGCTCTTGTTTGAGATTGAATAAGTTGGAAAAATCATGAGGTTATGGACTGAGTTAGTAAGGTTTGGATGAAGTTTTGTGGTATTGGTGGTTATGGGTTGATTTGTGGTGGATTTATGGTTGATTTGCGTAGTTTAAACTTTGGTAATCGCGTAAACATAGCCGTCATAATGCCCGATTTACCTTAGACTGTTTTGTGCTTAACTTTTGCACCAGAACACTCACTACCATGAACTTACCATTGCCATGATTAGATAGTTCATGTTATGAGCTTCGTTTTGATATGTGGTTCGCTTGAATCCGATGTATGGTTTAGGAGAAACGACCGTTTTCAGTAACGGCGTTTCGCGACCGAACCCTTACCCCTCGCCTTACTTTAAAACCTTGGTTAAGGCCCTTAAATGACTAACTGGAGTATAAAGAAATTATGTAAAGTGGATTAGGCAGTTGATAGGGTACTCGCGAAAGAATCTCCTTAAAACCCTTAATGGTTAATTTATTAAAAATGGTGGAGCCGAGGGTACTCGAGCGACTTAAGTGAATCGTTAAGCGCAAAAGTGAACGTTAGGGTCTAATTGGTTAAAGTGTAGATTCATAAGAGACTTTGATTTAATTCCAACTTATATGTTGTTTATAGGTTACCAGACTCATCCCAAGCCTTTTATCACCCCCAGTCGCTCAGGCAAGTTTTCTACCCGTTATACTGTTGTTGTGATGTAAATATATGTATATTCATTATCTTGTGATAAGTGCATGATTGTTATTAGCAAATTTTGCAATATATTGGAGCATGCTGATATGGTATATATGCATGTTTGTTTCGTAATCTTGATATCTAATTATTGATTGAAATGCTTATAAGTTGCATAATACCTATGCTAGAGATAAGCAGTAGTTGCGTATACCCTTAGTATAGGGGACCCAAAGGTGAACATTTTCTAAACCGGGAGTCGATGTTCCCGAGTATAATATATATATTTATATATATATTGATATAGTTTTCAAAACTATTAATCGAATAAGGTTTATTCGATAACTTTATTTTATTAATGAATATTACTTTGAATATTCATTCGAGGACTTATGACTCGGTTTATTTTATTTAATGAATATTATCTTGAATATTCATTCGAGGACTTATGACTCTGTTTATTCTATTTAATGAATATTATTTTGAATATTCATTCGAGGACGAATGACTCCGCTTATTTACTAAATAATATTCTTTATTTTATTAAAGAATAATGTTTCGATAATCAAACTTATTTTCGATTATTCAAATAAAGATCGTACTTCGTATAAGTATACCTTTGGTTATTTATTATTCATTTCAAGTACGAGTTTTAAAACTTCTACTTCAAATTATTTATATAGAGATTATCCTTTATGGGAATATTATTTAATAATAATATTCAGATTTTTCTAATATATCGGGACTGATTTATTTCATTAAATCAGTATTACTCCAAACATTCTTAAAAATGTTTTCGAGTCTTCAAAATGAATTTTAAAAGTTAGAGCAGATCCCAAAACTCATTTTGATATTTAAGATCTTCCTTTCAAAGGGGATTTAAATAGTCGCTCAAAACCTGAGGGATCCGGCTCAGTGGTGTATTTTATATTCGCAACGAGGTTGCTGTTTTGAGAAAACAATTTGATTACTTGCCCAATGTTCGGGAAGTAAGTCCATCTAATTGAGTCGGCATAAGCGACAGGCCGGGGTACGGTCTATGAAGGTGTAAGAGGCTGGGTGACAGTCCATCCACACGTGAGTGGCCGGGTAACGGTCTAGCGCGAGGTCCTAATGCGGTCTGGGTGATGACCGGCGAGGAATTCATCCATCTACAGTAGAAAAGGTTACTTATTGGTATTTTTGCCTGATCAGCAAGATATCGGGTTTATGCCAAAATTCTTTTCTCCTTTCCAAATTCATTGGATATTGCAACTCTGTTTATAATTTTCATAACAGAGGTTTTCAAGGAGTGTATGAAATGTATATATATAGGTGTATATATATATCGGGACTTAATGAAGTATCTCGTAACTTCATTATTTATAATGATATTTCAAAGATTGAATCTATACAAGTCTTTTCTTGTAGTCTCATCTATGTGATGAACTTTTCAAACTGATGATACCTTGAACGGTGGTAGTTCAAGTAGTATCCGGAAAAGATATAAGTATATTGGAGTATCTTGTAACTTCATCTTTTCAACTTATATCTGGTTAATGATTATCTTATGCATGACAAAGATTTTCACAGAAACGTTGAGACAAGGTTAGATATATGAGATCACCTTGCAACGATATTTTTATACAGTTATAAACTGGAACTCTGTGTATATTATGCATTAAAGAGGACTTCCAAGATTTTGAAAAGTATATATACATATATACTGAATAGTTTGCGACTTGGTCGCGATAAGATATCAAACTTGGTTCATTTCATCTTGACCAAGACTTTCATGAGTACTATGAAAATGCTCATATATTGTTAATTATTATACATATTATTTCGGTGGGCTTGTTGCTCACCCTTGCTTTCTTCTTTCATCACACAACAACAGATAGACAAGATGAACAGGACCAAGCTCCCAATTTGCGAGCGGATAGGAAATGTTCCGTAGTTTCATGTAGGCGTTGATGCCGTTGTAGCTGAGGTAGGAACTATCAATAGGCTAGGCTTTCAACTATTGATAAACCGGACTTATGTATATTATGAATTGTAATAATGGCAAAGAATATGTAAATTATTCAGAAACCCTTTTGAGGTGAAATTTTTTATAATTGTGGAATAAAATGACTTATGTTATTTTTGGTATTCATCTCTGAGACTATAACTTGTGGTGTGTGTGTATATTGTGGGGTCACAGTACGCAGTAGTTGGTTGTTTATAAAGATTGAGTGTTATTAAGGGAAATGGAACTCGTGACAACCCGGATCCCCGACCCCGGATTTGGGGGTGTTACACCAACTACCATAGGACAGGAACCGAGGCAAGCTACACATATGTTAGACTTTGTGGTGGTGAAGGCTAGTTCAACTTATAATGCTATCATGGAAAGAACCGGGATACATGCCTTCAAGACAGTCCCTTCTTCCTACCATTCAATTATGAAGTTTCCCACCCGAAATGGGATTGGAGAAGAGAGGGGAGATCAAAAAATGGCTAGAAGTTGCTATGTGGCCTTACTAAGGGCAGATGGAGTTGGGGGGCAGGTTCTTCCTATCGAAGATCTAGATATTTGAGAGAATGATGAGAAAAGATGGAAGCCAGCAGAAGACATGGTTTCGATTCCTTTAGCTCCTGAGAATCCTGAGAAAGTAACTTTCGTTGGAGCCACACTAGAGGAGTCCCTTAGAGGGAAGTTGGTGAAATTTTTGCAAGGAAATAGTGATGTGTTTGCATGGTCAACAGCTGATATGCCAGGCATAGACCTGGAACTGATTACTCACAAGCTGAATGTGGATCCAAATCAGAAGACAGTGAAGCAAAAGAAAAGAAGCTTTTCCCCAGAGAGGCAAGAAGCTATAAAACAGGAAGTAGAGAAGCTCTAAGAGGCTGGTTTCATTGAGGAGATACAATTTCCAGAATGGTTAGCAAACCCTGTAATGGTGAAGAAGGCAAATGGAAAATGGAGGATGTGTGTGGACTTCACTGATCTGAATGACATATGCCCTAAGGACTGTTTCACATTGCCAAGGATAGATACTTTGATAGATGCCACTGTTGGACATGAGATACTGAGCTTCATGGATGGATTTAGTGGATATAATTAGATCAAGATGCATAAGGATGACATCCCTAAGGTATCATTCATCACTGACTTCGGTGTTTATTGTTATCTTGTTATGGCATTTGGTCTGAAAAATGCAGGAGCCACCTATCAAAGGTTGGTAAATATAATTTTTAAGGATCTTATCGGCTAGACCATGGAAGTTTATGTTGATGACATGTTAGTCAAGAGTCTAGTAAAGATAGATCATATAACCCATTTGAGGGAAGCCTTCGAGGTCCTGAATTACGACAAGATGATGTTAAATCCTACGAAGTGAGCTTTTGGAGTAGGGTCTGGAAAGTTTTTGGGATTGATGGTCTCCGAGAGAGGAATCGAGGCCAATCCCGATAAAATAAAAGAAATCCTGGACATAGAGCCACCAAAAACTATCAAAGATGTTCAGAAGCTCACTGGAAGGGTTGCTGCGTTGGGATGATTCATCTCCAAGTCTGGAGATAAGTGCTTGTCATTCTTCAAGTCTTTAAAGAAGGTTAAGGATTTTGTATGGAGTGAGGGAAGCCAGAAGGCATTTGAGGAATTAAATAAATATATGGCCCAGGCCCCGTTGTTGGCCAAGCGAGCTTTGAATGAAGTTTTATACTTGTACTTGGCCATTTCAGAGAATGCCTTGAGCGCTGTATTGGTTAAGGAGGAATTGAAAATCCAGAAACCCGTATACTATGTCAGCAAAATTCTGCATGGAGCTGAGTTGAATTATTCAACCATTGAGAGGTTTGCTTTAGCTTTGGTAATGGCTTCAAGAAAGTTACGTCCTTACTTTCAGGCTCATCAAATTGGGGTGCTAACAAATCAGCCCCTGAGAAATATCATTCATAGTCCCAAGGCTAGTGGAAGGTTGATCAAGTGGGCAATAGAGTTTAGAGAATTCGATATCAAGTATAAGCCACGAACGGCAATAAAAGCCCAGGCATTGGCTGACTTTGTGGTGGAATGTACCATATCCAACCAAGAAGTCGGGGGCAGGAGGATACCGTACCTCAGCACAAGGAAGTTGATAAGGGGGACAAAGAATAGGATGACAAAGAGAAAGAATATTGGGTTCTCTATTTTGATGGAAGGGGGACAAAGAATAGGATGATAAAGAGAAAGAATATTGGGTTCTCTATCTTGATGAAGCATCAAAAATAAATTTAAGTGGAGCAGGTTTGGTTTTACAAAGCCCTGATGGGTTCTTGATTGAGTATTCCATGAAGTTAGACTTCCCAACCATAAATAATGAGGCAGAATATGAAGCTCTGATAGCTGGCCTCGGCCTAGGAGAAAACTCGAAGTTGGTCATATCCCAAGTAAAGGGAGAGTTTGAGGCAACAGATGACACAATGCCTAAGTATGTCCGCCTAGTAAGGGCTGTGATGACTCAGTTTGATGAATGCCATGTTGAGCACATCCCAAGGGAGGAAAATGCTAAGGCAGATGCATTGTCTAAATTTGTTTCATCTGAGATAGAGGAAAGTTCAGGAAGTGTATACTTCTGCATTCTGAAGACATGGAGCATTGATGTTAAGCTTGTAGCTCCTATAGGTCTGGGAACATCATGGATAGATCCCATTAGGACCCATATTCAAACCGGTTGGTTGCCAAATGAAGCTACTGAAACACTGAAGTTGGCTGTTCGAACACTGAGATACTCCTTGATAGATGGAATTTTGTATAAAAGATCTTATGTAGTTCCTTACTTAAGATGTCTCAGGCCCGATGAGGCACGCTTGGCTCTTAAAGAAGTGCATGAAGGTATCTGTGGAAAACACTTGGGGGGCAGAGCACTAGCTCATAAGATAACTCGTTTAGGCTTCTATTGGCCAGAAATGATGGTTGATGCCAAAGAGTATGTGAAGAAGTGTGACCGCTGTCAGAAGCATGCACCTGTCGTTAGACAACCCCCCGAGATGCTGACCTCCATCAACTCACCTATCCCCTTTACTATGTGGGGAATGGATATACTTGGGCCTATCCTCATGGCCACGACACAAAGGAAGTTCCTGATTGTAGCCACTGACTATTTTACTAAGTGGGTTGAAGCCAAGCCTTTGGCCAAAATCATAACTAAGCAGGTTGCACAATTCCTGTGGGAAAATATTGTGTGCCGGTATGAAATTCCCCGCATCCTAGTCACTGATAATGGAACATAATTCAACAATGAGGAATTCAATAAGTATTGTGAGGAGAATGAAATTGAATTACGATTCACCTCTGTGGCTCACCCGCAAGCCAATGGGCAAGCGGAAGTGGCAAATCAAATAATCCTGGATGGACTAAAGAAGAGGATTGAGAAGTCGAGGAATAACTGGGTGGATGAAATACTCCCAATACTATGAGCCTATAGGACTACCTATAGAGTCACGACTGGAGCAACTCCTTTCATATTAGCATATGGGGCAGAAGCGGTTGTTCCTTTAGAAATATCACATTCCTCTCCCTGGATTCAAGCTTTCAATGCTGAAGAAAATGAGGAAGGGCAAAGGTTAGCCCTGGATCTAGTCGACGAGGTCAGAAATGAGGCCAACGCCCGCAATGCAGAGTATCAACGAAGAGCCTCCCTCTATTTTAATAAAAGGGTTAAATAAAGGTTCTTTTACCAAGGAGGCTTGGTTTTAAGAAAGATTGAGGCTTCAGGAGTTGAAGAGAAAGAAAAGCTAATCCCTAAATAGGAAAGACCGTATAAGGTCGAGAAAACATGAGGACGAGGATCCTACAAGTCGGAAACCCTGAGCAGTAACAAAGTGCCTCAAACCTGGTACATTTCGAAGCTGAAGGTTTTATGTTTAGGACATGAAATACATGTTCCCGGTACTTAGTAGTAAATGGAGGAATAAGGTCGACCAGTGTACGAGCATCCAATGAATAAAATTCCAGCAGGACCAAAGTACCGAAAATAAAAGACGAATATGAAATCAAACTACAAATGCAGGAGATCCTGAAGGATCAGAAATCAAGTCATGATGAACAATTAGGTTACACACTGAAGATGTTCAAGTCCATGAAGGACCGCAAATAGATAAAAGCCATGCACGGCAAAAAAAGCCATGCAAGGGATAAACACTGAAGGACAATCTATAGTCCAAATCAGATGATTAATCAATAATGGCAACCTCAGAAACAACCCAAAGGCTAGGAAAGCCCCGTAAATTTACCATATCCGGGTAAGGGCTATGAACAGAGCCAATGGACATATTAACGGAGTGCACCTCATCATCATGGGTGTCCATCATCTTGAATAAGTCTTCCGACCGTCGATAAATGCTAAGAGAGCTCTAGAATCCTAGTCCTGAAACTTTCTCTCAAGTTTCTTCATCAATGCTGCCAAGGCCATGTGCTCACTCCTTCATTTTGCACTCCTAGTGAAAGAAGCTGCAAAGTAGGCGTTGGCCTAATAAGAAAAAGATATTAGAAAGCTAACTTCACGAAACGTATATGGTCAATTGAAGTCTACATTACAAACTTCAGCCTACCAAAAGAGGCTGATCAGCCTCAAGAGAAAGCCTTTGACCAACCGGAGATCCCTTAGAAAGGGCTCCAGCAGACCGGCCTTCAAGGGATGCCTTAAGCCAGCCAAGCTCCTCCTTTAATTTGTGAAGTATTGAAAGTTCTAAAAAGAATAGATGTACCAAATACAAGGCATGAGCCCCACATATCCCCGCCTCAGGAAGCTGTTCGCCTAATTGGAACAAACTTAACCAATGGGAAAATAAGAGGGGTTAGGCCAACTTTAACAAGATTCGTTTGAATTATGAGGACCCATCAAGAACACGAATGTGATAGTTTATGTTCGAGGTCCATCGAGACATGTTGTCCAAGAAAGCAAAAATGTTTCCCCTTGACCGACCAGAGGAGGTCGAGTAGCCATCCATGAAGATCTTTGATCGTCTGAAGGGTCCTTGGATGAGGTCCCCACCCGACAAGGCATTCCCCCAAATAAAAAAGAGAGAAGCCTAATCCACGAATTGATTTTGAGAATATTAAAGTTCAAGAACTTCCACGAAATATGATCCCAAAGGGCCAAGAAGCTCTAGACATTAAGGTTACGGCCGACCAGGGCCTTAAGGGCTTGGTCTCATTGCCGACCAAGAGTCCTTGAACCTGACCCCTCCACATGGAGGGTTAGGCCGACTAGGACATCCTTGAAGGAACGTCTACAGATGTCCGGAACTCATAGGGATGGCCCCTAAGAGAAGGTTCCAAGAAAACCATGAACTAGAGCCAAGGGATGCTCCTAGTGAAGAGTAGAATGTTCACGAGAACAAGTACATAACGCTCACTAGAAAAAGGGACAAACATCCAAAAAAAAGCAGAATTTGCCGACCAGGCCACATGGAGGCCTCATAGCCGACCGGAACCCATTTAGGGTTGATCCAGACCCTCCTAAAGGTTTTCTGGTGGAAATCCTATGAAATTCATTGAGAATTCTTGAAAATTAGGCAACCAACGAGAACAAGTTTGAAGACTAGAACACCCATGAGAACAAGTTCCGCGAAGGCTAAAGAGTCCATGAGAACAAATTTCGTGAAGACTAGGACATCCACGAAAAAAAGTTTCATGAAGAATAGAACGTTCACTAGAAAATGATCAGAAAAGCCTGGCTGAGGCTAAATAACAAATCGATAGTCTTAAGGGACGATTATATTAATCACCATGACCTTGAAGATTATTAACGATTTCTTTGATTCTTAATGGATTTGGAAATATAAAGGCCCAGTCAAGGTTCAAATTCAAAGAATCAAAGCCCAAATCCAAATAGGATTTGAAAATATAGAGGCCCAAATCCAAAGAGGATTTGCAAATATAAGAGGCCCGAATTAAAGCCCAAGTACAAAGAAGAGCCAAAAAGACCAGGATCTAAGTTGAGATCTAGGTCGTGAATCCTGGATGAATTAGTTCGAATAGGAGCCTAAAGATGAGAAAAATTTCAACCAAGACCAGAGTCGTAAACTTGACTAGGATCCAGGTCGAAATCCTGGTTGTGAATCCTAGTCGAAGTTTCACGAACAGGAGTCAAAAGGTGGCAAGAATTTCGACCAAGACCCAGGTCGTAAACGCGACTAGGATCCAAGTCGAAATCCTGGTCATGAATCCTAGTCGAAGTTTCACAAACAGGAGTCAAAAGGTGGCAAGAATTTCGACCAAGACCCAGGTCGTAAACTCGACTAGGATCCAGGTCGAAATCCTGGTCGTGAATCCTAGTCGAAGTTTCACGAACAGGAATCATGTTGCGGCCAAAATTTCGACCAGGATCCAGGTCGTTAACTCGACTAGGATCCAGGTCGAAATCCTGGTCATGAATCCTAGCCGAAATTGTTCGACCAGGGCTCAAGAGCAGGCCCAAATTCGACTAGGATCCAGGTCGAAATTTCGACCAGGATCCTGGTCGAAAAAGGGCTGAAAATTTCAGAAAAATCCAAAAAAAATTAGGGAAAATTTGAAAATAATTTCAAAAATTATTTTTGATAAAATATTTTTGAAATATTAAAGAAGTAATATCTGTGAGTATCAGAATATTCTTGAAAATTAGGAAAAAATCCCAGAAATTAAGGGAAAATTCCTGAAAAATACCAGAAAATTCCTAAAGAAGGGGAAAAGGTAAGAAAATAATAGGGAAGTTCTAAAAACAACCTTGAAGTCGTGTACAAGGAAAAACGTTGTAAATGTGTAGGTCGCTCCACACTTTACGCCAAAACGAAACCCTATAAGGGAACAAATAAACTTAACTTCTGCAAAATCTTTTATGGTTTCCCAGAAGTTGGGGGGCAAATGATAGGGAATAAAATAGATCCTGATTGAGTAATTAATATCACATTAATTGTATTAATATTGGGCTGACAGTTAAGCCCATTAGAAGAGGCTCAAGACCCTTGATAGGGGCCAAAAATAGCCTAGGAATATAATTGGTGTTAAAATTAATTAGACCAGATACGGTCCAATAACGAAGCCCAATTAGGAAGGGCCAAAACCCTGAATATTAATTAATTTCATAATTAATTAATAAGGGATAAATCAGCTGTCAAGATGAGTCCCAATGAGGATATAAATCCTTGAAGATTAGCCCCCAAGGGACCTGATAGGATAAGGAATCAGTTTCCTACTTCCTAGGACTCCAAAGTCCATTCTAATTCCGAGACTTGCCCACCAAGTCTCCAAAACCAAGTCCAATTCAAGGACTCCCAACATCTATATAAGGGGCCTCACCCTACAAATCAGAACTACATTTTGGCTTAATCCTCGATTAAGGACATACAGGCCCCTACGTCCTTGGTGTGCCCTCGCCGCCATAGCCCCGAGGGCATCATTTAAGAATTACGTTTTTTGGCTTGATTCTCTAATTCACAGAGATACGTAGACATCTCGTAAAGGCAGAGTTAAGCCACAAAATACGAAAGCAGCCATTACAGGCCTTGAGCTCCCGAACCTTAGTAAAAAATACAGCAATTAATATATCTTAGTTTTTAATCCATAATAGTCTTGATTTTCCTTTGTCAGTTAATGTTCACCATTGATCTTGCACACTCTTCAAGCTGCTTTTTGTAGACTTGTCAATTCAGCTGGTTGGATTGTTTATTGATTGTTAATCTTGGATATTGAACTGGTCTGTATTTTTGTACTTTGAGATTTTACCTCGAGATCTCCGGTTTGGTCTATAGAGAACTTGACATCTCGATAAGTATATTGGCTTATCGAGATCTCTAGTCTTCATATCTTCACTTGACTTATCGATATCTCTGAGTTCTCTAGTGGCTTATTGACTTGTCGATAACTCAGAGTTCTCTAGTCAAATTTGACTTGTCGATAACTCAGAGTTCTTTAGTGAATTTTGGCTTATCTATATCTCTGAGTTCTCTTGTGGAATTTGACTAATCGATAAATCAGAGTTCTCTAATGAATGTTGACTTATCGATAACTCTGGGTTCTCTAGTGAAGAAATGACTTGTCGATAACTCGAGTGACTTCTCTATAACACTAAATCTGTTATTTGTAGAGATCTTGACTTAGAATATTTTTCTCAAAACAGATTTATTCAACTCCAAGCTTCTTCATAATTCTTCTGAGGCATGATCTTCTTGATCTTCTTCCAGATAGCATTCTTAGGCTTGACACTGTTTACAAAAAATAATCCAGTCTGCTCTTTTGACATTTTTATAGACTTTAAATGTTACAAGTACAAAATATAAATTAAGATTACAATGCAACTTACTTAGAGTTGTCAAATTGACTTAGTCTTGTTAAGGTACAGGCATGTCTTGCACAACAATCTCCCCCAATTTGTGAGAAGATTGCTTAACACAAATTCATGCCTGTTAACAAGACTAACCCCAAGTTATAACGGAAAATGAAATTAATACATAAAACTTGATAGAATTACAACCTTTATTCATTAGGAGATTTATAGAGTTTGAATGGTTACAAGTATCAGGTAAAGACAGTTTTTGCTTCTGCTTCTTCTAAGGAGATCCTTTAAGTGATCAAGAATTTTGAGTTCTTCTATTATAGGTGTCCCACTTAGAGATTCTACAAGTTTTTGTCTTGCTGCCTTTGGATAACCATTTTCTAGTAAATCAATCCTAAATCTTGAGAATCCACCAGTTTGAATGTTTAGAAATTTCCCATCCTTAGAGATTCCACTCATCCCTTTAGCCTTGAGCTCTTCTGATCTTTTTATGACCATCTCAATTTCCTCATTATACTTCCTCACTCTTTCTTCAGATTTAGCCTAATTTCTTTTTCTTCTTTCCTCTCTTGTAATCAACCATTCAGCTAGAACTGATCTCCATGCCCTTGTAGCAGTATCCTTGTCCTTTAATAAAATTATCATTCTCTTAATTTATGTGGAAGAAAGAGAATCCATTAAATCACAGCCAAGGAAGGCGGAGGACCCATCTTCATAGAAAATTCTAACTTCCCTTAGAGATACAACCCAGACTCTAACTATTTCTTCAACTAGATGTTGGAAATAATCTTCATCTGAGATGCACCAATTTAAAGGTAGAAAGTCACTTTGCTTAAAGCAGTTCCAGATGGCCCTTTCAGTAACTTCAACTTTTTCAGTAGACTTTTCTTTAGAGATGTTTGGCTTGTGGTGATTGGAATTTTTAGGAAAAAGTTAGCAGTTTGCCTGTATAGAAATTTAGTCTTAGAGATTAGAGATTTGAGGAGGTTTGATGGTTGAGATTGTAACGCCCTCCAGACCCGGGGTATAAGTCTGGGGGTTACGAGCTAATCACCAAACCTGTACAAGCTTATTAATAAATAATAAAGAAATGAAACTAAACCCCTTAATAACTACCAGGACCTTTTTAGGTTGAAGTATAAAAACAAGAACCACTAACTACTTTTATTACAAACCAACATTGAAAATCTCACAATTCTCTTTATTACAAACCATTGTCTAATTTATTTTTAAACTAAGTTCAGCTTTTATTCAAACACACATACTACCTATCAATACTCCACCTGCTCGGGCAACTCAAAGCTTTCTTCCTGAATTGGGATCAACACCTTGGGTATGAGAGGATCCCGAGGCTTGACCCACTTCTTTACCACTCGTGTCCTGATGGGTTTCATATTCCTTTTTAACTGAAACAATAAGGTGAACAACAATAAAAAGGGGTGAGCCAAAATTGCTCAACAAGTCCACAAAATATAAACAGTGTTAAAGCATTATAATTGAATCCATAACCCAGGTATATCTGCAAAGATATAACCTCATAAGAATCGAAAGAAGGCCATTACTGGCGAATACAATTGAACTAAACTGGACTCAAGTTCGCAGCTATACCCTGCTGATCAGCCAGGATACAATGCAGATCTATATCTCACTATATAGATCTCGTCGGGCACCCAGGCACTACAGCCCATTTCAAGGATCCGGTTATGTCCCGGTCCTTAGGATTAAGTAGACTTAATCCCAAAAGTAGTATTATCCAGTCCCTGGAATAGCAACCGGAACAAATCGGTATGCTTTGATATTTTCTAATCACCAGAATATATCAATAATTGTGAGTAACAATTGGAATATGAATGATGAATTCAAATGAAAAGAATAATTCACGAATCTAACTGAAATATGAATAAAGAAATTAAAGGAATACAAGCGTAATAAGAATTTAAAATGAATATTACTATTCTGAAATTAGAATAGGGGAGGAACTTGCCTTCTGCGCGACTCACTGCAATTGAATCACTTCTATCTATCACCTTGGACTATTACCGACTCAACTGGCCTGGCTGGCTTAGCTTCTGTTGGCAAAACAGACTGGTTAAGTCACGTCGTACTTCATTTGCATCTTGAATCGACTTCAAACCATTCCTAACATCTACCCATGCGCTTATGACTGACTCATATATTACATATAAGCAAGTAAGACTCGATTAACCACGTAATACACATAAGCACATAAGCACATAATCATTTTTATGGTTAAAATAATTTTTAAAACCAAAATCGACTCGCTGATCGCTCAACTGATCGTTATCTGACTCGTTTCCCATTTTTCCGGAATTTTTCGGACTCGTCTCGGCACGTAACTCGACTGATAATCAAACAAGTCACAAGATCAACTAACTTCTAAAAGAAATTAAGCTTTGATATTATTTTTAATGAAAAGGATTCATTTTTCTGAGTTAACAGGCTTTCGTTTCACGCAAAACGGACTAACGGTTGAATTATTATTAATTAAATACTGATAATTCCATTTATTAATCATTATAAATAATTATTACTAACTTTTAAAACCCAAAAATAATTTTTAAATCAGTATTTAAGAAAATCAAAATTAAAAATAATTTTTCTATAATTTTTGAAATTAAAATGAATTTATTATGATTTATTGAAAATTATTTGATTAATTATCAAAATAATTAATCACTTTTAAATAATTAATAAGTAATAAATAAATAATAAATAATTAAGAAAATAATTCAATCTGATTTTTAGAAAATAATTCAGAATTATTTATAATATAAATTAATTAATTAAATAATTAATTAATCAATTTAGAAAATAAATAGAACTGATTTTTAAAATTAATAAAAATAAAAAGTAAAAATAATTTCCAGAAACATATGTCAAAAAACAAACATCTGACAATGTGGATCAAAACCGGGTTCTGGAAACGGGTCAACCGGGTTGGATTCCGGGTCTGTGAAGAACACCACCGGAATCTGGGTTTAAACCCAGAATCCGGCGACTTCACCGGACTCCGGCGAGTCCAATTCCTGGCCAAACGGACATCGTTTGGTTCTGTTTTTGATCCCAAAACATCCCAAACTATTTCCCCAATCTGTTTCTAGCCAAAATCGACTAGAAATATCCCTGGATATCATTCTCTGATCAAAATCATCAAGAACTCCGGCAAAAAATCCAAATCACTCATTTGTACATAACATCAAACGTTATATAGTGCAAAATGAAGCTAAGAACATATACAATCAAAGCCCTAACATTACAAGAACCAAATATTCACAGAAATCATCGAGTTGTGTTTTGAAAATTCGACCTAAACCCTAGAAATCGTGAATAACTATCCAAGCATCGTTTGTTCAATTGAACACCATGAATCAATTTTAAATCATCTAACAAAGCTATATCAATCATCAAAACATCAAAATAATCCCAGAATCAAAAAACCCTAATTCGAACATAAACCCTAGAAATCAAAAATAAAAAACGATGCAATAAAACGTGAAATTGATACAAGAAACAGAAAGAACAGATCAAAACCTTCAATTTGGATACTCGAATCACTTGTTTTGGTGCTGTAATCAGATCAAAATCACGACTGGAATTCCTGACCCGAACCTGTTCTTCCCGGCCCGATTTCAGAGGATTTTTGGTAATTTTGCAGATTTTAATGATTAATTATAATTAAGTAAATAAAAATTAGGCTATTTATAGTAGTAAAAATAATACTCCTAATTAAAATTTAGGGGCTAATTATACATTAAATAAAAATATTGGGCCCTAATTTTTATAATTTTTGAGTATTAAAATTTAATTTATAAATATTTTATATATGCAATATATATGCCAAAAATTCCCAAAAATTGTGAATAATGCAAAAATGCAAAGAAATAATATAAATGAAAGTCCTATAATTTTATAAAAATAAAAATGTGATTTTTGTGGGGTTTTTAACACCCAATGGGGCCCGGAAAAGTCATTTTTCGTAAAACGAGAAAATTTATAAAATATCTAGATGTTCAGAATATTGCGATTGTAAAAGCCGTTTGATGAAAAATAAGGCTCATTATTTTATTTGAAATACTGGCTTTAAAATCATTGTTTGGGTTGCAAAACGTTTGAAATGAAACCTTTGAATACGATATAAAACATCTGAAAAATACCTTAAAAATACAGAAATGATACAGAATACACGTAGCACGTAACAATTAGGGTTTAACAGATAATCACACATAACTGACATATTAATACATATATTTTATTATAAATATGATATTATACAACGTAAATTTCCCGGTCGTTACAGAGATTGTTGACTTTGAAGGTTGAGCTAGTTGTGTTTGGATTTTTAGGGTTTGGTGTGGTTCTGAGCCATCAGTTTCTTTTTACTTCTCCTCTCATTTTTTCGCTTCTTCTCCTCATCCTTTTAATCTTCACCCTTCTTCTTTTCATCCTTACTGCCAGTTGCTTTAGAAGCTTAACTTGGATTTGAGCCAGAAGGATTTTGCTTGCCATCCTTCTCCTCATCATCATCCTCATCTTTCCTTAGATTGTACTGACCTAACACAATGTTTGGGAACAATGAGATGCCTTGCTTGACTGGTAGTTGAACATACATAAACTACTCATTTGTGTGGATGTAGATAGGCTTCTTGGAAAGCTGCTATCTCTGCCTTTTTGAGCTCTTGGAGAAGTTGAGTTTCTGTGGCGCCCTCCAAACCCGGGTCAGAAGTTTGGGGTCCACAACACATATACAATATATAAACTTGTATATGAAATATTATTAGCAATGACCCTGCTTTACATAACCACGGATCGCAACAGGTTAAAGTATGAAAACAAGCCACAACCGTAACTTTTATTATAACGTACCAAATCCCAACTAATTTAACTTACAACTGATAATGAAATCATTCTTACAATCTTACTATCTCGCTACCGTAATATGCTCCTGCTAGCTTGCTCCAACTCAATCTGGAATCCTAGCTCGTACATTGAACTGGGAAACCCCGCTATCAACCGTATCCTTCTTAAGTGTAGAATACATAAAAAGATTCGCAAGAGTGAGCTAACTAGCTCAGCAAGTCACACTAACAGTAACTGAGGTTAATCAATGATCAAATGAGATGATTCAGAGGAATCATGTTTCTTGTTAAACAATCATTAGAATTGGATATTCATTTTACATTTTAAAACCAAGGTTAGGCTGCTGATCAGTCATGCACTAACCCCGAGCAAGGCACACGGCTCTGCTCTACAAACTAGATCTAAGGCACATATTGGCCTAATTCGACCACGAATCTGGTCTGACCATGAATCCGGTCCACATAAAGAAAAACTATCCAATTCTAAAGCAGTTCCATATGAATAATAATATAACTTAGTAAAACAAGATCATAATCAATAGTGATGAAACATTTGTATAAAGGCATGATGTATTTCATGAGTATCACAAGGGCGCATCAAAGTATGTATAAGAAATGGCCTTCCGCCTGTAGGAGAATCAGGTATTAGATGAACAATGATCTTACAAGGTTTAGTTCTTTGACGTCACAAGGTATGGTGGAGTATAAAAGTTTCTGTATGTTTAAGTAATTTTGTTTCGGTGTTTGATATATGATGGATATATATTTATGGAGTAGTATCGTATTTGTGTGGTTTAGTATTTGATAAATCAACAAGAAATGGTTCACAAAGAATAAGGCTTACGGCTCAAAGATCAAATGATGTGGCACAGGTTCAAGGCTGAAGGATTCAAAGTACTTACAATATAAAACAGAACTATTTTGACTACTTCAAATTTTGCCACGAGAGAATTTAGAAATATTTGCATTATATCTCGAAAAAGGTTTAGAAGTACTTGCCTTATCATAATCGATTCCAACTTCACTAGTACTTGTCTACTGACTTTATTCAACAACCACTCGTCTACTTTTCTATGCCTTGCTTCTATTCACTTATCACCTGCTGTATTTTCTACGCATCGATTTCATTTTCTGATCACCTGCTTCCCTTTCCTATGCCTTGTTTACTCTGCTTGGCATCATAAGTATCTATCAATATTCATCTCACATTACTCTAATCATCACATGGACGTCATAAGGTTTCATCTACCTTTCGTTTCACCCAAATCTGATTTACGAATTAAAAGTTATGCTAAAACAAGTAAACACTGATCACATAGACCGATAGTCAAACAAATAAGTCACATATAGCACAGAGCACTTCAATCAATCAATGAAATTTCATTTATAAGGAAGTCTCGGGCCATTAACAGTCTTTCAGATATTTAATATGATTTTTAAAACATTTTTCGGAGTCAAAATGGGTCATTGGATCAATTTTAAAACAATAAACAGGGTTCAGTTAGCCAAATCTGGCTTCAAAATAATTTTATAATAATTATCGAGCCTTGAAAATAATTTAAAATAATATTTTAAAACTCGAAACTATTTTTCAGAATTTTTAAATCATTTATAAATAATTAAATCTAATTAAATAATTAATCAAAATTAATTAATAATTAAATAAATCAATTAATCAATTAATTTTCAAATTAATTGACCAATCAATTAATTAATTATTAACTAAAATTAATTAACTAATTAATTCGGATTTATTTTTGAAGTAAAATTAATTTTTGGAATTACAATAATAATTTTTGAAACTTTCAGTAATTAAAAATGAATTTTTATAATTAAAATAAATAGAAAATTTGATTTTTAAATAATTTATAAATAGGAATCCTATTTTTGCAAGGTCTGGAAAGTTCAGGGACTGAACTGTTTCTCTTTCAAAACCACAGGTACTAAAATGCAATTTTTACAGGGGTTTGCCGGAAAATGTCATGTCTCGCCGTAGAAGACGATTCCGGCATCCTCACCCCACCATCACCTCCAGATCACAACTATGGCTCACCGGGAACACAACCCAACAATCAATTAATCCTAACAATCCCTCAGTTGGCCAGAAATTGGCCGAGAAGTTCGCCGATTTCCGGTGAACTCGAAGAAACTTCAAATGACAACTCCCTTCGAACCAGGGATCGTCTGTTAACATACTATACACCAATCAATTGCAAATTTCAAGGGGAAGAAAACCCACCGATCTAGAACATCTGTTAATCCATAAATAAGAAACCCCCAAATTCAATTAAGAACATTCATAAGGGTTATAAACCCTAATTTCAAAATTCGAAAATCAAACTCAATTTTGAACATGTTATTGAACTACAAATCAGTCATATGACATATCAAAATCATCAGGAAGAAAAGTTCTACAACATACAAGCATCAAATCATTCAAACAATCATCCGAACAAAAATTCATATTTTTAATCAAAATAATTTGAAATTAATAAAAATTATAGACTAATACCCTCTGATTCTGCAATTGTAAGGCATATTGATTCTGATAGAACACCTCAAGACCTTCGTTTTGAGTACTCGAGCTTTCCAATCGGAATCTGGTTACGCCTTGAAATTGCAGTTTAATTCTGAAAAGTTTATATGAATATAAGTATTTTCTCTGTAAAATTATATAATTTACTGGCTGCAAATGATTTTCTTTACGAAATAAAATACGGTAAAGGCTATTTATAATTACGGGAAATTAGTATCCCGTTGGATCATTCCGGATATAAAATAGTACGTTTATTTATAAAAAAGGATCCAATCGGTACCGGTTTTCGGGATAATTATCCAAATCTGTACAATTTGTACTGCGGTCTTGGTCTCAACGCCTGGTTACACGTATTACGAGGTGATAATTATAATAGTTTAATAAAAAGATCCCGTTTATCAAAAATTCGAGTTTTATTGATTTACGGAAACGAATATTGTATCGAAAATATTGCGCCGGGACCCACACAGGACAAACCGTACGCCAGATCGAAAAATTCGAAACATGGAAAATGCTCGGAATATTAGAATTAGGTTAGGAAGGAGTTCTCGGAAGAGTTTCGGGTTATAAAAACGTAAAAACGGTTGAGGTCGGCTGGTTCCCGATTATATAAAATAGTTTGTAATTACTCAGAAAAAGAAATTATAAAATCCATAAATGTCCAATAAAATCATAAAAATAAATAGGAAGATATGACAATTATCTATATTTTATTTTGGACGTATAAAAATTAAAATACTCAAATTATATCATATTTACATATCCAAACACAGATACCACTTCACAAATGATTACCAAAATTCATATAATAGTCACATAATATTTATTATTAACAAAAATAATTACACGTCATATCCTGAATATTACATCATTCCCCCTTAAAAGGATCCTGTCCTCAGAATCACTTAAGCAAATAACTCAGGGCAGTATTTCACTTATATCACTTTCTAAACCTTGGGCTATCCTTTCAACCCTTTGGTTTCCACAATAATCTTACTAACTTTATAACTTTCTTTCTTAATATTTTCTCTTTCTTTTCTACAGTCTCTATTGGATTCTCAACATAGGACAATTCTTCTCGAAGTTCTATCGGCTCACATCCTATCGCATGTCTAAAATTCTATACCGTACTTTTCTAACCTTGTCACATAGAAACATTATGAATATGTTACCCATGCTGGGTAACGCTAATTCGTATGCTATTTTACCGATATATTTAGAAATTTCAAAAGGTCCAACGTATCTCGGACTCAACTTTATTTTCTCTTCCGATCCTGGATGATCCCTTTTCACGGTAACACTGCTAACTATATTAAATTATCTTCTTAAATTATGTACTCTTTTTAGCTTGATCTACACATTTTCTTTAACAATCCTGTGTGGCACTTATCCTTTTCTCAATAATCTCAATAGCTTCCTTTATATATTGTAGCAACTCTAGTCCAAATATTTCACGTTTGCCAACTTCATCTCAATTTACTGGTGATCGACATTTACTTTTATAAAGAGTTTCGTATGGCGGCATCCCAGTACTGGCACGATAACTGTTGTTGTTATAAGCAAATTCTACTAAGGAAAAAGCTCGCCTTAATTTCCTTTTGAAATCAATGGCATAAACACGTAACATGTCCTCAATTGTTTGGATCATTTTCTCTCTCTTGGCCGTCAGTCTTCGGATGATAAGTTGTACTCATATTTGACTTGGTGCCTAACATTCTGGAAAACCTTTGCAAAATCCTGAATTGAATCGTGGATCCTGACTTTACACAATAGATGCAGGGACCCCATTAAAAATTACTATTTCCTTCAAATATATGCGAATCAACTTATCCAGTGAATATCTTTCATTAATGGGCAAGAAATGAGCTGATTTAGCCAACTCGCTCACCATAACTTAATTAGCATCGTGGTTTGCTTCCGTTCTTGGTAATCTAACTATAAAATCCAGAGTGATACACTTCTATTTCCATTCCGTATTTCTAATGGTTGCAATAATCCACTAGGCCTCTAACCCTGGCCTTACTTATTTAATATGCCTAACACCTCCTGATCCATTGTGGAATTTCCTTTTCGTACTCGGCTATCAATATTCTTCTTTAAACTTCTGTATAATTTGGTATTTCTTGAACGGATTAAATACTTAGGATTGTAAATTCCCTTTAGGATCTCATTCCTTAATTCTGCCACTCGTAGCATCCAAGTTCTGAAGGAAAATCTGAGGATACCATGATCATTCTTTTAAGTGCATAAATTTCCTCTTATTAAACTGTTAATATCGTGATCCATTATCTCCTCTTGTTAACTGTTAACATCCTGATCCATTATCTTCTTTTGATATCTTTTTATCTTTTCTTAACAACTTCAACTGAATGGTCATATTATCCATTATTTCTCCTTTTGGATCATGAACTCTGCTTCCAATTCCAACTTCTAAAATTCCATAGATAATCTTTCCGGTGCAGTCTCCATATTTGTTCTCTCCTTTTTGCTTAAGACAAGTATCACTATAGACGATGAAATCTCCTTGTTCTTCTCAAAGTGATAAAACAGGTGTTGTGACCATTCTCTCCTTTAACTCCGCAAAACTTTCTTCACACTTTACCATTTCATATAAACTTCTCGTTGTTCCTAGTAAAATTTATCAAAGGTGTTGCAATCTTCAAGAACCCCTGAACAAATTTCCGATAATAACCGGCCAATAATAAAACTTCTTACTTTTGTTGGTGTTTTTGGTCTTTCTTTATTCAAAATAACTTTAATTTATGCTGGATTCCCTTTGGTCTTCTTCTCACTGACTATTTATGCTAAGAATTGTACTCCCTGCCATTAAAGCTTTCACTTTGTAAACTTTTCATGCAACTTCTTTCTTCTTCGACTTCCCATCTATCATTAAATAATTTGCATGGTTCTCCTTTGACTTTAAGTAACATAAATATAACTTATCCAGATCCTCCTTCAAGATTATGTTCATCAAATTTAAATATTACTGGTATATCAGTTCATCCAAATAACGTTACTAGGATTTTATAACAACAGTACTTAGTTTTGAAAATTATCTTTGATATGTCCATAGGTTCAATCTTCAATTGGTAATATACCTAGTCTTAAATCAATCTTATAAAAATACTTTGCTTCTTTCATTTGATCAAATAAATCATTGGTTCGAGGTAACAGATACTTTCTCTTGATAGTAAACTTGTTGAGCTTCCGCTAATTGACACATAATCTCATACTTCCATCTTTCTTATTAATAAATCATACCGGTGCACTTTAGGGGGTACGCTAGGTCCAGTTGCTTTCTCTTCAAATCATCTCCCGTGTTTGCTCTGGTAACTCATTTATTTTATCTGGCGCCATTTTGTGCGGGGCTTTGGACACTGGTTTCATTTCAGGTGCTAAGTCAATCATGAACTCAATTTCTCTATCTGAAGGAAATATTGGTAACTCGTCTGGAAACATATCTTGAAACTGTAAAATCTTCAAATTATGTTTGCTCCTGACTTTTACTTATAATCGCCATTGCACTTACATCTTGGTCACTGTAACCTTTTAACTTAAATCATTATTAACAAGTTCTTTACCTTCCTTCGTCCCCTAAACCTCATCATATTCTCATTTGGCATCTTCAGAACTATCTTCCATCACGATGGTATTTCTGGGCACCACACTTAAATAGTTAATCCATTCCTTAGAATGATGTCCAATCCTCTTATCTTAAATAATATCAATTCTTCAAAACTTATTGCCAGAAATCTCAATTCCACCATTGGTACTTACTTATTTAATAATTACATGTTCTTGACTTGCTAGTCCTTTAGTCATAATCTTATCAATTCAACAGGGTAATTCATCTTATCAACAAAACCTTGAGAGATAAACGATCAAGTTGCTCCCACATCTTTCAATACTTTAACGCATAAGGTATCCACAATAATCATTCACGTCATCACATCCGCATTCTAAATAACATATTTCACAGGAAAATTGCAAATTCTCGTTCTCGGAGACGTATTCCTTATTGGAGTAAATTCCCTTGACTTTTAGTGCATCCCTGGCTAGGGCTAGCGATTTGCAATCCTCACTATATGCCCTTATTTCCTTTTCATGCATGAGAGGTAGATGGAGCTTTGCCCACTTGGTTCATAATATGTTGACTTTTGTTTGAAAACAAATTCTTGCAAAGAACGACTATACTACGAAACAACTAGAAGGATTCACAATTTTAATAAACTTAGAGTTGAAAAGAAAGAAGAAGTAATGATTTGAATATGAATGAGACAATCACATTGATACTTAAGATGGCCAGTCTTTCGTACCATATGGAATATAGCATATGATTAGGTGGCGTCCCACCCGACTCTTCGTCATTCCGACAAAGCGTCTCACCATAACACTGTTTGTCCCAATCAGAGAGCAAAACTTGAGGGGAACAATTAAATTTGAAAGGAATGCAACATCCTCCTTTTTGATATCATCAAAAAGAATTTATTAAGAAAAGAAGTTCATACATTTTTAGGAATTAAAAAGGAATATATGCTGTAATATTGAGGACAAGAATGATACCATTGGTCACCATCCACATTTCACTTGTATTCATCTTTCGAGCTTGTTCGATCATATCCCAATTGTGTCATATAACAACTTTAGAAAGTATGTTAAAATGCCTTCGCAAACTAAACATTATGGTAGATTCTTACTTGTTAAGTCTTGCGTCTGTAACATCATATCTACACGTATAATACTTTAACAATTCAATCATAATGGCTTTCTTATCAGATAACCTCGAGTTTCCTCTTTTTAATTTAGAATAACCACGAATCATTCAACATAACGATCTTTTTGTTAATAATATTCTTCTTTTAAAAAAGTCTGGAAATCTTCCCAATCTTCTTCAGTCATGCACAAGCTTCTGTTAAATTAATGAATTCTTTGAACTCTGATAGTGCTAGTAATTGGATGAATAGTTACTCCATGCGCTGATTTTGTTGTTGATCTTATCAAACAATATTTGCACCTTACTATTAGGAATAATCAACTTCTTCATAATCGCGGGTTACTTTGTTCTCTGAATTAGCAATATTAAGTCTGAAACAAGCATCCTTCCAGGTAACCCGGGTCTTTTAACAAACAAGAAACTCAAGTAGTAACTTGACAACCAATGTTTAAAACTTATTTTATTCCAAAAAGGCTTTTAGAAATTTTGTAAGGGAAAATCTTTTTCGAAAACTTGTTTAAAAATTTTAAAAATCATACATATGGTTGTCCCTACTATATGAGTTGGTTGTTGTCCTTATTATAACAAGATACCAAGTTAAAGATACGATCACACAAAGGTCCGTTCACTTCCATTTATCTTCTCTCCTTCATTAGGTCTATTACCTTCCTTAATCGACGAAAACTTAGCTGTCGTTGCATGTTATCTTATTCGTAGCTTCATTTCAAAGCTTCCATACTGGTAGTACTCCCATCATCATCTTTGCAGTCATTATGGGGGAACAGGTCTATCCAATAGCCAACAAGTCTATTTTATAGAACAAAGTTTGCTTATTTCACATCACATCACTACTTTATATATCACATTTATCATAGCACCATCATCTTATTCTACAAAAATTCCAGATCTGTACTTTTCTCTCTAACTCTTTCAAAATTCCTCTAGTCCATCCCATAAACTAATCACGGGTGATCTATTCACTAGTGGCCACATTTAATCTGGTAGCAGCTATCCTCCGAAACATGTGAATCTTCTTTCTAAAATCCTTCTCACCTTTATTAATATCTCATGTACTTACCATTTACTGTAGCTATCGAATCCATCCTCATAAATACTGTTGTTCCATAAGAAAGGTTTTTTTAAACTGAGGGTATAGAACATGGTGTAGAGTAAACTGAAAAGATACATTCATAGTTGAAGGAACAGTAGAACAGGAATAAGCAGATGGAGGATCTTGAATAGGTAGTCTCGTATCAAGAGGTGGTAAAATAGCGTAGAATAGCTTGAAGAGGTGCAACTGTTACAACAGAAGGTAATACCATTAATACTGATAGAAGAACAAGGTGCAATTCAAATCTGAGAAAAATATGACGATCGTCGAACGGAAGGCTCCAAACAATCAGATGATATAGGAAATCAAGATCTGCCATTATCGTTGTCTGGAAATCTCGTCGCAAGTTAAGAATCCCGAATCATAACACGAACCGTGTCGGAGACCTACTATACAGTCGCGCTCAACCTCATGACGTTTTGTCTTTCTATTTCTTATTCATAATCTTAACCCTCTACCCAATCCCGACAATCTAGGCTTGTTTCAGTGACTTATAACCTGTAGCTCTGATACCAACCTGTGGCACCCTCCAAACCTGGGCCAGAAGTTTCGGGTACAGAATACATACACAATATATAAACCTGTATATGAAATATTATTTACAATGACCTTGCTTTACATAACCACGGATAGCAACAGGTTAAAGTATGAAAACAAGCCACAACCTTAACTTTTATAACAACGTACCAAATCCCAACTAATTTAACTTACAACTGATAATGAAATCATTCTTACAATTTTACTATCTCGCTATCGTAATAAGCTCATGCTAGCTCGCTCCAACTCAATCTGGAATCCTAGCTCGTACATTGAACTGGGAAACCCTGCTATCAACCGTATCCTTCTTAACTGTAGAATACATAAAAAAGATTCGCAAGAGTGAGCTAACAAGCTCAGCAAGTCACACTAAGAGTAACTGAGGTTAATCAATGATCAAATGAGATGATTCAGAGGAATCAAGTTTCTTGTTAAACGATCATTAGAATTGGATATTTATTTTAAATTTTAAAACCAAGGTTAGGCTGCTGATCAGTCACGCACTAACCCCGAGCAAGTCACACGGCTCTGCTCTACAAACTGGATCCAAGGTACACATTCGCCTAATTCGACCACGAATTTGATCTGACCACGAATCTAGTCCACATAAAGAAAAACTATCCAATTCTAAAGCAGTTCCATATGAATAACAATATAACTTAGTAAAACAAGATCATAATCAATAGTGATGAAACATTTGTATAAAGGCATGATGCATTTCATGAGTATCACAAGGGTGTATCAAAGTACGTATAAGAAATGGCCTTCAGCCTGTAGGAGAATCGAGTATTAAATGAACAATGATCTTACAAGGTTTAGTTCTTTGATGTCACAAGGTATGGTGGAGTATAAAAGTTTCTGTATGTTTAAGTAATTTTGTTCCAGTGTTTAGTAAATGATGGTATATATTTTTGGAGTAGTATCGTATTTGTGTGGTTTAGTATCTGGTAAATCAACAAGAAATGGTTCACAAAGAATAAGGCTTATAGATCAAAGATCAAATGATGTGGCTCAGGTTCAAGGCTGAAGGATTCAAAGTACTTACAATATAAAACAGAACTATTTTGACTACTTAAAAATTTGCCACGAGAGAATTTAGAAATATTTGCATTATATCTCGAAAAAGGTTTAGAAGTACTTGCCTTATCACAATCGATTCCAACTTCACTCGTACTTGTCTACTGACTTTAACCACTCGTCTACTTTTCTATGCCTTGCTTCTATTCACTGATCACTTGTTGTATTTTCTACGCATCGATTTCATTTTCCGATCACCTGCTTCCCTTTTCTACGCCTTGTTTACTCTGCTTGGCATCATAAGTATCTATCAATATTCATCTCACATTATTCTAATCGTCACATGGACGTCATAAGGTTTCATCTACCCTTCGTTTCACCCAAATCTGATTTACGGATTAAAAGTTATGCTAAAACAAGTAAACACTGATCACATAGACCGACAGTCAAACAAATAAGTCACATATAACATAGAGCACGTCAATCAATCAATGAAATTTCATTTGTAAGGAAGTCTCGGGCCATAAACAGTCTTTCGGGTATTTAATATGATTTTTAAAACATTTTTCGGAGTCAAAACGTGTCGTTGGATCAATTTTAAAACAATAAACACGGTTCGGTTAGCCAAATCTGGCTTCAAAATAATTTTATAATAATTATCGAGCCTTGAAAATAATTTAAAATAATATTTTAATGCTCGAAACTATTTTTCAAAATTTTTAAACCATTTATAAAAATTAAATATAATTAAATAATTAATCAAAATCAATTAATAATTAATTAAATCAATTAATCAATTAATTTTCAAATTAATTGACCAATTAATCAATTAATCAATTAATTTTCAAATTAATTGACCAATTAATCAATTAATTATTAACTAAAATTATTTAACTAATTAATTCCGATTTATTTTTGAATTAAAAGTAATTTTTGGAATTAAAATAATAATTTTTGAAACTTTCAGTAATTAAAAATGAATTTTTATAATTAAAATAAATAGAAAATATGATTTTTAAATAATTTATAAATAGGAATCCTATTTTTGCAAGGTCTGGAAAGTTCAGGGACTGAATTGTTTCTCTTTCAAAACCATAGGTACTAAACTGCAATTTTTACAGGGGTTTGCCGGAATATGTCTTGTCTCGCCGGAGAAGACGATTCCGGCATCCTCACCCCACCATCACCTCCAGATCACAACTATGGCTCACCAGGAACACAACCCAACAATCAATTTATCCTAACAATCCCTGAGTTGGTTGGAAATTGGCCGAGAAGTTCGCCGGTTTCCGGTGAACTCGAAGAAACTTTAAATGACAACTCCCTTCGAACCAGGGATCGTCTGTTAACATACTATACACCAATCGATTGCAAATTTCAAGGGGAAGAAAACCCACCCATCTAGAACATCTGTTAATCCCTAAATAAGAAACCCCCAAATTCAATCAAGAACATTCATACGGGTTATAAACCCTAATTTCAAAATTCGAAAATCAAACTCAATTTTGAACATGTTATTGAACTCCAAATCAGTCATATGACATATCAAAATCATCAGGAAGAAAAGTTCTACAACATACAAGCATCAAATCATTCAAACAATCATCCGAACAAAAATTCATATTTTTAATCAAAATAATTCGAAATTAATAAAAATTATAGAAAAATACCCTTTGATTCTGCAGTTGAAGGCTTATTGATTCTGATTAAACACCTCAAGACCTTCGTTTTGAGTACTCCAGCTTTCCAATCGGAATCCGGTAACGCCTTGAATTTGTAGTTTGATTCTCATAAGTTTATTTGAATATAAGTATTTTCTCTGTAAAATTATATAATTTACTGGCTGCAAATGATTTTCTGTACGAAATAAAATACGGTAAAGGCTATTTATAATTACGGGAAATTAGTATCCCGTTAGATCATTCCGGATATAAAATAGTACGTTTATTTATAAAAAATGGATCCAAACGGTACCGGTTTCGGGATAATTATTCAATTTTGTACAATTTGTACTGCGCTCTTGGTCTCAGCGCCTGGTTACACGTATTACGAGGTGATAATTATAATAGTTTAATAAAAAGATCCCGTTTATCAAAAATACGAGTTTTATTGATTTACCGAAATGAATATTGTATCCAAAATATTACGCCGGGACCCGCACAGGACAAACCATGCGCTGGATCGAAAAAGTCAAAACATGGAAAATGCTCGGAATATTACAATTAGGTTAGGAAGAAGTTCTCGGAAGAGTTTCGGGTTATAAAAACATAAAAAATGGTTGAGGTCTGCTGGTTCCCGATTATATAAAATAGTTTGTAATTACTCGGAAAATGAAATTATAAAATCCATAAATGTCCAATAAAATCATAAATAATCATAAAAATAAATAGGAAGATATGACAATTATCTATATTTTATTTGGACATATAAAAATTAAAATACTCAAATTATATCATATTTACATATCCAAACACAGATACCACTTCACAGATGATTACCAAAATTCATATAATAATCACATAAAATTTATTATTAACAAAAATAATTACACGTCATATCCCGGATATTACAGTTTCTTCTTGAATGACTAGATTCACTCTATCAATCATTACATCAAGTTCTGATGCTCTTAAGGTTTGAAGATATGGAAGAGTCACCTGGAGACACATGTCCACACCACCATCATTGATGTTCATGACAATTCTTTTCTCTAGGAAATTATCAACTTTCACCACCAGTGCTCTTATAAAATTAATGTATTTTCTCAAAGCTTTCTTGCAAGCCATATAGTTATGTTGTAGAGATAACCTTAGTGCTGCAAGAAGGTCATTAAATTCCTGATCTTGATTGGGTCCTTCTGCAGCCCTTAATAGTCTTTCTTTCCCAACATCAACTTGAGCACCTGAGCTTTGTCCCACCTGAACAGGCTCTTTAGATTGTGTCTTAGCATCCTTAGATTTTTCAATCCTAGCCTCAATCTCCCCCTTAGTCTTGGGAACAGGAATGAGCAGGGGAGTTGGAATTTCTGGCCTAATTTGTTCAGGTAAAGCAGGCAGTGAAATATTGAGCTTCCCCATGATGGCCCCCAAAGCAACATAATTCTGCATTTGAAGGTGCTTATGAGAGTCCACCAGAGGTTGTATATTAGTTTGTTGACTCTTGACTATAGAAGTCAAGTCTTGGACTTATATAGTGAGAGTGGCATTAGAAGTCTGCAATTCCAAGACTTGGTTTTGGAGAGAAAGGATTTGCAGATTTATAGAAGTGGACCCAGGATGATAAGAGCTAGTAGATATTGAGGAGCCAAAGGTTGCTTCTATAGCCTGTTTGATGCCATCCATGAGCAAAGCTGAAGGCTCATATCTGCTTTGATGAAGTTGCTCCAGCTTGACTTTTGTGAGTGATTTGCTGTTGGAGCACTGTATGAAGAGAGATGAAGTATTGTTTGAGATTTTTGACTTCCTTTTCAATGGTAGCAAGATCCATCCTTGACATTTGATCAGCAAAATGCTTGAACTTGGAAGTGATCTGTACTTGAGATGGGATGATCTCATCCATTTTGTCTTTTACTAACTTCCTTATTATGTCCTCATGACCAGTCATTTTGACTTCTAGAGCTTTACCAAAGAGGTGAAAAGCTTTGAGTTGAGCTTTGTACGCTTCTGTGACTACACCATATACATCTTGTGGATTCAAGGCCTTGGTATTGCTTCCCAGAATAGTGATGTATTCTTCCCTAAACCTGGCCAAGACTTGATCCATTTCTAATACAAAGTCCTGAGATAGCTATGCATCCACATTGCCATCTCGTTCTACATCATTGACAATTTTTGTGACGGCCTCTACCTCGATGTCAGGAGTTGACATCATCAACAACAACCTTGAGATAAACAATTCAATGATAAAATATAACTACGACCCATTTACCAAGATCCTTTCCAGGTTTAAGTATGATTTAGGTTACCTCTATTACAAAACCGACTTACAACAATCTACCCTGACACAAATACTTAATACAGCAACTCAATAGATCAACTTTGGTCCAACACAACTGTCTCGGAGGAGCCTGGCACGGAAGGAACTGGAACTCTTCCCCGACTATTGCGGAAGAATCCTCTAGACATCTACAATACATATTTAAAATATTCTGCAAGGGTGAGCAATCAATTGCTCAGCAATACCACTATATGAATAACAAGTAAAACAATTTACGATAAAACATTGATAGGAACAGAAATTATTATTTGTTCACAAAAGTAGAGTAACATTCGTAAACTGGATATTCAAAACTAGCATGCTCTGAAAACAACAATATCATTCGTGTGTTGTGTATAATTACCAGAATTAAATCTTAGCATGCTATTTCATTTTCAAATCATCTGTCTTAAGAAGTTGATTTGCTAATCAATTTCAAAACTGAATCAATCAAATCTATTGGACGTTCAACGGGTGAAGATAGCTGATCAGTCTATCCTCACCGGACAGCGACTAACGACCATCCAAAATAAAGAATGTGTTCCGAAACTTGGGAAAAGACTAGCTAGATCTTTCCCCCAACGCTGGACTACTCGGTTAAACAGAATGCCCAACCTAATTAGCCACTTACGCCTACTCAATTCCAATAGATCAACTGAATTCCTTTTTTGCCTCTTTTCAAAGTTCCACGACATAGGTGGATCAAAACATTCTCTTTATCCAGTTTTCAAAATCACTATCACCTATCTCTTTTCAAAATCATTCTATCACATCACACAATTCAAAACTTCTTTTCATTTTAATCACGTTTAGAGATAGGTGCTTTCAGAAGTTACTTTTCCTCAAAACATAATTTTAAACAACATTTCCAAATACAGGGGATACGTAACTTAAAACGTTTCCGTTCCATTACGAGAATAAATAATAGTTACTCATATATACTGAACCAGAAAGAATGGTCAGGGGTACTTGCCTTGTAGAGCTAGCGACTAACCCTGATTGACCTTGGACTGATTTGGACACACGGCTTTATCGCCTTACTAACAGACTATCTTGGATCCGACTTTAACGCTCAGGTCCTTCACTTGGAACCTCGCTGCACTTGTCGACTGATTACTAGGTTATCTTAGTTTGATATCAATTCTTGAGTCCTTTGACTAGAACCTACAGAGTCGAAATACCCTACCTTAGACGACCAGGTATGCTTGACATATCCTCAACAACAAATCTACCCATTCGATATTAAATCCCGACTCGAACTTATATACATTACTATAATACACGTAACATACAGGATTCATATACTCAAATATCGATTCAATTTCATTTTCGGAAAATACATATACTCAATGTTTTAGGAAACAAGTTGTCCGTTATATTTTACAAAAAATTTACTTATAACTATATAACTATTTACATTCGAGTGGTAGTTCCGATATTTCACAGGATATGCTCTGGAAAATCGGGCAACGTCTCCTTTGTTTATCGGACTACCCGTCGAATACAATTGACATCAATTCACAACCAATCAATTCAATCTGAACCCATCACATAATCCAACCAACTTCACAACCGGATATTTAACTACTTCTTTTATTTCGAATAATAATATGCGAACTAAATTATTTATTTTAAAATATTAGGGCTCGGATAAACATCATCACTGTCCACCGTTGACTCGTTAAAAGTCATCATCAACGGTGGCAAAATTCGGAAGTGCCCGATTATTCCGGGTTTTCGTTACGAATTCTACCGATTAAAATATAATCCTGCAAAATAAAATATTTATTATTTTCACAAAAATAATCAAGAATAATTTTGTGAAAAAAAGAAATCAATCAGGAGCCAAACAAGGCCTAATCGGCCGAGAATAATTTCAACAACTAGAGTTAACCGGAAAATAAACAGGCAACACAGACAATCATACACGCAAGACACACGCACCGCATGCGCGCATAGATCACCCAGCCGGAAAAAAATCTGGCAGCGGCCAGCAGAGCGGAGAGGAATAAGAATCACAGACAGCATCACAATCCATTGCACACTGACATACACACAGTTGTATACATATATATATATATATGCAAATCAGCAACCAATCAAAACAACTACAACCGAGAATAGAGATGGCCGAAAAAAAATGACCGGAGAACTCACCAATTCGGTGAACACAGGAGAGGAGCAGAGATGTTGCGAGAGGAAGGGAGGCCAAGAGAATTCGGGAAATTAAGAGAGTGAAAAACCGAGAGAGACGGATTAACGAGAGAGAAGAACTGATGAATTGATGTTTATCAATTCTATAATTGAGCTGCCACACCGAGAGTAAAACACGTGTCCAATAAATGGACACGTACCCCGTTTAGTCTGACTGAAATCCCTAATTCTGATACCCAGTTATGAATTTAACGATACATATTGTGCAAAAAACCACCTTATAAAATTACGAAAATGGTCTTAACATGTTAGAAATATCCCGAAATAAATAAAAACATAATTTTTAATATTTTAAAACAATTTCTGAAACGCAATTTATACCCGCTCTAAGCAATTAAACAAATCAACGCGCGGGTGAAATTAATCCTAAAAATTTCCAAAATAATTTTAAAATTCCCGGAATATTCCCAACTTCAATAAATATGAGTTTCGTAATTTTTGAAACATTTCTGAATTCAAGATTGATTTTACTAATAAATACAATCATAAAATCATTAAGGGGTAAATAATCAATAAAATATTGATGTCTAAATTTTATAAATTCCCAAAAATAATTATTGAAATTATAAAACCTTAAAAATAATTTTAGAGATATCCAAATATTTATGGAAATAAAACTGCAATAAAATCACTTTTATCAACGAAACAAAAATCATACAACCCATTAATTAACCACGCAATTCAATCCCATATGCTAGTATTCACATATACATAAAAACAAAGCAATAACCTGCTAACATAACCCATTTATATAGTTTATTTATTTAATTACTCACTAATTACATATTTAGATAATAAAAATATACAAGTCGTTATATCGTTACCCCCCTTAAAAAGATTCTGTCCGCAGAATCTGATCTAACTAAATAAGTGAGGATATTTGTCAAGTATATCTGACTCTAACTTCCAGGTAGACTCTTCGACTCGAGGATTTATTCAAAGCATACTTATTAGGGATGTAACTCCTTCCTATGGAATCGCTCTTAACGATCCAGGATTAGGATCGATCATTCCACGCAGAATAAATTTGGATAAGAGCCCATTGGCTCCTAATCAATGAATTGGTTCAAATATATATCGCCTTCACATTGACACGTGGAACATATTATATATATATATATATATACATTTCAACTGTGGTGACAACATCAACTCATAGACGACTTTGCCTATATTTATTTATACCTCTAACGGTTCAATACATTTAGGACTCTACTTGTCCCTTCTATTCAAACTTAACCAATCTCTTTCAAGGTGAAACTTTTTCCTGTATCACAATCCTAATTCTATATATTCATATTCTTTCGATGCAAATCCGCTTTTTTTTTCCTATCCCGAGCGATTTCAACTCTCTTCCGAAGCAACACCACTATATTCTTGATGTACTGAATTAGCTCAGGACTTAACAATAGCTCTACTCCCACTTTCTCTAAATAGAGTGAGGACCCACGCTTATATCCATACCAGTCTTCGCAAGTTATCATTTTCTTACCAACATGTTAACTATTAGCATATAATACTCAATCTATAGTAGGTGATTACCTCAGTTTATTTTAAACTCAACATATATACTTTCCACATATCTTACATTATTCAAATCATCTTCTCACTTTGACCCTTAGTCTAAGGATAATAGGCAATATTTATTTTCAACTTAGTTTCCAAACATTCGAACACCTCTTACTCATTCTCATATGTCAAGGCTAGAAAGTAATCTCATATGTTCACTTCTTATCATCTTCAGGTATTCGAACTCCAACTTTTACTTTTTCCAATTCTTTTATTAATTCTTCAATAATCTCAATCATATTCATTTCTTCTCCTCTACTCAAAATATCTATCCCTAAATGGACCTTGTTTGGTTGGTAGTTACTCACACAACCGGGGTTCATAATCAATTTTTGACCAGAATCTCATACTTTTGAAACTTAATATACAATTGCTACTTTTCAACCTTTCTCAATTGTTATTCTGTATTCATAATGTAGTGAACTGGTTCAGGATCCGGCGATTCCTTTAACTCTTCAATCAATTTAGACCGAGGATGAACTTCATACAAAAGTTTCCTTTTCCAACTTTGATTGTTCAAACTTCAACCCTCACTCTTTCCGATTCTTTTGTTAACTCCTCAGGGATCTTAATCACATATACTGGTCTTGCTTGAGTGATCGCTAATAGGATACCATAATCTTTTGGTAATCTCAATCATAATTCATACCTTGAAATCTTAACATACAGATGCTCCTTTTCCCATCTCCGTAAAGGAATCCTTGGGCGTTCTATATGGATTTTCTAGAGTATAAATAGCTGAGGATGTTACCAATAAATACAACTGCACTTATACAAGTACTCCTTATACATTTTGCTCAATGAACCTTCAAATACGACTAATGCATTTGTTAATACAAATATTACCATCTGAACTCATAATGTTAATATCTTGCTCTAAACACAATCTTTAGTATGATCGCAAGCTTAACTTTAGCTAACGGTGGCCTAATCTTAGGTCAACCTTCACAGCCCACTACGTCCTTTTAATTGAATCATATAAATAGTCAATCTTATACAGGGATCACTTATTTCTTTTTATCAACTTCTCCAACTTCAGATTATCAGTACTTAACATCGCACATCCATTTTTATGTTCTACAAACTACATCAGTTCGTAACACGGATTACACCTTATCTTATTAGTCTTTTATCTCACAATTCTGAAGTTCCCCTTAATCGATTACTTGATTTCTATTGAGTCATCCGATACGACTTTTGTCACCAGTTCAACTATCTTATACTCCAAGATTATTCTGGTATGTCATTCGATAAAACCTTTGGGACTTCACTTATTATCTGGGTTTCTTCCAACTTAGGTGCTTCCTTCTTAATATTCCTTACAGGCGCTAGTTACACCTTATTTTCTTGCTTATGCCCTTGAATACTTATCCTAATATTAGCTTCCGTAGATATTATTATTTGCTTCTTCTGGTAATCAATCATTGCCCAGGTTCCTTATCAGGGTCTTCAGCAGCTGAACTCTTAATCCCATTACAAGTCTTAGCATTGGTTGTACTGGACGTCAAACCTTTTGATGAACTACCTCCCATGCTATCTCGGGAAGTACTTCTATAATTCTTGGAAACATGCCCCACCTTTCCACAGTTGTAACAGATGACTCCAAGATTTTCCACCTTACATTCTGACGCATAATATCCCTTCTGACTACACCTAAAACATTCAGTATTTGCCTTACACCTTCCACCATGCCTCTTACCGCATTGCTTACATTCCGATATAGGCGACTTAACCGACTTGGCTTGATTAGAGTTGGCTGAGGTGTTACTGATTCTGTTTAAAGAAGTACTTTTCCCTCTGAATTCTTTGTTCTTACTCATTCCACCCTTTTTCTGAGACTTCTGGCTAGATCCTTCTTGACCTGTTACTTCTTCCATATCATCTATATTTCACTTCTTATCTTCTTTTTCTCTAGCAGCTAACTTCTGATCAAATTCAATTACTAAGGCGGCCTGAACTATGAAAAGATACGTCTTGAGTTGCAATGCCACAACTCCGCGGTGAATCTCATGCTTCAATCCTTGTTGAAATATTCTTGCCCTCTAAGCTTCAGAGTGCACATAGTCTGGTACAAACCTAGCTAACTCTGTGAACTTAGCCTCATACTCAGCTACACTTCTATCACCTTGCTTCAGTTCTAGGAACTCAATCTCCATTTCATTCCTCACGCAGTCAGGAAAATACTTTTCCAAGAATAACTCAGTAAACCTAGCCCATGGAACAGGGCCTTCTCCTAACACTCTGGTTGACTCCCACCAATAATTCGCTTCATTCTACAAGAAATAGCTTGCATAATCAGTCTTAAGATTCTCAATTACATGGACAAGATTGAAAGCCTTCTCCATCTCTTTTAACCATGCTCCAGCAGCTACTGGATTAGGTTCACCTTTAAACTCGGGAGGTTTAACACTCTGGAAAGATTTCAAACTAGCATTTTGGTTCAATCCTTGTTGTTGCTGCTGCAACAGTAATTGATGTTGCTGAACCTGCTGGATTAACTGCAATTGTTATTGCTGCTGCTGGCGCAATAAGTCTAGAATTTCATTTATAGCTGGACCCTCCATAAAACTACTACTATTTTCTTTAGACCGGGTAGCTTTCTTGGGTGACATTTTCCTGAAATATATAAATGAGTTTATTCAAAACATAACAAAAATATTTGACAGAAGATATCACCGTTTAAACGGTGCACTTATATCAGGAAAATGCTGCCCAATCACATTACCCATGTCTTTCATATTGGGGCCCATTTACAAAAGAAATCTAGATTAACAGCACTAGCAATCATGGTAACAATGAGAGTAGCAGAATCAACAACAGTTCAGAAAAACTTAAAATACAAAGAAACTAAACACCAAAACATGGCTTCTTAATAAAACAGCAACTAACTAACTTCCCGTCACGGTTCTATTACCATATCAACATTAATTCGATATACTACGAGACTTGGTTGGCTATATTAACCACCAATTACATAAATCAAACTGGTAAATCAGGTCAGCTTAAGGAATGCTGGACTTTTCTAGGCACCATAGTCCAAATTTTAACCAACCATTCCTCTATAGATGATTTCTTATCACCCACAAGCGATTCATCAACCACTAATTTACTTTTCCCGAAGCTATAACTCCATTTAGATCCTAAACTCTCGCGCTTACCATTATTCTTAAATGACATCCTGATATAGGACTCTCATTCTTCCCGATAGTCACTCTTATTTGCTTTCAATAACGAGGAGCATCTAATCGCAAAAATTCATTATCACAACGTATTAAATGAGATTTCCAACTCAAGTGAATCGAATAAGATGAAATACTGAAGAAGATGAAGGTATGACTGAGAGCAACCATACGAGTACACAAGATGGCCAGTCTTAGTACCGCAGAGTTTACAACACATAACTCGGTGGCATCCCACCAAACCCTTTGCCACACAGACAAATAGTCAAATCATATGCATTGTTTTGCCCCAATCAACCGAAAGAATCACTGAGGAAAGAAATAATGTTTAAATAGAAAATTCACAAATAGGGAGGGAGAAATCTGATTTATAATGGAATCAACAGAATCCTAAGTTGTCTACTTCAAATTTGACTTTCTTGCAAATAAATAAGCAACTTATCGGGAAACACATTCATTCTGGGGAATAAAATATGTTTTAATAAATGCGAATAAGATTTAAGATATAACAACAGTACTGATCCCCGCACTTCACGGAACTTGGCTATCATAGCAACCAATGACTATTATCCTATTGCCCAAACTCACCGAGGTCACACACTCGGTCCAACAACATCCCTTAATGTCAAAAATGCTATATTCAGGGATAATATGGGTGTCTCTATAGCTGACACACCAAGGATCCGCGCAAAGGCTGAATTCTCGCGATCAGACTCGTTTTTCTCGAAAGGAAGACTAGAAATCTTTATCGGACATTCCCAACCATATATATACGAATAGGACATACTTTAAGCTAGGGCAGTTCCAGCCAATCCTTAATAAATGTTAGGGTTATGCCTTCGAACCCTTGACTAAACTCATAGACTCGCTCCTCTGATTGAGTTGCTAACTCCCATCTATCTATGAACCTTCATGCACTCTTTTGACTCTCTTCTGAACCTAAATCAGGGACTCAAACCTGTAGCTCTGATACCAACTGTGACGGCCTCAACCCCGGGGTCAGGAGTTGACGTCATCAACAACAACCATGAGATAAACAATTCAATGATAAAATATAACTACGATCCCTTTACCAAGATCCTTTCCAGGTTTAGATATGATTTAGGTTACCTCTATTACAAAACCGACTTACAACAATCTATCCTGACGCAAATACTTAATACAGCAACTCAATAGATCATCTTTGGTCCAACACAACTGTCTCGGAGGAGCCTGACACGGAAGGAACAGGAACTCTTCCTCGACTATTGCGGAAGAATCCCCTAGATATCTGCAATACATATTTAAAATATTCTGCAAGGGTGAGCAATCAATTGCTTAGCAGTACTACTATATGAATAACAAGTAAAACAATTTACGATAAAACATTGATGGAAACAAAAATTATAGCTTGTTCACAAAAGTAGAGTAACATTCATAAACTGGATATTCAAAACTAGCATGCTATGAAAACAATAATATCAGTCGTGTGCTGTGTATAATTACCAGAATTAAATCTTAGCATGCTATTTCATTTTCAAATCATCTGTCTCAACAAGTTGATTTGTTAATCAATTGCAAAACTGAATCAATCAAATCTATTGGACGTTTAACGAGTGAAGATAGTTGATCAGTCTATCCTCACCGGAAAGCGACTAACGGCCATCCAGAATAAAGAATGTGTTCCGGAACATTAGAAAAGACTAGCTAGGTCTTTCCCTCAACGCTGGACTAATCGGTTAAACAGAATGCCCAACCCAATTAGCCACTTACGCCTACTCAATTCCAATAGATCAACTGAATTCCCTTTTTACCTCTTTTCAAAGTTCCACAACATAGGTGGATCAAAACATTCTCTTTATCCAGTTTTCAAAATCACTATCACCTATCTCTTTTCAAAATCATTCTATCACGGCACACAATTCAAAACTTCTTTTCATTTTAATCACATTTAGGGATAGGTGCTTTCAGAAGTTACTTTTCCCCAAAACATAATTTTAAACAACATTTCCAAATACAGGGGTTACATAACTTAAAATGTTTATGTTCCATTATGAGAATAAAATAAAAGTTACTCATATATACTGAATCATAAAAGAATGGTCAGGGGTACTTGCCTTGCAGAGCTTGTGACTAACCCTAATTGACCTTGGACTGATTTGGACACGTGGCTTTATCGCCTTACTAACAGACTATCCTGGATCCGATTTTAACGCTCAGGTCCTTCGCTTGGAACCTCACTGCACTTGTCGACTGATCACTAGGTTATCTTAGTTCGATATCGATTCTTGAGTCCTTTGACTAGAACCTACAGAGTCGAAATACCCTACATTAGACGACCAGGTATGCTTGACATATCCTCAACAACAAACCAACCCATTCGATATTAAATCCCGACTCGAACTTATATATATTACTATAATACACGTAACATACAGGATTCATATACTCAAATCTCGATTCAATATTCGTTTTCGGAAAACACATATACTCAATGTTTTAGGAAACAAGTTGTCCGTTATATTTTACAAAATATTTACTTATAACTATATAACTATTTACATTCGAGTGGTAGTTCCGATATTTCACAGGATATGCTCTCGAAAATCGGGCAACGTCTCCTTTGTTTATCGGACTACCCGTCGAATATAATTGACATCAATTCACAACCAATCAATTCAATCTGAACCCATCACATAATCCAACCAACTTCACAACCGGATATTTAACTACTACTTTAATTTCGAATAATAATATGCGAACTAAATTATTTATTTTAAAATATTAGGACTCAGATAAACATCATCACTATCCACCGTTGACTCGTTAAAAGTCATCGGCAACGGCGGCAAAATTCAGAGGTGCCCGATTATTCCGGGTTTCCGTTACGAATTCTACCGATTAAAATATAATCCTGCAAAATAAAATGTTTATTATTTTCACAAAAATAATCAAGAATAATTCTGTGAAAAAAAGAAATCAATCAGGAGTCAAACAAGGCCTAATCGGCCGAGAATAATTTCAACAGCCATAGTTAACCGGAAAAAAACAGGCAACACAGACAATCATAGACGCACGACACACGCGCCGCTCGCGCGCGTAGACCACTTAGCCGAAAAGAAATCCGGCGGCGGTCAGCAGAGCGGAGAGGAATAAGAATCATAGACAGCATCACAATCGACTGCACACAGACATACACACAATTGTATATACATATATATATATATATATATATCCAAATCAGCAACCAATCGGAACAACTACAACCGGGACAGAGATGGTCGGAAAAAAAATGACCGGCGAACTCACCAATTCGGTGAACACAGGAGAGGAGCAGAGATGTTGCGAGAGGAAGGGAGGCCAAGAGAATTTGGGAAATTGAGAGAGTGAAAAACCGAGAGAGACGGATTAACGAGAAAGAAGAACTGAGGAATTGATATTTATCAATTCTCTAATTGAGCTGCCACACCGAGAGTAAAACACGTGTCCAATAAATGGACACGTACCCCCTTTAGTCTGACTGAAATCCCTAATTCGAATACCCAATTATGAATTTAACGATACATATTATGCAGAAAACAACCTTATAAAATTACGAAAATGATCTTAAAATATTAAAAATATCCCGAATTAAATAAAAACATAATTTCAAAATTTTAAAACAATTTCTGAAACGCAATTTATACCCGCTTTAAGAAATTAAACGAATCAACGCGCGGGTGAAATTAATCCTAATAATTTCCAAAATAATTTTAAAATTCTTGGAATATTCCCAACTTAAATAAATATGAGTTTCACAATTTTTGAAACATTTCTGAATTCAAGATTGATTTTACTAATAAATACAATCATAAAATCATTCAGGGGTAAATAATCAATAAAATATTGATTTCTAAATTTTATAAATTCCCAAAAATAATTTGTTACGACCGGCATTTTGTGTAATATTATTTGTGAACTTTATATAATATTAGAACCGAATATAAATATACTTAATGATTGTACGTTGTGTGAATGAAAATTTCTGCATTATAAATTGCTTTATGTAGAATATGATTTTTCAAAGTAAAAGTTTATTTATTTCCCTTATTTTTGATTTATAAGGAATATTCTAAACCTTGGAAAAATTTTCTTTTAAAAGTTATTTCATTCACAAATTTCAAAAGTGAACTTATAAAATTTCTAAAAATCCAAGTTATTTTATGGTATAAATTTTATAATTTTTGAACTTGTATTTTATTTTATAAAAATAAATCTTTAAAAATTTATTTGTTATAATTAGAAAATTACATGGAAACGCTTGCATGCAAATCACTCTTCCATTCTATTAAAGGGAAAAGGAGACCTTTCAAACCCCACTAACTCACTTGTTGTTAACCAAATTACCACATTAACCTTGCATGCAAAATGGCCTAACTTTAGCTAGAGGGTATTCTTGTACATTCTCATTTCCACTCATTTCTTTTAGTCAATCAAAGACATTAAACCAAAAACAAAATATGAGAAATCATTTCACTCATTCCACACTCTAACTCACCTTTCTTTTTCTCTCATCCCCCTCCCTCTCCTTGCTCTCGGCTGAGAACCCCCTCCCCCACTCCCTTCCATTTTTCCATCCCATTTCTCATCTTCCCTAGTGTAATTCTTCCACCTACATTTATTTTATATACTTCCCAAGAGTTTTGTGATTTGGGAGATGAAGTTTCATGGTTGCATGTGTAGCTTTTGTGTGATCTCCAAGGAGAAACTCTTGATTCTTGTGAATTCAAGAGCTCTCTATGAGATACATTTTATATATGTTTTAACTAAGTGTTTTATGGAGCTTTAAAAATCTTTGCATGCTACTGAAATTTCACTATATAATCATGTTTAGCCATTCATGCTAGTTTTAAGATGTTAATATGATGATCAACCATGTTGTGTATGCTACTCTTCTCGAAATCATGTTTTCATGTTTAAAAATCTATAAATTCGAATTATTTGTGCTTGAAATAGATTGTTTCTATGATATATTTCTTAATAAAAGTTAAGAGAAGATATATTTCAAGATTATCAAGGTTGAGTAAAAGGTACAAGTCGAATTTACAAGAATTTAAACTCTATGTTTTAGCCGAAATCTTGTTAAGTGTTTTCCATGAGTTGCATGTTATATTTTTATTTGCATTTTGGTGTTCTATGGCATGGATGATCTCCACTCCTGTTGAGGCACTATTTTAGGATGTTGATGCACTAGGTTTGCTTTGGTAAAGGTTGGATGTTTGGTTAATAAGTGGGAGTCAAGGTGGAAAGGGATTAGTTAGTGTTTGCATTTTTCCAGATTTGATGCACTAGTTTATGGGGAAGTTTTGAATGAGCATTTGTTGTGCACTTTGAGGCCCAAACCACCAGAAGCTAGAACTAGGAGTATATAATAGGTTTTAGGTGTTTTTTGGAGGCTTTTAAGACGTTTGATTAGGTGCACGAGTGGAATCACAAAATATGTCCAGCAGGGGACAGTTTTGTTGCAACTTAGAAATAGGAAGTTTTGACCATGTCATAGGTAGGCCATAATTAGGCCCTATTGGGCCTTAGTTAGAGGGAGTGTCAGAGGAGTTTTTCCAGCCATAGTTCATAGGATTTGAGTTAGAATAATGTGTCACAAGTTAGTTCAAGTCAGGATATTTTCTGCCCAGAAAAATAGGGGAACCATGGACTTTAAGCTTAGGCCTAGGGAGGCCCAAGCTAGGCCCTTGAGCCACATCAAGTTTGGGAGTTTCCTTATGATCAGAAGAGTCTAGTGTAGAAGTTTTGGATGTAAACTTGTAGTCTAAGAGTGTATAATGCACTCAAGAAATCATAGATGTCATTTTGAAATTTACCTTAGTAAGCACCTTCACTGATCACATAGTTTTAGAGCATTTATGAGTGAGGCCTAGGTTGACCACTATAGTTGCAAGATAGCATAAATCCAGTAGAGTGAAAGGCCCAAGTGAGGGTCAAAAGGTTTTGGATAGTTTAGTAAAGGCACATCGAGTTAGGAGGCCAAAATTTGGAGACTTTGTCTAGTTTAGCGATCAAGTGACTTAAGTTGTGGAACGAGATCATCCAAGCCTAGTGTTGCAATATGGTGTGTGTGTGATATTATTTGGTATTTAAAATTTGGTATGTGAGTATATGTGGCTATGTGTACTATTATGTTTATAAGGTGATTATAAATTGCGTGCATATAGGCCTAAGTGCCATTTGTGTTTAATTTCGGGTTGTAAATAGGTTGCGTTGGTGAGAATATATTATAATGAGGTTATTATTAATTGTGTAGGATCTCGAGACGAGGGTAAACTTTCCATAAAGGTCGAGTAAAGCTTCCTGTTGCTCCTACTTTGCAGTCCAGTCCAGCCTTTTCAAGGCAAGTGATTCAACCTACTTTTTAGCTTACACTGTGAATGTGTGATAACTAGTTCTTATATATATGATGCGAGTATCCTGATTTATCTTGTTATACCCGGACCAAGTGATTCTCAAATATATCTTCGTATTATATAGAAATGCCATGAACCCTCAAGTACTTATTGCAAGTAGATCAAAAATCATACCATGCTAGTATACCAAAGTAATTAGGATGCCATGATAAAATAGAGAATTGTTATAATACTTGATTGATCATTTTGATTCACATGCTATCGATTACTGAGAAATCTTGATTTTGCACCCTGATGCTTGATTTAACTCTTGTAAGAACCCCGATAGAAACTTTATCTTGATACCTAAAAGCCAGATATTCTTTAAAGTCGTTCAAGATTGTTTGATAACCCTATCCTTACCCTAAAGCTTGACATCCTGATATACCTTGAGCTAATGATCACTTTCTTTATATTTTAACACCTCTATCATACTTGTAACCAGTAATGCTTATCTTCTTGATGTTCTAATACCTATACCTTATCTAAAACCATTGCTTTAAGCCTAGTTTGGCATTACTCTTTCATATTATCCAATAACCCTACTAAATCTCCTTGTCAAAATTCTTGTAAATGGAAACCTTTCAATTACCCTGATAGAGTAAAGTCTAGTGGATCATGGCCTTAAGATTTAGTGAACATAATTCCAGTGTTTCAAGTCAATCTACAATCCCTTGATAAAGATATTTACTATTTAAGAAATTTTATTATCAATCGGCATCAGTTTTTGAAATGATTAAAATTTGGATTTTCAGTCCCAAAGGGGGATAAATGTTTTCTTTACATAGTGGATCTGGACTGAGACGCAAGTCCTTTCCACACTGATATTGTAGGCTTAAAAGTTGCCTAGGGATCCCATTAATGTTTTAGAACCCAGCGAGGATCGGGATTACTTCGCGGCTGATCACCGGCTGTAATCCGTAGCGTCATAAAATGGTTTTTGATTAAGATATGATTTTGAAAATGTTTTGATTCAAGCAAATGATGTCATCACCCAAAAGTTCATCTCTTGATTTTATTAGTCATCTCTTCACATTGTCATTCTTTAATATATATCTCGATTTATGTTTTGTATCGTATTGTTTAGCACTTGTTGAGCATTTGGCTCACTACTTGCTTTAACCCTGATATTACAGCTAGCAGCTATGGTTAGTTTCAAGCAGACAGCACGTAAGACTTGTGATGTTGATGCGTATGTCCGAGCTCAGGTAGAATAAGAGATAGTTTTGTGTGAGGACTCAATATTAAAACCAGTTGTAATAGTTAAGTAGTGTTGGGCTGTTCCAAACCCTAAACTGTAAGATCTTGGATTCAGTTGTATTTACTTTCTTTTAAATATTGTAATAGTTATATATTATGTATTGTTAAGTCGGGGGTGTGACAGGTTTTGGTATCAGAGCCAGGGTTTAGAGTCCCTGGACAGCCCAAATAGGTTATAGGATATATGTATAGGTTATAGATAATATGTGAGAGAGTAGGTTAAGTAAATTTATTATTAATACTCCTCTTATATATCTATGTATGGTTTGTCAGCAAAGGGCGGACTCCTCGTCATCCTCTGGGTCGGACGACACTATTGCTTTCTTCGTATATGCTGAGTTGAGGCGCGAGTTTGACATGCTTCAGGGCAAGTACGAACGACTGATAGACCGATTGAAGAACGTGTATCCGGACAGCCGAAACTATGAAGGGAAGCCTAAGGAGCAATGACTGCGAGACTTGAGACTTTGGTTCAGTACGTCAACACTAAGCTTGAGGAAATTCCATCACACCGAGACCATACCATTCAGTATATCATCCAGATGGTGGCGGATGAGCTCCAGAACATTGTGAAGACGCTTCGAGAGGAGAAGACTACCAAGCCCCGTTCCGATGGAGTGGAGCCTTAGTTCTTTCCATTATCTACCTTTCATATTGTTTTATTATCGGACTTTGTAGAATCCCAGTTGTTTCCTTTAAATAAGCATGTTATTCCTAGAATCAGACTTTATCCTAATCTTGATGTATTGTGACCTTTAAATTTCAATTATTATGCACTATCGTTCCATTTTCTTTCAACTGTTATCTTACGCCTTTATATGCATCACCATATTTGTTTAATTTAAAACTTGACCTCATATGTAAACAAGAATGCCATGCGACACCCTCGAATTATTTCATTATTCATACATATTTTGACGTAACTCTTATTTCAGGATCATGCCACCCAAAAAGAAGAACCCAACAACCACATCTACCACAGATCCAAATATTCTTCGATTACTGGAAACCTTACAACAACAAACAAACGCTATAGCTCAACAACAACTAAATCTTCAACAACGATTTGAAAACCAAGATAACCGTGAACCATACCAATCACCTGATCCACCAGTACCACCTCGACAAGTTGTTACTTTCAAGGCTTTTCAGAATATGAACCCACCTGCATTTCATGATACCACTGATCCAATAATAGCTAACACATGGATTAAGGAAATGGAAAGGGCTTTCGAGTTGGTATAGTTAGGGGACTATCAGAAGACACCATATGCTACTTACTTCTTGAAGGGCGAAGTCATCTATTGGTGGGAATCAGTAAAAGCTATGAAAGCAAATCAGCAAGTTTCTTGGGAAAGATTTAAGAAGTTATTTCTGGAAAAGTATTACCCTAAGTACATGCAGAATCAGATGGAGCTTAAATTTTTTGAATTGAAGCAAGGGAATATGTTTGTACTGGAGTATGAGAAGAAGTTCACAGAATTGTCAAGGTTTGTGACAAAGTATACCAGCAGTGAGGAGGAAAAAGCAAAGAGATTTTAACAAGGATTAGAGCCTTGGATCAGAGATAGAGTGGCTATGTTTGAGCTTGATACTTATGCATGCGTAGTACAGAAAGCTGCTCTGATTGATATGGGATGCAGTCAAGAAAGGAAAGGGATAACAAGAAGAGAAAAGTTCCATTTTATGGAGAAAAGTCTGAAGCAGAAAATTCACAAGATCGGAATGTAAAGAGGATTGGATTCCATAAGGGCGGAAATTTTTAAAAGAAGGGAAATTTGAGTAAAAGACAAGAATCAAAGGGGAACAACCAGGAAAGCCAAGGGCAAGTTGGAGAAAACAGATTTCAGAGACCAGAATGCAAGCATTGTGGAAGAAGGCAGCCCGGAGTGTGTAATAAGCTGAGCATGACATGCTATAGGTGCAACCAGAAGGGACATTTGGCAAACGAGTGTAAGATGCCGAAGCCAGGAGTTGTATGTTACAAGTGTGGAAAGACTGGACACATAGCTAGGGAGTGCAAGACAACCGGACCAGTTAAAGCTCTGATGAATGTGGCAAGTACCAGTGCAAACGTGCCAGCTGAGGTATTGGCATTACCTCTACCACCTACAACAACTCCACAAGCAACATCAAGGACATTCGATTTGAAAATGAAGAATGTTGTTCAGAACTCTGAGGTGATAGCAGGTACACTTTTACTAAATAATGTCGAAGCTAAAGTATTGATTGATTCGGGAGCAACGAGATCTTTCATATCAGAAACTTTTGTTGATAAACTTCAATGTGATAAAATGGTTATGAACGAGTTAGCAAATGTGGTAATTGCGAACCAAGAGAAGATTCTTATGAGTCAACTCTGTCCGAAGTGTGAGATTGATATTTCGGGGTATAAGTTTTCAGCCGACTTGATACTCTTCAAGTTGGGAGAGTTCGATATAATTTTAGGTATGGATTGGTTAGGGAAGAATAACGCCCAGATTAATTGTAAGTCCAAGAAAGTGTATTTAAAGACGAAGACTGGAGAGAAAGTAGTATTTAAGGGACAGAGGCAAGAGCAACTGTTTCTTACAATCGTTCAGGCTAAGAAGTTACTTAGAAAAGGTTGTGAGTCATTCCTAGCTTATGTAGTGGATTCAGAAAAGGGCAACCCCGGCATAGAAGGTATTCCCGTAGTTAACGAATTTCCAGATGTGTTTCCAGATGAACTATCAGGCTTACCGCCAGATCGACAAATCGAGTTCGAGATCAACTTTGCTCTAGGCATAGAAGCAGTTTCGAAGGCCCCATATAGGATGGCACCAGCAGAAATGAAAGAGTTGGTGAGCCAGCTACAAGAATTGTTGGACGAAGGGGTGATACGGCCAAGTACGTCGCCATGGGGAGCACCTGTCTTGTTCGTAAAGAAGAAAGATGGAAGTATGCGGTTATGTATAGATTATCGGGAGTTGAATAAGGTGACGATTAAGAACCGATACCCGCTACCAAGAATAGATGACCTATTTGATCAGCTGAAAGGAGCAAAGTAATTTTCAAAGATTGACTTAAGATCAGGATACCATCAATTAAAGATCAAAGAAGAAGATATCCCAAAGACAGCATTCAGGACAAGATACGAACATTATGAATTCTTAGTAATGCCTTTTGGATTGACAACGCCCCAACAGCATTTATGGATCTGATGAATCGGGTATTTAAAAAGTATTTGGACAAGTTCGTAGTGGTATTCATTGATGACATCCTTATTTATTCAAAGTCGGAAGAAGAACATAAGCAACATCTATGGATAGCATTGGAGATACTCTGACAAGAGAAGTTGTATGCCAAGTTTTCTAAATGTGAGTTTTGGTTAAAGGAAGTTCAATTTTTGGGGCACGTCATTGGAGATGAAGGAGTTAAAGTAGATCCGGCAAAGATTGAGGCGATTATGAGTTGGGAGAAGCCAAAGACACCTATGGAAGTGCGAAGTTTTTTAGGATTGGCAGGGTATTATAGAAGATTTATCAAGGATTTTTCAAAAATCGCCACGCTATTGACTAAGTTAACCAAGAAGAATCAAAAGTTCGAATGGAATGTAGAATGTGAGGATAGCTTCGAAGAGTTGAAACAGAGATTGGTAGCAGCTCCAGTGTTAGTACTACCAGACGACCAAGAAAACTTTGTGATTTTCGGCGATGCTTCAAATAAAGGATTGGGCTGTGTGCTAATGTAACATAATAAGGTGATCGCGTATGCATCAAGACAGTTAAAACTGTATGAATTGAAGTACTCGACGCATGACTTGGAACTAGCCGCCATAGTGTACGCACTTAAGATTTGGAGACATTACCTTTACGGGGAAAAGTGTGAAATCTACACGGATCACAAGAGTTTAAAGTACATTTTCACTCAGAAGGAGCTCAATATGAGGTAAAGGAGATGGTTGGAATTGATTAAGGACTATGATTGCTCGATAAATTATCATCCTGGAAAGGCGAACGTTGTAGCCGACACTTTGAGTAGGAAGGAAAGATTGAATATGATAGCAACACCAAAAGAATTGTCTGAAGAGATTAAGAGATTTGGATTGGAACTTTGTGATTGTGGAATAGTTGAAGAAGTTTGTCGTGCAATGACTTTTCAGCCAACACTAGTGGAAAAGATAAGGAAATGTCAGAAAGAAGTAATGGAGAAAGAGAAGAATCAGCTAACTAGAGAAGAGATAAGTACCCAAAAGGATGAGCAAGGTATACTAGGGTTTTCCTCAAGATTTTGGATTCCTCATGTACCTGAATTGAAGAATGAGATTTTGCAAGAAGCCCATAATTCAAGATTTTCAATCCATCCGGGAAGCACCAAGATGTATCGAGACTTGAAGCAGAACTTTTGGTGGCCAAATATGAAGCGAGAGGTGGCAGAATGGGTTGCAAAGTGTTATACTTGTCAGAAAGTGAAGGAAAAACATCAACGACCAAGCGGATTAATTCAGCCCCTAAAGATTCCAGAATGGAAATGGGAAAATATTGCTATGGACTTTATAGTGGGACTACCGTGAATGAAATCCGGACATGACGCTATATGGGTTATAGTTGATCACCTTACGAAGTCGGCGCATTTCCTTCCAATTAATGAGAAGTCGTCATTGGACAGATTGGTTCATCTGTATGTGCGTGAAATCGTACTAAGACATGGAGTGCCCGTATCGATAGTTTCAGACAGAGATCCCTGATTTAACTCGAGATTCTGGAAGCAATTTCAAGAGAGTCTTGGCACGAAGTTTAACATGAGTACGGCGTATCACCCGCAGACTGATGGTCAAAGCGAAAGGACAATTCAAACAATCGAAGACATGTTGCGCAGTTGTGCAATTGATTTTGCAGGAAGTTGGGATGACCACTTGCCATTAGTAGAATTCTCCTATAATAACAGCTATCACTCCAGTATTGGCATGCCACCATACGAAGCTTTGTACGGATGGAAATGTAGATCACCGACAAGTTGGGATGAAGTAGGAGAAGGAAAGATTCTAGGCTCGGAATTGGTACAACAGTTGCATGAGACAGTCAAGTTAATTCAGAAAAGGTTGCTTGCTGCTCAAGATAGACAAAGAAAGTATGCGGATCCAGCGCGTAAGGATGTTAGATTCCAAGTAGGCGAAGCCGTTTTGCTGAAGGTGTCACCAAGGAAAGGGTTGTCTAGATTTGGCAATAATGTGTTCCATGTGTCATTGCTTAAGAAGTACAATCCTGATGTCAACCATGTGATAGAATATGAACCTGTAGAAATTCAAGCAGACCTGTCATTTGTGGAGCAACCTGTTAAATTACTCGACTGGTAAGTAAAGAGTCTTAGGAATAACTCGGTAAAGTTAGTGAAAGTACTTTGGAGGAACCCCAAGGTTGAAGAATCAACTTGGGAGTTAGAGTCTGATATGCGTTCCCAGTATCCTCATCTGTTCTCTTAGATTCTGGGGACAGAATCCCTTAAGGGGGAGAGGATGTTACGACCGACATTTTGTGTAATATTTTTTGTGAACTTTGTATAATATTAGAGTCGAATGTAAATATACTTAATGATTATACGTTGTGTGAATGAAAATTTCTGCATTATAAATTACTTTATGTAGAATATGATTTTTCAAAGCAAAAGTTTATTTATTTCCCTTATTTTTGATTTATAAGGAATATTCTAAACCTTGGAAAAATTTTCTTTTAAAAATTATTTCATTCACAAATTTCAAAAGTGATCTTATAAAATTTCTAAAAATCCAAGTTATTATATGATATAAATTTTATTATTTTTGAACTTGTATTTTATTTTATAAAAATAAATCTTTAAACATTTATTTGTTATAATTAGCAAATAACATGGAAACTTTTGCATGCAAATCACTCTTCCATTCTATTAAAGGGAAAAGGAGACCTTTCCAACCCCACTAACTCACTTGTTGTTAACCAAATTACCACATTAACCTTGCATGCAAAATGGCCTAACTTTAGCTAGAGGGTATTCTTGTACATTCTCATTTCCACTCATTTCTTTTAGTCAATCAAAGGCATAAAACCAAAAACAAAATATGAGAAATCATTTCACTCACTCCACACTCCAACTCACCTCTCTTTTTCTCTCCTCCCCCTCCCTCTCCTTGCTCTCGGCCGAGAACCCCCTCCCCCACTCCCTTCCATTTTTCCGTCCCATTTCTCATCTTCCCTAGTGTAATTCTTCCACCTAAATTTATTTTATATACTTCCCAAGAGTTTAGTGATTTGGGAGATGAAGTTTCACGGTTGCATGTGTAGCTTTTTTGTGATCTCCAAAGAGAAACTCTTGATTCTTGTGAATTTAAGAGCTCTCTATGAGATATATTTTATATATATTTTAACTAAGTGTTTTATGGAGAAACCATGCTTTAAAAGCCTTTGCATGCTACTGAAATTTTACTATATAATCATGTTTTATCCATGCATGCTAGTTTTAAGATGTGAATATGATGATCAACCATGTTGTGTATGCTACTCTTCTCGAAATCATGTTTTCATGTTTAAAATCTAAAAATTCAAATTATTTGTGCTTGAAATAGATTGTTTCCATGATATATTTCTTAATAAAAGTTAATAAAAGATATATTTCATGATTATTAATGTTGAGTAATAGGTACAAGTCGAATTTACAAGAATTTAAACTTTATGTTTTAGTCGAAATCTTGTTAAGTGTTTTCCATGAGTTGCATGTTATATTTTTATTTTCATGTTGGTGTTCTAGGGAATGGATGATCTCCACTCCTGTTGAGGCACTATTTCAGTATGTTGATGCACTAGGTTTGCTTTGGTAAAGGTTGGATGTTTGGTTAATAAGTGGGAGTCAAGCTGGAAAGGGATTAGTTAGTGTTTGCATGTTTCCAGATTTGATGCACTAGTTTATGGGGATATTTTGAATGAGCATTTGTTGTGCACTTTGAGGCCCAAGCCACCAGAAGCTAGCACTAGGAGTATATAATAGGTTTAAGGTATTTTTTGGAGGTTTGTAAGACGTTTGGTTAGGTGCACGAGTGGAATTACAAAATCTGTCCAGCAGGGGACAGTTTTGTTGCAACTTAGAAATAGAAAGTTTTGACCATGTCATAGGTAGGCCCTCATTAGGCCCTATTGGGCCTTAGTTAGAGGGAGTGTCAGAAGAGTTTTTCCGGCCATATTTCTTAGGATTTGAGTTAGAATAATGTGTCACAAGTTAGTTCAAGTCAGGACCTTTTCTGCCCAGAAAAACAGGGGAACATGGACTTTAAGCTTAGGCCTAGGGAGGCCCAAGCTAGGCACTTGAGCCACATCAAGTTTGGGAGATGCCTTATGATCAGAAGAGTCTAGTGTAGAATTTTTGGAGGTAAAATTGTAGTGTAAGAGTGTCTAATGCACTCAAGAAAGCATAGATGTCATTCTGAAATTTACATTAGTAAGCACCTTCACTTATCATATAGTTTTAGAGCATTTATGAGTGAGGCCTAGGTTGACCACTATAGTTGCAAGATAGCATAAAGCCATTAGAGTGAAAGGCCCAAGTGAGGGTCAATAGGTTTTGGATATTTTAGTAAAGGCACATCGAGTTAGGAGACCAAAATTTGGAGACTTTGTCTAGTTTAGCGATCAAGTGACTTAAGTTGTGGAACGAGATCATCCAAACCTAGTGTTGCAATATGGTGTGTGTGTGATATTATTTGGTATTTAAAATTTGGTATGTGAGTATATGTGGCTATGTGTACTATTATGTTTATAAGGTGATTATAAATTGCGTGCATATAGGCCTAAGTGCCATTTGTGTTTAATTTCGGGTTGTAAATAGGTTGCATTGGTGAGAATATATTATAATGAGGTTATTATTAATTGTGTAGGATCTCGAGACGAGGGTAAACTTTCCATAAAGGTCGAGTAAAGCTTCCTGTTGCTCCTACTTTCCAGTCCAGTCTAGCCTTCTCAATGCAAGTGATTCAACCTACTTTTTAGTTTACACTGCGAATGTATGATAACTAGTTCTTATATATATGATGCGAGTATCCTGATTTATCTTGTTATACCCGGACCAAGTGATTCTCAAATCTATCTTCGTATTATATAGAAACGCCATGAATCCTCAAGTACTTATTGTAAGTAGATCAAAAATCATACCATGTTAGTATACCAAAGTAATTGGGATGCCATGATAAAATAGAGAATTGTTATAATACTTGATTGATCCTTTTGATTAGCATGCTATTGATTACTGAGAAATCTTGATTTTGCACCCTGATGCTTGATTTAACTCTTGTAAGAACCCCGATAAAAACTTTATCTTCATACCTAAAAGCGAGATATTCTTTAAAGTCGTTCATAATTGTTTGATAACCCTATCCTTACCCTAAAGCTTGACATCCTGATATACCTTGAGCTAATGATCACTTTCTTTATATTTTAACACCTCTATCTTACTTGTAACCAGTAATGCTTATCTTCTTGATGTTCTAATACCTATACCTTATCTAAAACCATTGCTTTAAGCCTAGTTTGGCATTACTCTTTCATATTATCCAATAACCCTACTAAATCTCCTTGTCAAAATTCTTGTAAATGGAAACCTTTCAATTACCCTGATAGAGTAAAGTCTAGTGGATCATGGCCTTAAGATTTAGTGAACATAATTCCAGTGTTTCAAGTCAATCTACAATCCCTTGATAAAGATATTTACTGTTTAAGAAATTTTATTATCAATCGGCATCAGTTTTTGAAATGATTAAAATTTGGATTTTCAGTCCCAAAGGGGGATAAATGTTTTCTTTACATAGTGGATCTGGACTGAGACGCAAGTCCTTTCCACACTGATATTGTTGGCTTAAAAGTTGCCTAGGGATCCCATTAATGTTTTAAAACCCAGCGAGGATCGGGATTACTTCGCGGCTGATCACCGGCTGTAATCCGTAGCGTCATAAAATGGTTTTTGATTAAGATATGATTTTGAAAATGTTTTGATTCAAGCAAATGATGCCATCACCCAAAAGTTCATCTCTTGATTTTATTAGTCATATCTTCACATTATCATTCTTTAATATATATCCCGATTTATGTTTTGTATCGTATTGTTTAGCACTTGTTGAGCATTCGGCTCACTACTTGCTTTAACCCTGATATTATAGCTAGCAGTTATGGTTAGATTCAAGCAGACAGCACGTAAGACTTGTGATGTCGATGCGTATGTCCGAGCTCAGGTAGAATAAGAGATAGTTTTGTGTGAGGACTCGATATTAAAACCAGTTGTAATAGTTAAGTAGTGTTGGGCTGTTCCAAACCCTAAACTGTAAGATCTTGGATTCAGTTGTAGTTACTTTCTTTTAAATATTGTGATAGTCATATATCATGTATTGTTAAGTTTGGGGTGTGACATAATTATTGAAATTATAAAACCTTAAAAATAATTTTAGAGACAATCCAAATTTTTATGGAAATAAAACTGCAATAAAATCACTTTTATCAATGAAAGAAAAATTATACAACCCATTAATTAACCACGCAATTCAATCCTATACACTAGTAATCACATATACATAATAACAAAGCAATAACCTGCTGACGGAACCCATTTATATAGTTTATTTATTTAATTACTCACTAATTACACATTTAGATAATAAAAATATACGAGTCATTATAATTTTCTGTTTTTGTTCCTCAACTCCTTCATTGTATGTAAGCATTATAGCTTGATAATATTGATTGCTCATGTTTGAAGTGAGGAGGTGTTGTGAGATGTTAGCTAACCCAGAAAGCTGCTCAACTAGGAGATCATCTACTGATGTAGGTTGAGAGTCTGATTCCTGTAGCCATTATGAAAGGAGATGTGGTTGTTGAGGTTGTTGTGAGGTTGAAGGTTGTTGTGAGGTTGAAGGTGGTTGTGAGGAGTCAGAACCACCTGTGACAGAAGTCACAGTTTTACTCACAGATTGCTCTGTGGTTATGACAAGTTGTTGTTCCTCACATGTAGTGGGAACCTCCAATTGAATTGGAGGGGATTTGACTGGGTTACTGTCATGTGCACCAGTCTCAAACCCTTGTGCTTCTTGCAAAGCACTGTCACATGAATGTGATAAACTTTCCTCCCCCATTGCAGGATAATTGGCAATTGTACTCCTAGCATCAAGTGCTAAAGCAATTCCTGCTAAGGTTTTGAGAGGAGTTGTTCCTATATGAGGAACCTCCAACTGAATTGGAGAGGATTTAGATAGCTCCCCCTCAGGAGTACTACCCTAAAACCTAACAGCCTATGAAGGCTGATTTACACATGAAGGTGCATTTGTGACATCCATGAGGTCTTCAGTAAAAACTGATGAATCCCCCATGGTTTTGATGGTATCATCAAGGTCTACCCCATCTAGTAGCCTCTCACCATCTGGATGTAGTGTCTGGGTGATGAACAAGGTTTCTTGAACCAAGTCACTTCATTTAGCTTGCACTTGAGAATTGGATTCAAGTGATGTAGGTAGGGAAGAAATTTGAGAGATTAGAGATTGTTGCTCAAATGTGAGTGTTGGAAGCTCCCCCTGAATGGATGAGGGAGCTTTAAAAGATGTGCCCTCACTGTATGTGTCATCCTTATTTCTCCTACCATACACTTGAATTGCTTCAGGTGCAGGCTGTGAAGAGTATGTACAAGGTGCATTGGGGTGAATGCTCTTTTCAATAGACACACCCTATTGAGAGGATGTATCTAGAGTCTATTTAGTCCCCATTTTTACAATTACATCATCTTAGGAGGATACAAAGGTGGCTTGAGTGGTCAGCTCAGATTTCTTACTCTTCTTTGATCTCTTGACCAAGGGTGACTCAGCTTCAGTTTGATCCTCACCACTCTCAGTTATAACTGCTAAGGTTGCCTCCTATCTCTTTCTTTTACTCACCTCATCCTTTTGAGAAGATGAGGTGGTTGGTTTCCTAGCTACTAAGGGTTTTGAAGAAATGGTTTCAATTTGGGAAGATCCATATGGGTGTTCATGTGTTTGTACTTCCACAGGTTCAGGAATCATAGATGTGCTAGATTGTACATTTGATCTCATGTCAGACATTGGGTAAGGGTAAGTCCTAAACCTCTCCAACATGAATGGAGTGAGTTTCAGACTTACATTTACCTTGTTCTTTGTAGTAAGTGAACCAAATATAATTTTGAAAGTGTTTATCCTAAATCCAATCATGTATGATGAGTTAGGAAGAACTTTCTTGTATTCCTATTTGATTTCATTGATATTAATAAAAGACTTGTTATGTTTTTATTATGGGCTTTATCTATTTAAAGTGTTTTAAATAAGATATTCCATAGTTTAGAGTAAAGCTTCTAGAATTATAATGAGATTATAATAGTGAGATCTAGAAGATGATAACTCTAGACTTAAACAGTTCCTGATCATAGGATAACTAATCGGATGTTAGTGGATCCGCAAAGATTGGTACATACTATGCTTGCTCCCTTCAGGAGTATGTCTGTTCTCATAGGCATTTGTGTGGTGACACTATAGCTAGTATGTAAGTGCTTATTAGGGAATAAGTTCACTGAACATGACTCGATAAGTTGAACAAATAATGGAGATTACTCATGTGTCAATAGTTATTCACTGAGTGATAGTTGTACAAGTGTCCTTAGACTTGAGATCGTTAAAGTTATCTTATATATAATGAACTGTGCTTTGGTTTAGTCCTTAGTCTCAAGGACATCCATTAGGTATATTATGTGCATAGGGATTTGTGTATAGAGATATTTAACGTCAATAGTGTATGAAATTAGAAAGGAGTTTCTAATTTGCATTAATATGAACTTTGCATTATGAATAAGAAATCATATGATTAAATTTGATAGGCCTGACACGAGATCCATGCCTTGTATTTAATCGGGATATTATAAGGGTAGAAGGAATTCATTGTACGTTAACTAGTCACTGACAGGTTCTTGGTATTCTAAGCAGTGAATTCATATTATCTGGATAGTCGCGATATGTTGAGAAGCATCACTCACGATGTAGAATAAATATAATTAATCAGTTAATTATATTTAGTGAATTTTATTATTCATGTAAATAATAAATAAAAGTTTATTATTATTTATTTCTACTACCGGCATAATATTGAGCCTACAGGGTCAAACCACAAAAGAATATTTTCTTTGATGAAATAATGAGAGAGAGAATTATTTTCTAAATAGTTTAGAAAAAGAAATAATGATTAAAATAGTTTTAATCATTATTAGAGCATTTTATAAAGATAAAATGTGGGTGTTAATATATATATATAAAGATATATTTTATAACCCTAGGAGAGCCCTATAAATAGAATGAGATGGCTCATTCTAAAACACAATTTTTGGTTTTGTGAAAACCATAGCCTCCATCTTCTTCCTCTCTCTCTCTCTCCCATAAACTCCATTTTTATAAAAGCTCGGTTTTATAAAAAGGTTCATCGAAGAGTATCGTTCTTGGTGGATACCGGTAGAGTGCTTCACACACATTTTTATAAAGCTTCGATTCACAAGGTATGGTTACGATTCCTCAGTTTTTCCTTTTTATACGTTTTTCTATATGTGCGATATATGGTTTTTACGGAATAAATGTTATTTCACGCTTCTGCTCATCCGTAAATTCCTTCAAATTTTGGACACTTGTTTATAATTGCCTATTTTAGTGCTATCTATACCATTCAACAAATGTATGTCTGCTACTTTATGATTTAAAGTGGACATAATAAATCTAGGAAAGAAAATTCCCTTATCTCTAGGAAACAGGGGCATGGTCAGCCTGGTTGCAAGTTCTTCCAGGATCAATAGACCAACATTCAAGTGTCTTTTGTGTGCTATTGAGTACACCAGCTTCTGCACCACACTTGAAATGTTGTCATACCCTGTCTTCCTGCATGTGAAGGCCCTCACCACAGAATCAAAGACAAAGGACCACTCCTTCCTTAAATTGGTCATGTTCAAGCTTGACAAGTTGATTCTTCCACCATAATTGATGAAGTCCAGAAACTCAGTCAGTTCATCAGGAGTTGGCACCTCCACCAGATTTACAGTTGGCAGCCCCAAAGCTCTATTCACATCTTGTTCATTGAACTCTATTTGTTGGCCTCCAATTGTGTAGGTGACCACCATAGAGAGAGTTATCATTCATATCAGTCCTCACTACTGCTGTTATGCAAAATTCATGCAGAACATCCAGATACAGAACAGGGTTAGCAGTCAAAGCTCCTGTAAGGTAAGATTCAGAAAAAAGTTTTACAACCCCTTGAAACTGTCAGGAGCTTGGTTAGCATCAGTAAAAGCGAGGTAGTTTGTTCCTTTCTCTAGAATAGTAGCTCTTGCAATATTGATTGCCATTGTTGATTGATGAGAGTGAATGGGTAAGAGTTTTTTTTGAGAAATGAGTGAAAATGAGAGAGAAAATGATTTTTGATTGAAAGGCTAGGTCACTTGAGATCTCGAAAGTTGTAAGTATGTATATGTATCGAGATGTCTGGGTATTTATTGTAAAAGCAAATGACTTATCGAGAACTCAAAAATGGACGTTTGGAATTAGTCTATCGAGAAGTTATTTTAAGAAATGAAATTACACATCGAGAAGAAATTTTAAATTACTCTTATAGAGAACTAAAAACTGACTTATCCAGATGTCAAATAAATACCCAGTTTATCCAGAAATGGACTGAGTTAATTCCAACTTTTATTTGAATAAATTCAAAATAAAATTAAAATAAATTTGCCAAAAGTATTTTACCAAAATAATTTATTAAATTAAATTATTTCAGTTCTGAGTTATTGATATGTCTAAAAATTATACTTGTAGAGAACCCTGTGAATTAACACTACTAGAGAACTCCACAAGGACTTATCGATAAGTCATAATAAAGCTTATCGAGAAGTCACTCGAGAAGTCAGTGAATTGCCTTATTGAGAACTCACTCGAGAAGTCTTAAATGACTTGTCGATAAGTCAGTTAGACTTATCGAGAACTCAGTTCTCTACATACTCTTGATCAACTTAATTATGCCTTGTGTTAATTTTACATATTAAGGATGTAAATTAACAACTGAGCAGTTTACTTAGAATTTGAAAAATTCCAAGCTAAAATTTTGTTTTGAAAAATAAATATGCAGAGAATTCTGAAATATTTATAATTCATATTTCAGTTAATTTCCAATTAAATCAAATTAGTTTTGATTTACTAGAAATTAATCTGCTGCAAAATATTAGCTGAGTTCTTGCCTTAGGATGAAGAATTAAGCATTCCAATTTCACCTACAAGTCTAGTGAAAGTTGTTTCATCTAAAGGTTTAGTAAAAATATCATGTAATTGTTTTTCTGTTGGAACAAAAATGAGCTCAATGGTACAATTTATAGCATATTCTCTAATAAAATGATATCTTACATCAATGTGATTTGTTCTAGAATGATTGACTGGATTAGCCACTATAAATATAACACTAGTATTGCCACACATGATACGAATTTTATGTAAAACTAGGCCATAATCCATTAGCTAATTTCTAATCCAAAGCACTTTAGCACAATAACTTCCTACAACTATGTATTCAGCCTCTGCTGTAGAAGTTGACACAGATTGTTGTTTCTTTCTATACTAGGATACAAGTCTTTTTCCAAGAAATTGACAGCTTCCACTAGTACTCTTCCAGTCAACCCTGCGTCCAGCAAAATCTCCATCTACGTAGCCAATAACTTCAAAACCAGTTCCCTTAGGATACCACAATCCCAAGTTTGGAGTCCCCTTCAAATATCTGAAAATCCTCTTTACAGCCATCAAATGTGATTCTTTTGGATTAGACTGAAATCTTGCACATAGACATGTAGCAAACATGATATCTGGTCTACTTGCAGTTAAATAAAGCAATGATCCAATCATCCCTCTATAGCTTGTGATATCTACACTCTTGCCCTTTTTATCTTCATCCAACTTTGTTGCAGTAGACATAGATGTAGATGCAGGTGAACAATCAACCATGCCAAACTTCTTCAATAAATCTTTAACATATTTAGTTTGGCTGATGAAGATTCCATCACTTCTTTGACTGACTTAAAGTCCAAGAAAGTAACTTAATTACCCCATCATGCTCATTTCATATTCACTCTGCATAAGCCTGGAGAATCTTTGGCACAACTTTTCATTTGTAGAACCAAAGATGATATCATCCACATAAATCTAAACTAGGATCATATCTTCACCATTTTTCTTGTAGAAGAGTCTTGTCTATAGTACCTCTGGTAAAATTATGTTTCATTATAAATTCTGACAATGTATCATACCAAGCTCTAGGTGCCTGCTTTAGTCAATATAGAGCCTTGAGTAACTTGTACACAAAATTTGGAAATTCTGGACCTTCAAAGCTAGGTGGCTGTTGCACATAAACCTCTTCTTCTAGCTCACCATTTAGGAAGGCATTCTTGACATCCATTTTATACACCTTAAAATTTGAATGTGCAGCAAATGCTAGAAAAATCCTTATTACTTCAAGTCTTGCAACTGGAAAAAAAGTTTCATCATAATCAATTCCTTCTTCTTGTGAGTAGCCTTTTGCAACCAACCTTGCCTTGTTTCTTGTAACTATACTATTTTCATCCATCTTGTTCCTGAACACCCATTTTGTTCCAATAATGCTTCTATTCTTAGGTGCAGGAACTAACTCCCAAACTTTATTTCTTTCAAACTGATTCAGCTCCTCCTGCATGGCAGATATCCAGTCAGGATCCATTAGAGCTTCTTCAGTTTTCTTAGGTTCTACCTGAGACAGAAAGCATGCATGTAGGCACTCATTAGCAGTTGCACTTCTAGTTCTCACACCAGCCATTAGGATCACCAATAATTGCTTCTCTTGTGTGACTTCTATCCCACTTCCTTGTATGAGTTTGTTGACTTGTGCCTTCATCATTTTCTTCATTATTGGTATGACTGCTAGATCCTTCTTCTCTTTCTCCCCCTGAGTTTGTGCGATCAAATGCAGGTGTGTGAGATGAACTTCCATTCCCATGATTTTCTTATTCAGCGGTCTCTTCATTTATCATCTGTTGTGCATCAACTTCATCTTCTCCATCAGAATCACTATCAATGTTGAGATTTTCAAATGCAAGGGCTTCAGCTGCATTATCATCAAGGCATTCCAAGCCTGGGCACTTGTCATCATCAAAAGTCACATATGTGCTTTCCATAATCTTCTTTTGATCAATCACATAAACCTTGTAAGCTGTTCTCTCTAATGAATATCCCAGAAAATTTCTTCAAAAACTTTTGAGTCAAATTTTCCCACATATTCAGAGTTGTCTTTTAAAATGTAACACTTGCTTCCAAACACATGAAGATGTTTTACAGTAGGCTTTCTCTTAGACATGATTGAGTAAGGTGATGTTCCATGAGCCTTGTTAATGAGATATCTATTTTGAGTATAGCATGCAGTGTTAGCAGCCTCTTCCCAAAAACTTGTTGGCAACTTGGCATCTTGCAGCATTGTTCTAGCAGCTTCAACTAATGTTCTGTTCTTCCTTTCAACTATTCCATTTTGTTGAGGTGTTCTAGCTGCTGAGAATTCTTAAACAATGTCTTTTTTTTGCAGAATTCACTCAATGTTGCATTCCTGAATTCTGTTCCATTATCATTCTCAATCTTTTTACACAATTATGATCTTCAGCCTGTTTTTCTATCTTTTTTATGTGGTCAATTATGATGTGTGGAGTTTCATCTTTAGAGTGCATGAACTCTACCCAAGTGTACCTTGAGAAATCATCCACCATCATAAGTGCATATTTGTTTCTTGAAATAGATAAGACATTTACGGGCCCAAACAAGTCCATGTGAATAAGTTGCAATGGTGCACTTATAGAATTCACAGTTTTTGACTTGTGACTTAATCTTTTCATTTTTCCTTTCTGACAAGGTTCACAAACTTCAACTTGAGCAAACTCCAGTCTAGGCATGTCTCTTACTAACTCCTTTTTGACCAAGGTGTTAATTGCCTTGAAATTCAAGTGAGACAACTTCTTATGCCATAGCTTGCTTTGTTCTTCTGATGCCTTGGTGTAGAAGCAACATAACTTATTTGTTGAGTCCAAGTCTGCAACAAACAAGATTCCTTTCCTTGCTCCTTTCAGAGCAACTTCACCAGTTTTCTTGCTGATAAAAGTGCATTCTTCTTTGTTGAATAAAACTTCAAATCCTTTGTCTGCAAATTGGCTAACACTGAGAAGATTCACTTCAAGACCAGCTACCAGTGCTACATCATCAATGACAACATTTTTAGAAACAATCTTGCCATATCCCATTGTGAATCCTTTGTTATTTTCTCCAAAGGTCACCAAAGGGCCAGCCTTCTCCTCAAACTGTGACAACAGGGCTTTATCACCTGTCATATGTCTGGAACACCCATTGTCTATGATCCATATGACTTTCTTCATTTTTCCCTGCACAATGAGTTTTAAGTGTGTTTAGCAACCCAAGCAGTGTTGGGTACTTTCTTCTTGTTAACAGATTTAGTAGAAGTAGAATGAGTTGTTTCAGATAAAATAGAATTCAATGACTGTTATGCATTTTCCCTATCTGTTGTAGACCCAATTTTTGTTTCTTTAAGGTCTATTCTTAGTTTATGACAACTCTTCATCACTTTCAAGTTACAAGGGATGCAATCAAACTTGTCACAGAATGAGTAGTGATCATTTGCATATGCTTCATTGTATTTGCATGCTCCTTCAGCTGGCTTGCTAACAACCTTTTTACAAAGGTGAGTTAGGTGATTCATAGAGCCACATTTTTCACATTTCTTTCTTGGAACATCTGCAACATAAGCAAAATTATTTCTTTTGTTTATCCCTATTTTTCCATTTCTATTTTTCTTTTTCTTTCTTGCATCTTATGTTTTGGTTTCCTTGACAGGTGTCTTGGAACCTTGATTATTCATGAGCTTTTCTTCAGTTTTGAAATATTGAGTTGCTTCTGCATCTTTATTCTCATTATCTTCATCAGCAATTTCTTTCTTGATAATCAACTCTTCTTCACAGAAGTTAACTTCACATGCCTTCAACATAGGTGAATCAACCTTTTTCAGGATAGTTGGAAGATTTTCATTCTATGTTGTTTTCCCTTTGTCACCTATATTTTTCTTCTTGTTGTTCAAGGCATCATATTCAAGACCAATAGAAATATTTGAACATGGCTTGTTTTTCTCATGGTATTGTCCAATTAACTCAGATGCATTCTTGAAGGACTTCAATTTAACTTCATTCTTTTCCAGCTTCTCCCTTAGTACTGCTTCAATTTCACTTGCACACCTGAGCTTGTTTTTCAGATATGCATTTTCTTGTCTTACAGTGTTAGAGATATTTGAGATGTCATGTCTAATATGATATGTATTTATTTTTTAGAACTTAACAACATGACAAATCAGGACTTACTGAAATCAGGACTTACTGGAAGTCAGAACTTAATATCAGAACTTAAGTGCCGGAAGACTTTCAGTTAAGGAATGAAGCTGATTTACAGGAGAAAATCGAGACTAAAACAATAGAAGATATGCATGGAAAGAGTTAGAGGACTAGAAGACTTGTAAAAGATATCTGATTGATATATTTTAGGAGACAGGATTATATTCCATATCAATTAGAATATATCTTATAACTGTGTACTATATAAACACAAACTTAGGGTTTACACTATATTTGTTATTATTATCGAAAAGATTATACATTATAACCTAGCAGCTCTTAGTGATATTTGTTCATCACTGAGAGAGAAAAACAGTTCATATTGTAATAGAGTTTATTGAATATACTTGATCTTTTTTACATACTTGTGTTGAAGTTGATTTGATTGTATAAACACTGTATTCAACCCCCTTCTACAGTGTTGTGTGACCTAACAAGTGGTATCAGAGCTTTTCTGTTAACACGCATATAGTAAAGATCCAAACAATCATGTTTGAAGAAGCACAAACCCCAACTAAGCCCACCAAAACTCAAGAAACTCAAAACACCCAAACCCACAGTCGATATGAGACTATTAGGATTCCCATATTGAGACCTTCTGACTATCCCATATGGAAAGTGAAGATGGCTATGTTTCTGGAAGCTACAGATCCAGAATACCTTGATAGGATTAATGAAGGACCATATAAGCGTACCAAGCTCTCTGTTGTAGTTGCTGATCAACCAGTAAAGTCCATACCAAAGGAGAAAGGTGATTACACAGCTAAAGACATCTCATCTATTGCCAATGATGCAAGGGTAAGGCATTTACTGCATAGTGTCATTGATAATGTCATGTCAAACAGGGTAATTAATTGCAAGACTACAAAGGAGCTATGGGATGCTTTGGAGACAAGATGCCAGGGAACTGATGTAATCAAAAAGAAAAGGAGGACTATACTCACTCAAGAGTATGAGCACTTTGACTCAAAAGCTGATGAGTCATTAAATGACTTATATGACAGGTTTGTCAAACTCTTGAATGATCTGTCACTGGTGGACAAGGAATATGATCTTGAAGATTCAAATCTAAAATTCCTTTTAGCTCTTCCTAAAAATTGGGATTTGAAGTCTACTACCATAAGAGACAACTATGACCTTACAGAAACTACTCTTGATGAAATTTATGGTATGCTCAAGACTTATGAACTTGAGATGGATCAAAGGAGCAAGAGGCATGGAAGGAAGTCACGGACAGTTGCTCTTAAAGCTGAGGAGGAATCTCCTAAAGTGGTTGCCTCAAAGAGGGGTAAAAGAAAGGCTCTCATCAGAAAGTCTGATTCAGAGTCATCATATTCTGATGATGATGATTCAGAAACTGAAAGTTTACCTGAAATGGATGTTGATGCAGAGATAATGCAACTGTGTGCTCTTATGGTGAAGGGTATCACAAAGATAGCCTACAGGAAATTCAGAAAGGGCATGAAGTTTTCCAGGAAAGGTGGAAGTTCTGATAAGAAAGGGTTCATAAAGTCTGAAGGCAAAGGAGGAAAGTCTGACAGAGGAGACAACTCAAATGTGAAATGCTAAAATTATGGTGAAAGAGGCCACATATCTCCTGACTGCAAGAAAGGAAAAAGTGACAAAGGCAAGGCACTTGTCACAAAGAAGAAAAGCTGGACAGACACTTCAGATTCTGAACATGAGGTGAACTATGCCTTGATGGCAAATGCTGGTAGCAGTATTGAAACTGCTAAATTAAAGGTACCTCAAACAACTTATGCTTTTCACACTGATGATATTACTGAGTTGAGATTATATCTTAAAACCATGTTCATTAGTTATAGAGATCAGACTTTAACATGTGAAGGATTAACATCTAAAAATCTTCCTTTTAAAAAGAGAAATGACTATTTAGAAAAAAAGTTAGTTTTTCTTCATCAAACTAAGAAAGAAAGAGATGATGTTGTATATGTTAGAGATGAAGTGTTAAAATTTAATAAATCTCTAAAAGCTGACTTAGAAAAGGAAAGAGAGATTATCAGAACTTGGACTAACTCAGGCAGAACAACTCAGAATTTACTAAGTAGTGGAAACTGGAAAGAGGGCTTAGTTTAAGGAGATGATAAAAGTGAGAAAGGAACTGTGCAAATTGAGCCAATTATTGTTAAACAGACGGCTAAGCCAAAGGTAAATCCTGCTAAGTTTGTAGTAAAAACTGTAAAGTCTGATTCTGAAAAGATGAAAGAGTCTAGGACAGAAGTCAAAGAAAGTCAACTTCTGAAAAATTAAAACAGGATAAACCAACTGAAGTAGACATAGGCTTGATGACAAAGAAGCAGCTTAAGCATAAGCTGAAAGAGATTAGAAATGTGAACAAGGTAAAGGAAGCTAGGAAAAATAGGAATGGAAAGGAAGGTGTGAATAAAAGCAATAATTATATGCCTGTTCCTAATGCTCCTAGAAAGAAATGTTATAACTGTGGAAACTCTAACCATCTTGCTTCTTTTTGCCAAAAAAATAAAGATATAAACTCTTTACCTCTTAGATCAGGAGTTAAGAGTCAGTCTGTTAGGTTTAAACCACAAAATCCTTGTTTTCATTGTGGTAGTTTATGACATTCCATTTATACTTGTAAGGAATATCATAGTTTTTACTATGATTATTATCAAATAAAACCTTCTTTGAAGAAAGTTAGTTTAATTCCTTCTAGTGTAAAGTCTGATACAAAGTCTGATATAAATTCTGATAAACAGCATGTTAGCATAAACTCTGAAATTAAATCCGCTGCAAATGCTAACAAAATTAATAAGGCCAAAGGATCCAAGCAAGTCTGGGTCCTTAAAACTAACCTATAGTGGTCTTTGTGATTGTCGGGCAACTGAAAAAACATCCTACTTCTGGACAGTGGATGTTCAGGACATATGACTGAAAATAAAGCCTGCTATCAGACTTTATGGAAAAAGCTGGCCCAGGAGTTTCTTATGGAGATGACAACATGGGAAAAACTCTAGGATATGGCAATATCAATCTTGGAAATATAATCATTGAATCAGTAGCTCTGGTCCCTAGACTTAAACATAATCTGCTATGTGTGAGTCAAATCTGTGACAGAGGTTATCATGTGGATTTCTTTGAAGAACACTGTAAAGTTGTAAGCAATTCTACAGGCAAAGTGGTTCTGAAAGGTTACAGGCATAGTAACATTTATGAAGCCAGACTTTCAACAAGTTCTGATGGTTCTGTAATCAGTCTGTTGAGTAGAGCATCAATTGAAGAAATCTGGAATTGGCACAAAAGACTCTCTCATTTAAATTTCAACAACATAAATGAGCTAGTAAAGAAAGATCTTGTGAGAGGACTGCCAAAATCAGTATTTGCTCGCCTTTGTGATTCATGTCAAAAGGCAAAACAAAGAAAATCTTCATTCAAAAGCAAAACTGAATCTTCAATTCTTGAGCCTTATCACCTACTGCATGTTGATCTATTTGGTCCAGTCAATGTCATGTCTATTGCAAAGAAGAAATATGTTATGGTTATAGTGGATGAGTTCACAAGGTACACTTGGGTGTATTTCTTGCACAAGAAGAATGAGACTGCATCCACTCTAACTAATCATGTCAAACTGTTGGATAAATTGGTCAAAGATTCTCTCAAAATTATAAGAAGTGATAATGGCACTGAGTTCAAGAATTCAATAATGGAAGAGATCTGCAAAGAGCATGGAATTAAGCAGGAATTTTCTGCACCTGGAACTCCACAGCAAAATAGAGTTGTAGAAAGAAAGAACAAGACTCTCATTGAAGTTGCATGAACTATGCTTGATGAAGCAAAGCTACCAACCTACTTTTGGGCTGAAGCTATGCAGACTGCTTGTTTTACACAGAATGTTACACTCATAACCAAGCATAAAAAACACCATATGAGATGGTGAAGAAAAAGAAGCCAAATCTGAAATACTTTCATGTATTTGGATGTAAGTGTTTTGTTCTTAAGACTCATCCTGAACAGCTGTCAAAATTTGATCTAAAAGCTGATGAAGGAATTTTTGTTGGATATCCACTTTCCACAAAAGCCTTCAGAGTCTACAATTTAAGAACAAGGGTTGTCATGGAATCTATCAATGTATCTTTTGATGATAAGAAGATTACTGGACTGACGGGTTAAGTTCTGATGTCATTGAAACTGTGGTAACTACTCCAAGGGAAAATGCACCTGTCCAGGGGGAACAAGCTGAAGATACTTGTGGCGCCCTCCAAACCCGAGTCAGAAGTTTGGGGTCCCCACACACACCTTAATTATAACCTGCTTATAACAATAATAAAGATAACAATAATATACAGTGACCCTACTTACCAACTACCACAGACCGCAACAGGTTAAAGTATGCACACAAGCCAAACACATCTACTTATATTAAAAACCGTTCAAATCCCATCCATTCAAACTCAAACTGAGTATTAAACATTATTACAAACTTTTACAAACTTAATTTATTCCAAAAGAAGCCTACTAGCTCAGCTTTCTCAACCTTAATCCCTAGCTCTCGCGCTGGATTGAGGATCCTTGCTACCAACTGGTTCCTTTTTAACTGGAAAGAATATAAACAACATCGCACAAATGAGCTAACTAGCTCATCAAGTCACAATGACAAAACTGAGAATAATGATCATCAAGTGAATATGGTTATGATATCAAGTGAACAGTGGATTATGATTTAGAATTGGACATTATACTTTTATTTTAAAACCAAGGTTAGGCTGCTGATCAGTCACGCACTAACCCCGAGCAAAGCACACAGCATTGCTCTAACTACTGGATCCAAGGCATACATTGGCCTAACTTGACCATTATATGGTCTAACCACGAATCTGGTCCACAATTTTTAAAAAAAAACAATCCAATTCTAATATAATAACAAAATGAACAATAATAAACAATAACCGGAATCATTAACAACAGTGAGTGCTTAACAATAAAAGGATTTCAATCCTTGTACGGATCTACAAGGTAACTTCAAAGCTTGGATGTTGGGTAATGAAAGAATTGGATAACAAAGGAATCAACGTTTCAGGGTTTCAAAGATTTGGTCATTCAAAGCATAAAATACATTGGGTTGAGTATATTAGTAATTCAGTCCAGTGTCTGGTATTTAGTTTGTATGTATTTGTAGAGTAGTATCGTAGATTTGTGGTTTGTGTTTGGGTATACAATAATCAATGGCTTAGAAAGAATAAGGTTTACGGCTCAAGAACAATAACTGGAATCAGGGTTTGGGTTTCAGTGCTTCAAAGCACTTGCAATATCAACAAGACTATCAAGTACTACAATATCTCGAGAAAGTTCAGAGCACTTGCCTGGTATTAGCTTATTACACTGCACTAGCTTCCAATCTCAATCGTCTTACTTCTCAACTACCTGTTTCCCTTTCCTACGTCTTGCCTCTTCTGCTCACATATCATAAGCATCTATCAATATTCAACTCATATGATTCTATTTAACATACACTTCTATCTACCCTTCGTATTATCCAAATCCGATTAACGGATTGAAAGTTACGCGATAAACAGTAAACATCGAATATATATAGACCGACAGTCAACCAACATATCACATATATCACATAATACGTCACATAATCAATGACATATCATTTATAAAGACATTTCAGGTCATAAATAGGCTTTCTGGTATTTAAAACGATTTTTAAAACATTTTTCGGAATTAAAACGGGTCGTTGGATCAATTTCGGGATAATAAACAGGGTTCGGTTGGCCAATTCTGGCTCCGAAACAATTTTATAATAATTATCGAGCCTTGGAAATAATTTAGAATAATATTTTAAAGCTCGAATCTATTTTTCGGAATTTTTAAATCATTTTTAAATAATTAAATCTAATTAGATAATTAACTAAAATCAATTAATAATTAATTAAATCAATTAATCAATTAATTTTCCAATTAATTGACCAATTAATCAATTAAAAATTAACTGAAATTAATTAACTAATTAATTCAGATTTATTTTTAAATTAAAAATAATTTTCAGAATTAAAATAATAATTTTTAGAATTTTCAGAAATTAAAAATGAATTTTTATAATAAAAATAAATAGGAAATATGATTTTTAAACATTTTTAAAACAGGAATCCTAAATTTGCAAAGTCTGGAAACTTCAGGGACCTAACTGTATCGTTTTTAAACTACAGGGGCCTGTTTGCAATTTTGTCAGCCCCGCCGTCAACCTCGCCGGAGTGTGGCCGGAGAACACGATTCCGGCCACCTCAGGCCACCAAACTGTCCGGATCACAACTACACTTCATCAGGAACATATTCATGCAAACAAATCATTCTAATCATTCCTGTTCTGGCCGGAAATTGGCCAAGAACATCGCCGGTTTCCGGCGAACATCGGAAAACTTCAAACTACAACTCCCTTCGATTCACTAATCCTCTGTTAACGAGCTATATACCAATCGATTGCAAATTTCATAAGGAACACAACCCACTATAAATCAACAGCTAATAACCCCTAAATCAAAAACCCCCAAATTTCAATTGAAAACATTCATACGGGTTATAAACCCTAATTTTAAAATTCGAAAATCAAACTCAAATTTGAACATGTTATTGAACTCCAAATCAGACGTATATTATATCAAAATCATCAGGAAAACAAGCTCTACAACATGCAATCATCAAACCATAAAAACAATCATCCGAACAAAAATTCATATTTTTAATCAAAATAATTCAAAATTTAATAAAAATATATAAAATTAACCTTTGATTCTGTAGTAAAACAGGTTATGGAATCTGATAGAGCTCTTCAAGACCTTCAAATCTGGTACACGAGCTTTTCAAACAAAGATCAATAACACCTTCAAAAGTTGGTTTGATTCTTGGAACAGTTTATGAATATATGATTTTTCTCTGTAAAATTATATAATTATCTGTCTGCAATTGATTTTGATACGAAATAAAATACGGTAAAAGGCTATTTATAATTACGGAAAATTAGTATCCTATTGGATCATTCCGGATATAAAACGGTATGTTTATTTATAAAAACTGATCCAAACGGTATCGGTTTTCAGGATAATTATCCAAACCAGTACAATTTGTAATGCGGTCTGTTAGGGCCAAAACACGCGCTAATATTCACGCAAGTATACGCGTTCGCAAGTAATATAGAATACTTTCTAGTTCATTCCCACAGAGACTCAGACTAATTATTGTTTAATTAAACTCACGCACCAACGTATGATTACTTCTCAATGTTAAGACACTAACACTTAGAATTGTTGACTAAATATTAACTACGATTAATTACTTAGTTATCACTTAAATAACACTTCAATTAACAATATTAAAACACTCATGCGATCACAACTTCATTACTACTTCCTTCAATAGTTATTGTTATTACCTTTAGCATGTGACAGTGATGATATTAATTGAATAACACGAAACTGATAAAAGCCAATTTTCATTGTACTAATACCATTCTACCAAGCATCCACAATTAAGATTGAAGTTGAATAGTCATCAATTATGTTGAGTTCCTATATGTCTACAGAAATTGACAACACAACGATTTAAGCACAAGTTATTCCTTTTGATTACACAGGGCAAATAAAACAGTTAGAGTTACCCACTAATCATGCACATCGTACATGAATCTATGCTAGCATGGCAAGTTCTAAATCTCAAGATCCACTGTCGCTTCACAAGAGATTAACACCCTATCTTATATGTTCGCGACGCACATAAGACGAATATGCACAACCAATACTAGATATCATACAATCATCACACACTAAAGTATTAACAATTAACTAAAGAATTCCATAGTAAATCCGTTGCGACCCCATGATCACGATTAGCCCATAATAGCACTTATCGTCATCATGGGTTCATATGAAATCATGATAAACAACCACAAGAAAATAATAACTAAACTAATTATATTAAATCAGAGTACGTCACAAGAGTAAATAGGTTCAAAGTAAGAAAACTAGCATCCAACGTTACAACGAAATAAGAATTACAAGAAAATATGCTTCCTCTTCGTTACTGTGTGCTAAAACGGTCTTCTTCCTTATCTCCTTCGCTCCTTGCTTAATACCACGATCTAACCTCGTGAAAACGTCTCCAAATCTACTTATATACTAGTCCCATAAAACTCAGATTACATAGAAGTTGGAAGCCAAACAGAAGTAGAAGTCTAAAAATAATTATTTAATTTCCCGACCCTGCGCGGCCGCTCAGCATAGCTGAGCGGGCGCTCAGCTTACTGCGCGGCCACTCAGCATAGCTGAGCGGGCGCTCAGGACCCTACTGGATTTTTCCTGAGTTTGCTCCGTTTCTTCGCCGTAATCTGCCCCTTTCTTTCCTCTCGCAATGGTGAACACATGCCAAGGCTTATTCTTGATGATTACTCCTCCGAAATGCAACTAATACCCTGAAATGCATAAACACTAGAAAAACGCATCAAATACACAAAATACATGATTTCAAGGCACCAATTTAAGCCATTTTAAGATGTTCTAAGTGGTATAAAATGCCACTTATCACACCCCCAAACTTAAATTGATGCTTGCCCTCAAGCGTCACAGACTCAAAAACAAATAAAAAAAACATGCATGAATGCAATCTATATGAAAATGCAGCGATCCCCCTTACTATGAACAAACCAACTAAATTGCAACATCTCAACAAATGCAGTTAGGCGACTAAAGGTCAATAAACTCATGCAAACGAACATACAGCCAGAAACGTGGTGTGTGCAGATGCTTAACAGATATGCATCGGAACTAGACCAGTTATTATGACTCAACTATTATCAAGGCAATCACATGATTATACAAAGAATAAAAATTCTAGGCACAAAGTGACATATAACACTACAAGAATTTTGGAGCTTATTACGAAATCATGTTTTTTATTCACGACAACAATGCTTATTTGACCGTGCAATGAGTGAGGTCCACAAAAGACTTATACAATGGTATCCATGTAACGAGCGTTAGGTTAGCGGATCCCAGACTCTAAAAACCTTAGGTCACTAGGCACAAAGTCCCCTAAGAACTTAATAACTCGAATACCAAAGAGCCCACTCGTGATCAATTATGCATAAACACAAAAAAAAATTCTTTCTTTTTTTTTTTCAAAATTTCTGAGCAAGTGCGTTTCGCTCCATCTTGCTCAACCCTAGACTACTCGCATAACATGCGAGCCGGCTACTAGCCATTTGACGCCTAGCCACAACTAGCAACAAATTCCATTTTTACTCCATTTTTTTCTTTTTCATGCCTTTATCACTAAGAACCTATTATCGAATTCTAAGCATAATAAATAGATTAACCTCGAAAACAATCAGATCATAACAACAATCTAGCCCTTAAGCATTCTCTAAGACTTAGTGAAAATACAAGTGCTTCTAACATGCATATCAACCTACACGACTCAATATCACTTTAATGCTATCACTACACTCGCATCAACATCACAATTCAGTCGATAAATCATCGCAAAAGGGATCATGGTATATGCATGAGCTACATGACATGATAAACAAATAAAGCTATAAATAAATAAAAAAAACTATATGGCAAAAATTATGCAACTATATGAACTAACTATCTTGAATATGCAACTATATGACTCACACAAAATATTCCTTAACTACCACCCCCAAACTTAAAATCTTCAATGTCCCCAATGAAGGTAGTAGAAAGGAACACCGGGTATACCTACTCGGAGTCATCATCATCATCACCCTCAGTGGGTGGAGTATCAGGCGGCGGGTATGCAGAGTCCTCACAAAAAACTGGCCACTGGATATCAGCTCCAAGGCCCCAAAAAGCAGTCCCTAACGCAAGGGTGAGCTCCTGAGCAAACCTGCTCTGCGTCTCGTACATGGCATCCATCCACCGTGAAAGCCTCCTATACCGGGTATCAGCCATCCCAGCACCCTCCTGAGCTCTTGAAGAACCAGCCTCATCACGCCTAGGCCTAGCCATAGTAGAACCTCGTGCTGGACGCCCTCCTGGAAGACGATAACCCAGCTCATGCTCCTCGGGCTCACCACCGGTCCACTCCTGCATCCCATTCAGAGTCCCAGAATCAATCGGAGCGGCCGGCAACTGCAACTGCTCATGAGCCGGCCAGTTCACTCCCACTACTCGGCAAAGCTTCGTGACCGTGGATGCATAAGGGATGTTCATATGCTTAGCTCCGCTCAAAAACTTCAGAATTCCTTGGTAGATAAACTCACCAAGGTTCACATAATACTCCTCATTAAGAATTCCCCACAACAACTGTGCTCTCTCAACTGTGACCTCGTGTGCATGCGAAGAAGGCAAAATATTAGCACAAATAAATGCATTCTATGCACGGGCATACCTGTTCATAGCGATCACCGAGAAGTGACGATACTCATTAGTGCCGGTCTTGAAGGTCCAAACCGTGCCCGGCCTACAGAGAGTAGCACAAATCAAATCCAAGTCGAAATCCTCAGCAGTCTTCTCATTCCAGTTCTCCTCCTTGGGCTTCCTCTCTCGCTGCCCAATCACACGGCGAATCGCCGCTGGGTGATAATCAACCGTCATCCCTCGGACCACAGAAAACCCATTCTTCTCGGCCTTCGTGTTCGCATAGAACTCGTGAACCACGCTCATCGGTACTGCTTCGGGCGATTCACAAAAAGCTATCCACCCCTTCTCTACAATCATGGGTAGTAACTCACCATCCCTCCCCGATGGTAAAAACCCTCTCTCCTTCAGAATCGGCTTCCCCAAAAGCCTCGTGTACTCCTCCTCCGCAGCTCTGTCATTCAACTGAGGCCTTGCAGCAGTACCCCTCGATGAATCAGCAGTAGGGACTGTGCTGCTGCTATCAATAGTTCGTGCTCTCTTGGGTGCCATTGAATCTTGAATAAAAGTGTTTAAGAACTGAGTTTTTGTGTTTGGGAGAGAGTTTGAGTGTAGAAGTTTGTGGGGGATATGTAGGATAGGTGTATGTATATATAGGATGTGAATTAGGTTAAAACTAGATTATGAGTGGGGTTGAGGGATAAAATGATGGGGTAGTAGGAACAAATCGTGGGTTTATGGGCTAAAATTGGTTTTTTTATTTTTTTGATTTTTTGATTTTTTTTTCTGAACTAAAAAAATTTTCTGGCAGTCGACCCCTGAGCGGTCGCTCAGCAGAGCTGAGCGGGCGCTCAGGGGGTCACTGGAAAAAAAAAATTTCAGTCCCATTTTTCTGATTCTTTTGTGTTTTTGAATAGGTTATTAACTTCTAAGGGTTCCTGTAATAACAAATCATGGGTTGCCTCCCACGCAGCGCTTCTTTTTCGTCATTAGCTTGATATTGCGTACCTTTCTCAAGTAGTCAATAAAATGGCACTAACCACTTCTCGGTTTGCCATGTCCCCATAGTAGTGCTTCAACCGCTGACCATTAACCTTGAATGCTTGGTCCAGATCATTCTCAAAAATTTCCACCGCTCCATGTGGAAACACAGTTTTGACAATAAAAGGTCCAGACCACCTTTATTTCAACTTCCCTGGAAACAGTCGGAGACGAGAGTTGAATAAGAGAACTTGTTGCCCCGTCACGAATAACTTAGGATGTAGCTTCCTATCGTGCCACCTCTTCACCTTTTCCTTGTACATTTTGTTATTCTCATACGCTTGAAGTCGGAATTCATCAAGTTCATTAAGCTAAAGCATTCTTTTCTTACCAGCTGCATCTAAATCCAGGTTCAACTTTTTCAACGCCCAGTAGGCCTTATGCTCAAGCTCCGCAGGTAAATGACATCCCTTACCGTACACCAACTGAAACGGTACCAAGTGGAGTTTTGTATGCTGTTCTGTAAGCCCAAACAGCTTCATCGAGCTTTAAAGACCAATCTTTCCTTGACGGACAAACAACCTTCTCTAGAATGCGCTTGATCTCTCTGTTAGACACTTCCGCTTGACCATTTGTTTGCGGATGATAGGCAGTAGCAACTCGATGATTCACATTATAACGCTGCATCATAGAAGTGAACTTACGGTTGCAGAAATGTGACCCTTCATCACTTATGATTACCCGAGGTGTTCCAAACCTTGTGAAAATCTGCTTATGAAGAAAATTCAGCACTGCCTTTGCATCATTTGTCGGTAAAGCTTTGACTTCTACCCATTTTGAGACATAATCGACTACCAGTAAGATGTACTGATTATTGCAGGATGAGACAAAAGGCCCCATGAAATCGATTCCCCAAACATCAAAGACCTCAACTTCAAGCATCACATTTAACGTCATCTCATCCTTTCTCGTCAAATTTCCCACTCTTTGGCAACTATCACACCTTAAAACAAACTGATGAGCATCCTTAAACAAAGTAGGCCAGAAAAAACCTGCTTGCAGAATACGAGCTGCCGTCTTCTCACCACCATAGTGTCCACCATAAACCGTGGAGTGGCAGTCTCGTAATATCCCCTCCGTCTCACAGAACGGGATACATCTCCTGATGATCTGGTCATCTCCCTGTCTAAACAAATATGGTTCATCCCACATATACCACTTCACCTCATGCAGAAACTTCTTCTTTTGAGCTGAGGTCAAATTAGGAGGCATTATATTGCTGACAAGATAGTTTACAATATCTGCAAACCATGGCTCTTCCTCCTGAACTGCGAACAACTGCTCATCCGGAAAAGATTCATTGATTAATGTCCTATCTTGTGAAGTAGACTCGGAATTCTCCAACCTAGAGAGATGGTCATCTACTTGATTCTCAGTACCTTTTCGATCCTTGATCTCTAACTCAAATTCCTGAAGTAAGAGTACCCAACGAATGAGTCTCGGCTTCGAATCCTTCTTGGAAACCAAATAGCGAATGGACGCATGATCAGTAAATACCGTTACTTTAGTCCCAAGCAGATAAGATCGAAATTTCTCGAAACCAAAGACTATAGCCAAGAGCTCCTTCTCCGTAGTGGTGTAGTTCATTTGGGCCGCATTTAAGGTCTTACTCGCATAGTAGACCACAAGAAAGAGATTATTCTTGCGCTACCCCAGAACTGCACCTACCGCATAATCACTCGCATCACACATCATCTCAAACGGCTCTGTCCAATCTGGTGCTGTAATAACTGGTGCAGTGATCAAACTCTTCTTGAGAGTCTCGAATGCCGCCAAACATTCATCATCAAATTTGAAAGGCACATCTTTCTCAAGCAAATTGCACAACGGCTTAGATATCTTCAAAAATTCCTTGATGAATCGTCGATAAAAACCCGCATGACCAAGAAAACTACGGATTCCCTTCACAGAAATAGGTGGTGGAAGATTTTCAATGACTCCCACCTTGGCCTTGTCCACCTCCAGACCCTTGCTAGAGACCTTATGCCCAAGAATAATGCCTTTAAGCACCATAAAATGACATTTCTCCCAATTGAGCACCAAATTAGTTTCCACGCACCTTTTGAGTACGGCACGAAGATTATTCAAACATTCATCATACGAATGTCCAAAGACGGAGAAGTCGTCCATGAACACCTCAACATTATTTCCAATCATGTCAGAGAATATAGCCATCATACATCTCTGAAAAGGTAGTCTTTTCCTGATCCTCTGGTGCAATACAAATCTGATTATACCCTGAATAGCCATCCAGAAGACAATAATACTCATGACCAGCCAACCTGTCAAGCATCTGATCAATGAAAGGAAGAAGGAAATGATCTTTCCTCGTGGCTTTGTTCAACTTTTGATAATCCATGCATACTCTCCATCCTGTAACTGTTCGAGTGGTGATGAGCTCATTCTTCTCATTTGCTACCACAGTGATACCTCCTTTCTTAGGGACACATTGTACGGGGCTCACCCAAGAACTGTCAGAAATAGGATAAATGATGCCTGCATCTAGCCATTTCAGAATTTCTTTCTTCACCACCTCCTTCATGATAGGATTAAGTCTGCGCTGCTGTTCAACAGTCGGCTTACTACCTTCCTCTAGCAGAATTTTATGCATACAATATGAAGGGCTGATCCCCTTGATGTCTGTTATGGTCCATCCAATAGCCGATTTGAATTCTCTCAAAATCCTTAAGAGCTTGTCTTCCTCACTACCTGAAAGGTCAGATGCAATAATAACAGGTAAAGTAGATGCATCACCTAAAAAAGTATACCTTAAGTGTTCAGGTAATGGCTTGAGCTCCAAGGTAGGTGCTTCCTCAATTGACGGTTTGAGCTTTCCTTCAGCATTCTTGAGGTCAGAAGTACCAAGAGATTCAAACGGCATGTCCAGCTTTCACTTCCAGGGAGAAGCATTCAGATATTGTAATTGCTCGTTGCCATCTTCATCATCACTTTCAAAATCCCCCACTAAAGCCCTTTCCAATGTATCAGTCATTAGCATGTGATCGAGTTCTGAAGTAACCGCAGAATCAATCAAATCCACTTTTAAGCACTCCTCATCTTCTGTAGGAAATTTCATTGCCTTGAACATGTTGAAGGTCACATCCTGATCTTGTACCCGCATAGTAAGTTCACCTTTCTGCACATCTATCAAGGTACGGCCAGTAGCCAAGAAAGGTCTTCCCAAGATTACAGGAATCTTCTTATCTTCCTCAAAATCCAGAATAACAAAATCTGCAGGAAAGAAGAGCTTATCTACCTTGACTACCACATCCTCCACTCTGCCCCTTGGGTAAGTAATAGAACGATCAGCCAATTGTAGAGACATGTATGTGGGTTTTGGATCAGGCAAATCCAACTTTTTAAAGATCGACAATGGCATCAGATTGATGCTTGCTCCCAAATAACAAAGGCACTTGTCAAAAGTCAACTTACCAATGGTGCAAGGAATGGTGAAGCTACCTGGATCTTTAAGCTTTGGAGGTAACTTTTGCTGCAGAACAGCGCTGCATTCTTCCGTGAGAGCAACGGTCTCAAGGTCATCCAGTTTCACCTTCCTTGAAAGAATATTCTTCATAAACTTCGCATAACTAGGCATTTGCTCCAGAGCCTCAGCGAAAGGTATATTGATGTGAAGTTTCTTGAACACCTCCAGAAACTTACCGAACTGTCTATCCAGCTTTTGTTGCTGCAATCTCTTAGGAAAAGGTGGTGGAGGATAGAGTTGTTTCTCTCCTGTATTACCCTCAGGCAGAGTGTGTTCAACAGTAGTCTTCCTTGGTTCCGCCGCTTTCTCCTTTTGCTTAGCTTCTTCATCTCTAATTTCAGCTTCTCCTTCTTTTGGATTTTCAGCATCAGCAACTTTCCCAGACCTTAAGGTAATAGCCTTGACTTGCTCTTTAGCTTCCTTCCTGCCTAGTACTTCCGTGTCACTGGGGAGTATGTCAGGTTGACGATTCAGCACTGCATTGGCTATTTGACCGATTTGATTTTCCAAGGTCTTGATAGAAACCGTCTGACTCTTGCATAACAGCTTAAGTTCCTCAAAATCAGCACCAGTAGGTGCAGCTGCACTTCCATGTTGAGGGTATGATTGCCTTTAAGCATACTGCTGTGGTTGCTGGAATCCAGGTGGATTAAACTGTTTACTCACACCTTGCTGATATGGTGGCTGAATAGCATTCTGATTATTACCCCAGCTGAAATTTGGATGAATTCTATTATTAGGATGATAAGTAGCTGGCACAGGCTGCTGTTGTCGCTGATAATTATTCACATACTGAATAGATTCATTGACAAGAGAACACTGATCCGTAGCATGAGAACCTGCACAAAGCTCACAAACCATAGCTATTTGATTGACTACATATGTAGCTAGAGAATCAACCTTCATCGACAATGCTTGGAACTGCGCTGCAATAGCGGTGGCTGCATCGACTTCCAGAATACCTGCTACCTTCCCAGGCATCATCCTCTGAGTTGGGTTTTGATGCTCATTTGCAGCCATAGTCTCGATAAGATTATAAGCCTCCGTATAGCTTTTAGCCCATAAGGCACCTCCAGCTGCTACATCGAGCATGGGCCTAGATTGGGCCCCCAAACCATTATAGAAACCAGTGATCACCATCCAATCGGGCATTCCATGATGCGGACACTTCCTCAACATTTCCTTGTAGCGTTCCCAAGCTTCGCACATAGATTCTGAAGGTTGCTGCGCGAGCACTCCTCATAGCAGCAGTCTTTGCCATCGGATAAAACTTCACCAGAAACTTTTGCGCAAGATCTTGCCAAGTAGTGATGGACCCAGCTGGTTCAGAATGTAACCAGTCCTTAGCTTTGTCCCTCAATGAGAATCAGAAAAGCCTTAGCTTGATAGCCTCATCAGTCACGCCATTATAATTAAAGGTGCTGCAGATCTTGACAAAATTCCTTATGTGCATGTTGGGGTCTTCAGTTGCAGCTCGTCCAAAAGAAACAGAATTCTGCACCATCTGAATAGTTCCTGGCTTGATTTCAAAGGTGTTAGCTTGAATAGCCGGATGAAGAATGCTTGACTGAATGTCATCAATTTTTGGCCGAGAAAAGTCCATAAGAGCTGGATCAGCCTGAACAATACGATCACCCATGATTACTGGTTCTTTCTGCTCAGTTCCTGAATCTGAATCTTCAAAAACTATCTTCTCCGGAATATCAAGAACTTCGTCTGTCTCCTCAGCTGTATCTAAAGTCCTCTTGTGAGTACGAGAACGAGTTTGCATAAACGCTCGCTTAAGTACCTGAAACACAACCAGAAACAATAAGTAACAACTACGTCATAATAACTGAGTCCTAATGACCAATGATGGTAAGTACATAAACTAAACAAATACGCCGAGTCCCCGACAGCGGCGCCAAAAACTTGTTAGGGCGAAAACACGCGCTAATATTCACGCAAGTATACGCGTTCGCAAGTAATATAGAATACTTTCTAGTTCGTTCCCACAGAGACTCAGACTAATTATTGTTTAATTAAACTCACGCACCAACGTATGATTACTTCTCAATGTTAAGACACTAACACTTAGAATTGTTGACTAAATATTAACTACGATTAATTACTTAGTTATCACTTAAATAACACTTCAATTAACAATATTAAAACACTCATGTGATCACAACTTCATTACTACTTCCTTCAATAGTTATTGTTATTACCTTTAGCATGTGACAATGATGATATTAATCGAATAACACGAAACTGATAAAAGCCAATTTTCATTGTACTAATACCATTCTACCAAGCATCCACAATTAAGATAGAAGTTGAATAGTCATCAATTATGTTGAGTTCCTATATGTCTACAGAAATTGACAACACAACGATTTAAGCACAAGTTATTCCTTTTGATTACACAGGGCAAATAAAACTGTTAGAGTTACCCACTAATCATGCACATCGTACATGAACCTATGCTAGCATGGCAAGTTCTAAATCTCAAGATCCACCGTCGCTTCACAAGAGATTAACACCCTATCTTATATGTTCGCGAAGCACATAAGACGAATACGCACAACCAATACTAGATATCATACAATCATCACACACTAAAGTATTAACAATTAACTAAAGGAATTCCATAGTAAATCCGTTGCGACCCCATGATCACGATTAGCCCATAATAGCACTTATCGTCATCATGGGTTCATATGAAATCATGATAAACAACCACAAGAAAATAATAACTAAACTAATTATATTAAATCAGAGTACGTCACAAGAGTAAATAGGTTCAAAGTAAGAAAACTAGCATCCAACGTTACAACGAAATAAGAATCATAAGAAAATATGCTTCCTCTTTGTTGCTGTGTGCTAAAACGGTCTTCTTCCTTATCTCCTTCGCTCCTCGCTTAATACCACGATCTAACCTCGTGAAAACGTCTCCAAATCTACTTATATACTAGTCCCATAAAACACAGATTACATAGAAGTTGGAAGCCAAACAGAAGTAGAAGTCTAAATATAATTATTTAATTTCCCGACCCTGCGCGGCCGCTCAGCATAGCTGAGCGGGCGCTCAGCTTAGCTGAGCGGGCGCTCAGCTTTCTGCGCGGCCGCTCAGCATAGCTGAGCGGGCGCTCAGGACCCTACTGGATTTTTCCTGAGTTTGCTCCGTTTCTTCGCCGTAATCTTCCCCTTTCTTTCCTCTCGCAATGGTGAACACATGCCAAGGCTTATCCTTGATGATTACTCTTCTGAAATACAACTAATACCCTGAAATGCATAAACACTAGAAAAACGCATCAAATACATAAAATGCTTGATTTCAAGGCACCAATTTAAGCCATTTTAAGATGTTCTAAGTGGTATAAAATGCCACTTATCACGGTCTTGGTCTCAGCGCCTGGTTACACGTACTACGAGGTGATAATTGGGATAGTTTAATAAAAAACTCCCGTTTATCGAAAATAGGGGTTTTATTGATTTACCGAAACAAATATTGTATCGAAAATGTTGCGCCGGGACCCGCACAGAACAAACCGTACGCCGGATCGAAAAAGTCGAAACATGGAATATGCTCGGAATATTACAATTAGGTTAGGAAGGAGTTCTCGGAAGAGTTTCGGGTTCCAAAAACGTAACAACGGATGACGTCGATTGGTTCCCGTTTCTATAAAATAGATTTTAAATGCTCGGAAAAAGATTTTATAAATTTCATATGATTCTTATAAATCCATAAATCAACATAAAAATAATTTGGAAGATATGACAATTATCTATATTTGACATATAAAAATTAAAATACTCAATTGATATTATTTTTAAATATCCAAACACAGATAACACTTAACAATTAATTCACAGAATAGATACTGTACACAGATAATAATTATTTAATAGCAAAAATAATTACATGATATATCCCGGATATTACATCTTTCCCCCTTAAAAGGATTCTGTCCTCAGAATCTCCTAAGAAAACAAATGAGGGTACTTTTCTCTCATATCACTTTCTAACTCCCAGGTTGACTCTTCAACCTTTGGGTTTCTCCATAATACTCTTACTAACTTTACCACTTTATTTCTTAATACTTTTTCTCTCTCCTCTAGAATCTCTACCGGACTCTCTACATATGACAAATCTGCCTGAAGCTCTATTGGCTCATATTCTATTACATGTCTGGAATCTGGATTGTACTTCTTAAGCATTGATACATGAAAAATATTGTGAATGTGCTCCATGTGCGGTGGTAACGCCAGCTCGTAAGCTACTTTGCCAATGCGCTTTAAGATCTCAAAAGGTCCGACATATCTTGGGCTTAACTTCCCTTTCTTTCCAAACCTCGTTAGTCCTTTCCATGGTGATACTTTTAGTAATACCAAGCTTCCTTCTTCAAATTCCATGTCTTTCCTTGACTGGTCTGCGTATTTCCTATGACGATCTTGTGCGGCTATTAATCTCTTCTGGATAATTTCAACAATTTCATTTGTCTGCTGCATCAATTCAGGTCCAAGTATTTTGCGTTCTCCTACTTCGTCCCAATACACTGGAGATCTGCATTTGCGTCCATAAAGGGCTTTATAGGGTGGCATCCCAATACTGGCGTGATAACTGTTGTTATAAGCATACTCTACCAGAGGTAAATGCTCGTCCCAACTTCCTTTAAAATCAATAGCACAAACATGCAACATGTCCTCGATTGTCTGGATCGTTCTTTCACTTTGGCCATCCGTCTGGGGGTGATAGGCCGTACTCATATTCAGTCTTGTTCCCAAACATTCTTGAAAACTCTTCCAAAATCTTGAATTAAACCTTGGATCTCGATCAGATACAATAGACACAGGAACTCCATGACGAACTACAATTTCTTTCAGGTACATATGGACCAACTTGTCGAGCGAAAATCTTTCATTTATAGGCAGAAAATGAGCTGACTTGGTAAGTCTATCCACTATAACCCAAATGGCATCATAATTAGCCCTTGTCCTTGGTAATCCAACTATGAAATCCATGGTAATATGTTCCCACTTCCACTCTGGAATCTCCAATGGCTGTAACAATCCACTTGGTCTCTGATGCTCTGCTTTAACTCTCTGACAGGTATAGCATTTGCTAATCCATTCCACAATTTCCCTCTTCATGTCTGGCCACCAATAATTTTTCTTTAAATCTCTGTACATTTTGGTACTCCCTGGATGGATGGAATACCTTGAATTATGTGCCTCATGTGGAATTTCATTTTTCAGCTCCGTCACTGGTGGAATCCAAATTCTAGATGAAAACCTCAAAATCCCTTGATCATCTTTTTGCGTGCATAACTCTTCACCTACCAAATGATTTATATCTTGATCCATTACATTTTCCTGACATTTCTTTATTTTCTCCAATAACTCCGGTTGAAAAGTCATACTGATTACTTTCGCTTCCTCAGGCTTGCAAACTCTAATTTCAATTCCAATTTCTGAAATTCCTTATGTATATCTTCAGGTACTGATAACACATTCAACCTTTCCTTCCGACTCAATGTGTCTGCCACAACGTTCGCCTTACCGGGATGATTATTAATCGAGCAATCATAGTCTTTAATCAACTCTAACCATCTCCTTTGCCTCATATTAAGTTCCTTCTGTGTGAATATGTACTTTAAGCTTTTATGATCCGTGAAAATCTCGTACTTTTCTCCATACAAATAATGTCTCCAAATCTTCAAAGCGAAAACTATGGCTGCTAGCTCCAAATCATGAGTAGGATACTTTTTTTCGTGTGGTTTCAATTGCCTTGACGCATACGCAATCACCTTTTCGTGCTGCATTAAAACACATCCTAGTCCTTTGTGAGAAGCATCACTATAAATTACGAAATTCCCTTGATCATCTGGAAGTGACAAAATAGGTGCCGTGATTAATCTCCGCTTCAACTCCTGAAAACTTCCTTCGCATTTGCCGTTCCATATAAACTTTTCATTCTTTCATGTAAGCTTTGTCAATGGTGTTGCAATTCTTGAGAAATCCTGAACGAATCATCGATAATATCCTGCCAATCCCAAGAAACTTCTTACCTCAGTGGGTGTTCTCGGTCTCTCCCAATTCGTAATTGCCTCGATCTTTGCCGGGTCCACTTTGATCCCTTCGTTACTGACTATGTGTCCTAAGAACTGAACTTCCTGTAGCCAAAACTCACACTTCGAGAATTTAGCATATAACTTCTTTTTCCTTAAAATCTCCAAAACTGTCCTCAAATGTTCCGCATGATCCTCTTCCGTCTTTGAATAAATTAAAATATTGTCTATAAACACAATAACAAACTTATCCAAATACTCCTTGAAAATTCTGTTCATCAGGTCCATAAACGCTGCCGGGGCATTGGTCAACCCAAAAGACATCACTAAAAATTCATAATGTCCATACCTTGTTCTAAAAGCTGTCTTTGGTATATCTTCTGGCATGATCTTCAGTTGATGATATCCTGATCTTAAATCAATTTTGGAGAAGTACTTGGCTCCCTTCAACTGGTCAAACAAATTGTCAATTCTGGGTAACGGATACTTGTTCTTGATCGTCAGCTTATTGAGCTCCCTATAGTCGATGCACAGTCTCATACTTCCATCTTTCTTTTTGATGAATAATAACGGGGCTCCCCACGGGGATACGCTGGGTCTGATTACTCCTTTCTCTAACAACTCCTGCAATTGCTTCGCTAGCTCTTTCATCTCAACAGGCGCCATTCTGTACGGGGCCTTGGATACTGGTTCTGTTCCAGGTGCTAAGTCGATCACAAATTCAATTTCTCTATCTAGAGGAAGTCCTGGTAACTCGTCGGGAAACACGTTTGGAAATTCATTCACAACTGGAATATCTTCAAGTTTTGTTGGTTCTTGACTTCTGTCAATCACATATGCCATGAAATGCTCACATTCTTGTCATAGTAACTTCTTGGCTTGAATCATCGTTAAGAACTTCTTTACTTGTTTCTGACCCTTGAACGTTACTATTCTTTCATCTGGCGTCTTCACCATTACCTTCTTATTTCGACAATCTATCTGGGCATCGTGCTTAGACAACCAATCCATCCCTAATATAACATCAAATTCTCCTAACTTAAATCGTATCAAATCTATACAAAACTTACTACCAGAAATCTCAACCTCACAATTCCCACAAACTTGATTCACAGTAACACATTCTTGATTTGCTAATTCCACAATCATTATTTCATTTAAACACTCAACTGGACAATTTAACTTACTAACAAAATCTTGTGAAACAAACGATCGGGTTGCTCCCGAATCTATTAACACTTTGGCACATAAAGAGTTCACATTAAGCGTACCTGCCACGACATCCATATCCTGGATAGCATCTTTCACAGACATATCAGAAACTCTAGCCCTTGGAGTCTCATTCACTGTTGGGGTAGATCCCATAATCCTCAATGCATTACTGCGCTGGTGTCTTGCAATCCCTGGCCATATGTCCTGGCTTCCCACATTTAAAGCACGTAAATCCAATGGCTGGAACCTTTACTGCTAGATTCCGGATAGGCTGATCCTTATTTGCTGGCTCTCTTGCTGGCTGATTTTGGCACTCCCTCGAATAGTGCCCTTTTTGGTTGCATTTGAAACATACCACATTCAACTTATTACAAACTCCCCCATGCTTCTTCCCACATACTTGATAATCCGGAAAAGTTAGTCTCAATTGATTCGGCTGATTCACATTAACTGGACGGTTGCTCTGGACTCCGTCTCCTGCATTCTGTTTCCTAAAATTAAAATTTCTCCCTGGTTGAAACTTGCCTTTCTTAAAATTTGAAAACTTCCCTGGTTGTGACTGGCCCTCATTCCCTTCAAATTTCCTTTTCTTGCTTTCCTTTTCCTTCTGGAACATCTCACTCTCTGTCTCTGCGATCATAGCCTTCTGTACTACTCCTGCATAGGTATCCAATTCAAAAATGGCTACCTTCCCTCTGATCCATGGTTTCAAACCTTGCTGGAATCTCTTATCCTTCTTCCTTACAGTATCCACATACGACGGTACATACCTTGACAATTCCTCAAACTTACCCTCATAATCTGTTACTGACATGTTCCCTTGCTTTAATTCTAAAAACTTCAGCTCCATTTGATCCTGAACAAACTGAGGAAAATACTTTTCTAAAAACAATTCCTTAAACCTTTCCCAAGTAATAACATCTATACCTTCCAATGTCTTCATCATTTCCCACCAATAGGTGGCCTCATTCTTCAAATAGTAACTTGCAAACTCAACCTTCTGTTCCTCCTTTACTTTCACTAAGGCAAATGCCTTTTCTATTTCCTTTAACCAAACATTTGCTTTAATTGGTTCTAAAGAACCCTTGAATTCTGGTGGGTTTATCGCCTGAAAAGTTTTAAAAGTTACCCGGGGATTGGTCTGTCTTTGTTGTTATTGTGCCAGGTGAACTGTTTGTTGGGCCAAGATTTGAAGAATCTGGGCTATTGTTGGGTCTATGGGTCCTGGGTTTACATTCGGGTTTGTATCATCTTGGTTGTTATTGTTGTTGTTGTTGGTTTCTTCATTCTGGGTGTTGGTGTGGGTATTTCTTCTGGGAGGCATTTTTCTGTAAAGAATCAATCAACTTATTTAGCTTTTATATCAATCTTTTGCATAAAAGAACAGTTTTGCAAAACAGAAATATCTCTTTTTAAAAACAGTTGTAACTAAGTAAATTGCATGCTTCTTTACAGAATATAAACAGTTATGGAAAACAGGGTACATGGTATCACAGGGGTATAACTGGTGCAATAAATAAAGTAAGGTAACACATGTGCGATAAAGTAAATGATAGTAATGGAAAGAAAAAGGTACTGATATATATAGATCAAAAGATTTGGGTAGTACAAGCGTAAAGACGCTTCGGAAGTAAAAGCAAAAAAGGGTACAACAACCTATTCACTAGTCAGCATAGCTAGTCTATAAATATAACTCAAAAGTCTAATGATACACACTACACACTACTGTACATACTACATAACCATAACAACACTGCTCAACATCTCCATCTCCAGATGTCTGACTCATGGCAAGTCTGGACCTCCAATCTCCTCAAGCTCCTCTAGAACCCACTTAGCCCACTTCACTAGGAAATTAGGGGTGATGTCCTCATGTGTAGCCTCGGCAATCCTTACTGCAGCTGTCCTACGAAATGCATGTAGCCTCTCTCTGAGTCGCCTCTCACCACTCCCAACCTCTCTGGTACGCATAATATGTAGTAACTCCTGGATCTGATCCTGAAGGAATCGTTGCTCCATAAGGCAAGCCTCAAACTGATGATATGGGACAGGATAGGAAGAGAACTGGAAAGGTACTCCTGTGACTGAATGACCAGTAAAGCCTGAATCAGCAGGTGGGGGTCCTCTGATAGGTGGCCTCATTCCTGGAGGTGGAATAGCCTGCAATGGTATGGGCTGCAACACAGGTGGAGGTAGAATAGCCAATGCTGGTGGAATAATAGAATGTGGATCCGAAGATGGCACTCCAACTGAAGGCTCTGAGTGATAAGCTGATACGGGAATAAAAGAGTCGGCCATTGCTGCTATCTGAAATCATATCGCAATATAAGAATCTCGAACCACGACGCGAATTACACTAATATCGGTTATACCGAAGCACTCAACCTCTCGACGTTCTATCTTCCTATTCCTTACTTCTAATCCTAACCCTCTAACCATTCCCGTCAACCTAGGCTTGTGTCAGTGACTTATAACCTGTAGCTCTGATACCAAACCTGTGGCGCCCTCCAAACCCGGGTCAGAAGTTTGGGGTCCCCACACACACCTTAATTATAACCTGCTTATAACAATAATAAAGATAACAATAATATGCAGTGACCCTACTTACCAACTACCACAGACCGCAACAGGTTAAAGTATGCACACAAGCCAAACACATCTACTTATATTACAAACCGTTCAAATCCCAACCATTCAAACTCAAACTGAGTATTAAACATTATTACAAACTTTTACAAACTTAATTTATTCCAAAAGAAGCCTACTAGCTCAGCTTTCTCAATCTTAACCCCTAGCTCTCGCGCTGGATTGGGGATCCTTGCTACCAACTGGTTCCTTTTTAACTGGAAAGAATATAAACAACATCGCACAAATGAGCTAACTAGCTCAGCAAGTCACAATGACAAAACTGAGAATAATGATCATCAAGTGAATATGGTTATGATATCAAGTGAACAGTGGATTATGATTTAGAATTGGACATTATACTTTTATTTTAAAACCAAGGTTAGGTTGCTGATCAGTCACGCACTAACCCCGAGCAAAGCACACAATATTGCTCTAACTACTGGATCCAAGGCACACATTGGCCTAACTTGACCATTATATGGTCTAACCACGAATCTGGTCCACAATTTTAAAAAAAAACAATCCAATTCTAACATAATAACAAAATGAACAATAATAAATAATAACCAGAATCATTAACAACAGTGAGTGCTTAACAATGAAAGGATTTCAATCCTTGTATGGATCTACAAGGTAACTTCAAAGCTTGGATGTTGGGTAATGAAAGAATTGGATAACAAAGGAATCAACATTTCAGGGTTTCAAAGATTTGGTCTTTCAAAGCATAAAATACATTGGGTTGAGTATATAAGTAATTCAATCCAGTGTCTGGTATTTAGTTTGTATGTATTTGTAGAGTAGTATCGTAGAATTGTGGTTTGTGTTTGGGTATAGAATAATCAATGGCTTAGAAAGAATAAGGTTTATGACTCAAGAACAATAACTGGAATCAGGGTTTGGGTTTCAGTGCTTCAAAGCACTTACAATATCAACAAGACTATCAAGTACTACAATATCTCGAGAAAGTTCAGAACACTTGCCTGGTATTAGCTTATTACACTGCACTCGCTTCCAATCTCAACCGTCTTACTTCTCAACTACCTGTTTCCCTTTCCTACGTCTTGCCTCTTCTGCTCACATATCATAAGCATCTATCAATATTCAACTCATATGATTCTATTTAACATACACTTCTATCTACCCTTCGTTTTATCCAAATCCGATTAACGGATTGAAAATTACGCGATAAACAGTAACCATCAAATATATATAGACCGACAGTCAACCAACATGTCACATATATCACATAATACGTCACATAATCAATGACATATCATTTATAAAGACATTTCAGGTCATAAATAGGCTTTCTGGTATGTAAAACGATTTTTAAAACATTTTTCGGAATTAAAATGGGCCGTTGGATCAATTTCGGGATAATAAACAGGGTTCGGTTGGCCAATTCTGGCTCCGAAACAATTTTATAATAATTATCGAGCCTTGGAAATAATTTAGAATAATATTTTAAAGCTCGAATCTATTTTTCGGAATTTTTAAATCATTTTTAAATAATTAAATCTAATTAGATAATTAACTAAAATCAATTATTAATTAATTAAATCAATTAATCAATTAATTTTCCAATTAATTGACCAATTAATCAATTAAAAATTAACTGAAATTAATTAACTAATTAATTCAGATTTATTTTGAAATTAAAAATAATTTTTGAAATTAAAATAATAATTTTTAGAATTTTCAGAAATTAAAAACGAATTTTTATAATAAAAATAAATAGGAAATATGATTTTGAAACATTTTTAAAACAGGAATCCTAAATTTGCAAAGTCTGGAAACTTCAGGGACCTAACTGTATCGTTTTTAAACTACAGGGGCATGTTTGCAATTTTGCCAGCCCCGCCGTCAACCTCGTCGGAGTGTGGCCAGAGAACACGATTCCGGCCACCTCAGGCCACCAAACTGTCCAGATCACAACTACACTTCACCAGGAACATATTCATGCAAACAAATCATTCTAATCATTCCTGTTCTGGCCGGAAATTGGCCAAGAACATCGCCGATTTCCGGCGAACATCGGAAAACTTCAAAATACAACTCCCTTCGATTCACTAATCCTCTATTAACGAGCTATATACCAATCGATTTCAAATTTCATAAGGAACACAACCCACTATAAAGCAACAGCTAATAACCCCTAAATCAAAAACCCCCCAAATTTCAATTGAAAACATTCATACGGGTTATAAACCCTAATTTTAAAATTTTAAAATCAAACTCAAATTTGAACATGTTATTGAACTCCAAATCAGACGTATATTATATCAAAATCATCAGGAAAACAAGCTCTACAACATGCAATCATCAAATCATACAAACAATCATCCGAACAAAAATTCATATTTTTAATCAAAATAATTCAAAATTTAATAAAAATATATAAAATTAACCTTTGATTCTGTAGTAAAACAGGTTATGGAATCTGATAGAGCTCTTCAAGACCTTCAAATCTGGTACTCGAGCTTTTCAAACAAAGATCAATAACACCTTTAAAAGTTTGTTTGATTCTTGGAACAGTTTATGAATATATGATTTTTCTCTGTAAAATTATATAATTATCTGTCTGCAATTGATTTTGATACGAAATAAAATACGGTAAAAGGCTATTTATAATTACGGAAAATTAGTATCCTGTTGGATCATTCCGGATATAAAACGGTACGTTTATTTATAAAAACTGATCCAAACGGTATCGGTTTTCAGGATAATTATCCAAACCAGTACAATTTGTACTGCGGTCTTGGTCTCAGCGCCTGGTTACACGTACTACGAGGTGATAATTGGGATAGTTTAATAAAAAACTCCCGTTTTTCGAAAATAGGGGTTTTATTGATTTACCGAAACAAATATTGTATCGAAAATGTTGCGCCGGGACCCGCGCAGAACAAACAGTACGCCGGATCGAAAAAGTCGAAACATGGAATATGCTCGGAATATTACAATTAGGTTAGGAAGGAGTTCTCGGAAGAGTTTCGGGTTCCAAAAACGTAACAACGGATGACGTCGATTGGTTCCCGTTTCTATAAAATAGATTTTAAATGCTCGGAAAAAGATTTTATAAATTTCATATGATTCTTATAAATCCATAAATCAACATAAAAATAATTTGGAAGATATGACAATTATCTATATTTTATTTTGGACATATAAAAATTAAAATACTCAATTGATATTATTTTTAAATATCCAAACACAGATAACACTTAACAATTAATTCACAGAATAGATACTGAACACAGATAATAATTATTTAATAGCAAAAATAATTACATGATATATCCCGGATATTACAATACTACCGCAACTCAAGAATCTCAAGAAGCATCAGAACCTATCACTGGCTCTTCAAGTTCTGATTCATCAAGTTCTGATGAGCCAAATTCTGATAATTCTGAAAACTCTGATTCTTCAAATCTTGAAGGATCCAACTCTAATTCTGAAGTCTCAGGGAGCATATCTACAGGAAGAGCATCAGAAAATGCTGATGAAGATAGCATGGATCATGGGGGAGGATCCAGTTCTAGAAATCAACTTCCATCTGCAAGGAAATGGACCAAATCACATACACCTGACTTAATAATTGGAGATCCTAAAGCAGGTGTTAGAACTAGAACTGCAACATCAAATGAATGTCTCTATCATTCTTTTCTATCTCAGACTGAACCAAAGAAAGTGGAAGAAGCTCTTCAAGATGCTGATTGGGTGCAAGCAATGCAGGAAGAGTTAAATGAATTTGAAAGAAATAAAGTCTGGACCCTAGTGCCAAGATCAAAGAACAGATCAATTGTTGGCACAAAATGGGTATTTAGAAACAAAACTGACAGTGATGTCATAATTACAAGAAAGAAAACAAGGTTGGTTGCTAAAGGCTACTCTCAACAGGAGGGTATTGATTATGATGAAACATTTGCACCAGTTGCTAGATTGGAAGCCATAAGAATCTTTTTGGCTTATGCTGTTCACAAGAAGTTTAAAGTCTTTCAAATGGATGTGAAAAGTGATTTTCTCAATGGAGAATTGGAAGAAGAGGTATATGTTGAAAAACCTCCAAGATTTAGATTCGAAATTTCCAAATCATGTCTACAGATTAGACAAAGCACTTTATGGCCTTAAGAAAGCTCCAAAAGCATGATATGAGACTTTAGCTCAATTCCTTCTGGAAAGTGGATTTCACAGAGGTACAATTGATAAACCACTGTTCTATCTCAACCATGGAAAGGACTTACTTTTGGTACAGATATATGTTGATGATATCATATTTGGTTCTACAAATGCCAAACTCTGTGAAAGGTTTACAAAGCTAATGCAGTCAAGATATCAAATGAGTATGATGGGAGAACTTAGCTATTTTATGGGACTTCAAGTCAAGCAAAATGAAGAAGGTACTTTCATAAATCAATCAATCCAAGTACACCAGAAATTTACTGAAGAAATTTGGAATGCAAGATTGTTCAACTGCATCCAATCCCATGGCCACTGCAACCAAATTAGATAAAGATACTGGTTCATCAGTAGATATTACTAACTACAGAGGTATGATTGGCTCTTTACTCTATTTAACTGCAATTAGACCTGATATCATGTATGATACCTATCTTTGTGCAAGATTTTAGGCTGATCCAAGAGAACCTCATCTAATAGCTGTGAAAAGAATTTTCAAGTATCTCAAGGGTTTAGCTGATCTAGGATTGTGGTATCCTAGAGAATCTGATTTTAAGCTAATAGGTTACTCAGATACAGATTTTGCAGGATGCAAAATAGACAGGAAAAGCACTAGTGGAATCTGCCAATTTCTTGGAGGAGGATTTGTTTCTAGGTTTAGCAAGAAACAAAAATCAATTTCCACATCAACTGCAGAAGCTGAATATATTGCTGCAGGAAGCTGTTGTGCACAGATTCTTTGGATGAAGAATCAATTACTGGATTATGGGTTAGAATTTTCTAAAATACTTATTTACTGTGATATCAAAGTGTTATTGCTATGATAGGTAATTCAGTTCAACACTCAATGACAAAGCACATCAGTATTAGGTTCCATTTCATAAGGGAACATGTGATGGAAGGTACAGTGGAATTGTATTTTGTTCCAACAGATTAACAACTAGCAAATATCTTCACAAAACCATTATGTGAAGCTACTTTTACCAGACTGGTAAATGAACTTGGAATGTTTTCAGGTTCTTTCTCTAAATCTGCTTAGTTTTTGTTCTCATGCATCAGACTTTATGATCAGTGTTTACAGATTGTCTTATCTTCATGTAATCTGTGCTTAAATTGTAATACATTAAATACTGATTGTTATCTGATGTGGATCAATATACTATGATAGTGTTTTGAATGTTCTGTGAATATTCAATCCAATGAGGATAACTGTGCTAGATGCTGACCTAGTAGTCTTTAACATACTAGAAATCCTATATTTGAATTAGTTGTTTATGTGGAAACTCATTAACACAAGCAAATTCTGATGATGAGCTTAGCCAAATTTACTTTGTGTATCTTATTACTAAGTCACAAACTAGATTCTTGCTTTTTATCTGTCAAATTATGATGTTAGTAAATCTTAAGCATGAACCATATGCTTGATAAGCCTCAGTTATCTGAAGAAAAGAAAAGAAAACAAAGGTAAATTAAAGTCAGGTACTCCTTTGAGATCTAGAGTAAATATGTGGAAGGGGAGATCCAAGTGCATTGCTGGTATTAAGTAATATGCGTTAGAAAAGCAAATAAATTTTTCTTGGTGACTTTTCACGTTCTCTAATTATTGGGAAAATACTCTGATAATAGCATAAATTCTGATAGGAGTTGTGACTCACACTGAGAAGCCACTATAAAAAGGAATTTCAAAGGATGCATGAAATGAGCACAAACAGTTGAGGTGGATTCTTGCATAAATTTATTCTATAGTAAACTTCATTATTAATGACAGATTTTAAGCATTTTTCTTAGTTATGCCTTATTTCCAAGATGTACTGAAATTTATCAGACTTTAATCTTTATCTGATATTTTGCTAAATGCACACACTCTCACTCTCTATGAATAATGAAAATTACTGTTGTGATTCAGTTGTTTTAGATAAACAGTTAAGTGTTATATGCATAAATTCTGAGGACAAGTTCTGATGGAAGTTCCGATGATTGAACTCTAAAGAAACAATTCAGTATTTGTATGAAGAATCACAGATACAAACATTTCCTTTTTGAGTACAGAAGCCATGTTCTGATGACCGTTAAAATCTGATAATAGTCAAGTTCTGATATTAAATCCTGATGCAAACTCTAATGCTTACGTGGCATTATTTCTTTACTTGACTTATTTGTGGTAAATATTGTAACGGTCATAATTTATCAGAATATAATTAGGTGAGATAAAAACAGTCATAATCATTTAGTAGGTGGGAGGCATGTTTTCCTTGAAACACTGCATGTGCACATTTATTACTGCTTATTACTTGTGCCCACTAATAATGTTTTGACTAATGATATGCTGCCAGGTGTCTGAAGTCTGTTCTGCTTCAATCATAACAGTTGTCAAAAAGGGAGTATATATATGGGAGTTAAAAGATTTTATATTCTTTTACCTACTTTTCTTTCTCTAATCTCTCGTATTCTCTCTCTTACTAATATTCTCTGAAGCTATTTTCTTACAGGCCTTTTATCAAACACTTTGTGTACACTCTATTTTCTCACTTATTTCTTACAGAAATGGCACCCAAAGATTTTCAATGGAGCTAAGTTTGTTCCTAAAAATTACTCAGCTATTCTTAGCAAGGATGAAGCTCCATCAAAACTTCACTTCATCCAAGATTTTCTATCTGGAAGTGAAATTGGGTATGCTTTGACCAACCTGAATCAATCTCAGGGACTCAGGTGCTGGAGTTCTGGAGGTCAGAAGTTTATGATGATGGTGGTGCTAATGGGTCCCCAAGCATCATATTTACAATAGGGGAGGATGCACATGTAGTGACTTTCGCCACAGTTCGACAAGCACTCCATCTGCCAGAAAACTGCACTTATTCAACAGTTCAGGAGCCAGCTCTTGAATAGCTAATGGCCAATCTGGGCTATGAAAAGACTTTGGCAAAGCTTGGACAACTAAAGAGACCCCATATCATGAGGGAGTGGAGTTTCTTCTTTGACTGCATCACAAGAACCTTTGCAAACAAGTGTTCAAACTTTGATGCAATTCCTATTCTAAGTCAGCAAATTGGGTATGCTCTGATTACTCAATCTCATTTTGATTATGCTACTGCTGTACTAGGATTCATAGGGGATAGGATGACAGAAGATAGAAATACTGTATATTTTGCTAGATTATGTTAACTTATTTACAGCTTTTGTAACTCTGATGCACCTCAACTAGCAAGTGATTTGATTTCACCATTTAAACTTTCTAAGAGAGCATTTACTGACTTATTATCTACTGATAATAAGAAAACTATTCTAAGACCCCTCCAAATTCCACAATATGTGAAACAGTTTTTAGTAAACTCTGACCCAGCCATATACACTGCTCAATATTTTGATGTCCAACCATCCCAACCTGCATCAGCACCTACACAACCAACCACATCTCAACCTCAACCTACCATCAGAACAAACTTCCAACCAGCTCAATCCTCACAAAAAAAACCATCAGCACCTACCATCAGACCTTCATCTTCCAGGCCTAAGAGGGCAAAGTTTGTTCCTCAACCTCCACCAAAGAGAAGGAAGATGATTCTAAGGGATGAATCTGATAGTGAAGAGGAGCAAGTACAGGTTCATGCATCAGAATCTGTGACTGTTGAAGCTGAAAATGTCAATTTTCAGAAAGAGATAGCAGTTGAAAAGGAAACTTCTCAGATAAATACTGAAGCTGAAGGTTCTGATACTTTGAAAAGAAAGAGAACTGTAAGTTCTGATGCTGGTAAGACAACTCCCTCTCTATCAAGGAGATCAAAGAATCAAAGAGCAGGAAGGCACATGGCTAAGCCTCCATCTGAGGATACTACTGAAGCTGAGGAAGGGGATCAGGAATCTCTGATCTCAAAGCCAATTGTGATTGAATCTTTGCCACCTCTAGCTCAAGCCAAAGACACTGCTAATGATACAGTGATCACTCCTACTGTCTCTCCAGTCAGAGAAACAACAGTTGAAAATTCAGGATTAAGTCCTGAAATTGACCTTCAAAGGCTGATTATGTAACACCCCCAATTTCAAGGTCGGGAATTCGGGTTGTTACGATCACTTAATATTGTCTAATAAATAATTAATCCTCTTTTCACGTCATTACTCGACCTTTTAACCAAACTCACACACACATAGGTTATATGCTCAGAAATATTACTAAATTAACGGTAAAGTATTTAAGTTATTACAGACCGAAGGTAATCTGTTGTGATATGATATTTATAAAAGCAAGAGTGAGCACTAACGCTTAGCAAGATATAGATATCCATTATTTAAATATGATCAAATAGGGAAAAACAACCATTTAGCATTGTATATTCAAGGTTTCTAAAAGTTTATATGCTTGTCAATTTTATGATAAACTCAACTTTAAATGTATCAGTTTAATCAGTTTATACTCGTACTCATTTCATCTCAAAATCTCAATATGATGTTTGAACCAAAATTTTCAATGGATGTTTTATATATTCATCAACATACTTATTTAAAACTCAGCCTTATCGGCCTTCTGCTGTAGGTTTCACAACAATTTATCCAAAGTGGAGGAAAGGGACTATACTGGAATAAACCACATACCGATGATCAGCCGAATACGAAATTTTCTCTACTAGTAGAAGGAATACAAACCTAGCCACCTTTGGGCTTATCAAGACATTACACGATGGTTACCCATTTCCATGCAAGTCCAAAAGTCAATGGTCACAGAGACCATATAACTGTATACTGCGCCACTCCGCGCTTGGTCACTACCCGATACTTCTCCGTGCCGGGCAGGCCACATTCCAGTCCCAAAATAATTATATCATTTACATAAAATCCTTTATCGAAGGAATAGATCATTCTGAGTTGACCTTTAAATAAGATGATTTATTCATCACTTTTAATTCAATTGATCCTTTGGAGTTGTCGGAGTTTTGAATTTAAAATGATTTTCAAACCCATAACCGTAGTAGAGTTTTACATATATTGTTCACTTGTTTTTCGTTGAGCGAGGAAGCAAACCCCTTATGCTTCTAGACTAAGTTTCCTAAGGTTTTGATAGGTTTCAGATGATTGATCTCTTCCGAGAATTTTGAATAATTTATAAAGTATACTTGGGAACTATGTCTATTTTTAAATGATTTTTAGAAGTACGGAATATTAAATATTTACGTTCTTATAATATTTTTAAGAAGGGTTCAATGAATTGATAAAACCTTGAGTACTAAATGTTTCTCAATAAAGTTCAACGAATTGATAAACATCTTAATTAAATACTTAAGACGGGATTTGACATCTTATAATTATCCTTCGAATGGTTACATACGTTTTAGGTAGAGTGAATTGATTTAAAAACTTTTCAATATCTCTTTAAGTATTTTCCGGATATTTTAGTAACTCTTTAGGTATTACTTATAAATAAATAATCAAATAGGATATTCCTTGAGTGAATATTCGATTATCTCTTATAGCTATAAATCAAATCTCAATCGTTCGCTTAATATGTATGTTACGTGAAAGTACTTGTTTATTGAAATAGAAATCTTTCGCGTCCGGCTAGTTCTGGAATTAAATCGATTTAAAATATCTCTGACTCCCACTATCTTGTATTATATTAAAATTATGTTTCAATTTCTCATACTCGTATAAAACGAAGTTTGTTTTCGTGAACAATCGCATAATTTGAATGTATTGATATCACAGACAAGAATATATTTTTAAACTGTAAATCATGACATCAATATCACAATAGTATATATAGCATGGATAATTTGTGATAGGGTTTCGTAAACTTGCCCCGAGTGCTAGGAGTGGTATGATCTCGGGGCTTTTGTTGGCGATCTAAAATCAATAACCAACGATCTTAGTTAGTACGCAATTATCGATTCGCTTCACTAAAATATTTTTATAAAATCGAAAAATTAATATTTTATTAAAATTCTTTTTGGACAGTCTTCTTTGCTGCATTATTTAATTATCATGATTTTTCGAAGATTCTGAAATCAATTTTAGCCTTTAAAAATCATCATGCAAGTGGCATTATGTGCAGTTGGCTTTTCGTATGAACGCTCTACACTAAAATGGTCATAACTCCTAAACCGTAAATCCCCTCACGACGATCCACACATGTACAGAAACTACAAATCAATATATACCCAGTAATGACCAGTGACTCACAAGTTTCAAACATTTACATGGCCGAATACACTGCAGAAGGCAGACCAAGTGCAATAGGCTCCACATTCCATTTCTACTACTTGTTCTTGACACACTCACTACTTATGACCAATACAACACTTTTTACTTCTCAAGATTCACTCATCTACTCATTCTCTACATCATCTAGTGAAACATCCAAGAACCACATCTCATAATCTTTAAAAGTTAACAAGATTTAGACACATAAACCTCAAGCACTCACAATCTTTTGAATCTTGAAACTATATAACATAAATCCTTAAAATTCAATCATAAAATATTTAAGGGTGAAGATTTATACCTTTATTTGATCCTTAGAACACCTAGGAAGAGTGTATTAACCTTGGAGAAGCTTGATCTATCCTTAACAAGCCTTAAACTAACAAGAAAACATCAAGAACATAACTTAATTTCTAACCAACAAAAACATGCCCAACTTTGGACCACGATTTACCTATGAAATCCTTAATGAATGGACATAAAAATTTGCACGTACCTTTTATATGTAATGAGGAAGCTATGGTCCAAATTTCATAATTTATGAAGCTCTAAAACTCAAGTTATAAATTTTTCTTTTCCCCTTGGTCTGAAAATCCGAACTGCTGGTAATGAGGAGTGTGGGAGCTTTTCTTGACTTGGGTACTTGAGTGGTGTGGTGTAAAATAGAAGTATGGGTTGATATATAATTATTTGGACAAAAGAAAAGTGGAGGTTTGGCTTGATTATTTGTGTGGTGGAGTAGAAAAGTAGAAGTATGGTGCATGGTACTTCTTGTCTCCCCTACATTATTCATGCTACTATTCTAGTTTGATTTATTAACTACTAGCTACACTTCTAACTACTAGTTGGGTGTAGGATCTTGCATGGACACCTTGCATGGCTTCCATTCACTTCTTATTTAATTTACACTCATGCACTTGTCGTTTTATTCTGATAGTTTTCCTGTAGAATGTTTCATTTCGTAAGGATTTCTTTTATCGTTTATAATCCTTTAATTACTTTCATTCCTTTATCTTGATCTTAATAATACCCTAATGAATTGTTTTTTTGACGTAGTACTCCCGGTTCTACACCATTCTTTACGAATACTAAAACACGTAGTATAAATGTGAATCTTCGAATTTCAACGGCTTTTACACTCACTTATTTTCCGCGATAAACAAGAATATGATCTCGGATTTCCAAAATTCCACTATTCATATTTGTGATGAGCTCCATACGTATTATATAATTAGTTCCAGTTACTATTCACTGAAGTTTTAAAATATTACAAAAATCAGGGTTCTTACAGATTATTCCTACTGTTTTATTTCTGGAAGCTCCAACCACAGTAGCTCAGCCATCTACAGTCAATTCTCTAATTTCACAGGCTGAGATTCCATCAACACCTATTCTGGAGATAAATTCTGATGCTCAGAATTTAGATGAAGTTGTTCCATAATCTCCAGTTTCCTCACATACTCTTGTACTATCAGAGGATAATGAGTCTTCTTCCAGTTCTGAAGACAGTGTTTCAGTACATACTCCAGCTCCTATTCTTGGAAAGGAGGAATTGATCCAAAAAATTGTTAAAAAGGATGCACCTATTCCTTGGGAAGATACTCACAGAGGTGTGGAGTGGACCAAGAAGTGGAATGAAACTGATTTCATTCCAAGCTCTAAAGTTCTGACAGAGTTCTGATTTTAAGACTCAACTCAAAGTCACAGCTCTAAGTGTCAAGACCCATCAAGGTCAACACTCTAAAACTCATGAAAAGGTTGACAAACTTCTTGAAAAGGCTAAAAAGCTGGATATGGAGACTAAGCTTGATAAAAAGAGGTTTATCAGACCTATTTCTGAGAAAGTTGAAGCCATTGAGAAGATTCAAGAACAGCAACAGGACCAAATTACTGAGGTCCTGTAGAATCAAGCTTCTCGAAAGGCTCAACTGGATGAAATCCAATCTTCAGTTGAACTTCTTCTCTCTCTCCTACAACCTCATGATGCCAAAAAGGGGGAGAAGGTAGTTAAGTCCAAATGCACACCTACTCAAATACTGAAGAAGAGAAGGTAGTTAAGTCCAAATGCACACCTACTCAAATACTGAAGAAGAAGGATGACAAAGGTGATGACCAGGGAAACTCTGATAAGAGTAGAGGTCATGGAAAAGATCAAGGTCAAGGGCAAAGCAACAAGGTTTCTTCTACGAAACTAATTTCTGATGCAAGCAAATCTTCTACTCAAAAGAAGACAAGTTCTAAAGCTGCTCAAACTTAAAATCTGATAGCAAGTGCTGATACTCAAAATCTGATATCAAGTTTTGATGTTCTGATTCAAGGAAGAAGTCAAGACTTTCAGAAGTTTCTGCAAACTCTGAAGCTCAAGGGAAAGTATACTACTGTCTACTACAAGGATCCCAAGATTCATACACCTGATGAAGAGATTGCTGGAAGATTATTTCTGAAGCATAATCCTGGAATGGATTTAGAAAATCTCAAGAAGGAAGAATCTAGATTTAAAGCTGAAAAGACAAATCTAAAGCCAAAAGCTTATGTTGCAAAGAAACCTCCAAGGCTAAGGAAAAAGGCATTGTGATCAAGGAGAAGTCAAATACTGAGGCATCAAAGCCCAAGACTATATCACAGACTGAGATTGATCCCAAAGATAAAGGGAAGGGAAAAGTTGATGAATCAACCAAGCCACTGGAGATGAAAATTCCTCAAATCCTGATGAAACCAGTGTGCAAAATGGTTCAAGTTCATGATGATACTCTTGTTGAAGATGAATATGTTCAAACTCTAAAAAGAAGGAAGATTTCTAAACAATCAAAGACAACCTCTGACAGTGCTCAAGTTGTTCAGAGTGAAGAACAGCAAGCTATAGTAGAAGCAACAAGTTCTGATAAAGTCATCAAGACATCAACCTCTGACAGTGCTCAAGTTGATTTAGACAAGATGAAAGTAGCTGATAAAAAGAAAATTCTATGGAAAAATGTCAAACCATCAGATCCAAAGAAAAGCCAATTGCTGTCTGATTTCATGACTATTGGCTTAAATGCTAGAGAACCAAGAGACAGGGCTGGACTAGGTTCTGATGAAGCTAAGATCAAGACAGGAGTTGAAGTTGCTACTAGAGATCCATTTCTATTGACTGACAGACCTCTTGAAGATGTTACACAGAAATACCTTGATAAGGTTATCTCTGTTCAAGTGGTACTGGATGCTCATGACAAGCACAATGTCAAAGAAAATCTGATTCTATTTCTTGAAGATGGAAAGACATATCAAATGTCAGAATCAGATGTACTGAACAAATCCCTGAAAGAACTTCAATTCCTTCATTATCTTTTAGAGATAAAGTCTGATATTACCAGGAGATAGTCAAATTTCATATTGAAGACCATAAGAGATAAAGCAAGAATTTCTGGTTCAAGGGTTACAGAATTTATTCCTAACATAGTTAAAGATGATGGAAGTGAAATTCCATTGAAGAAGGATTCTGCTAAGCTTGAAGTGATATTGAATGAGAAATGTCTGTGTTATAATGAAGATTCTTCTCATCCAAGGGTAATAAGACTGGGTGATGGTTTAGAAAGAAACCATATCTCTGCTTTAAGGACTCCAATCTACCAGATTGGAAGTCAAGGTGAAGATTTAAAGCAAGTCAAGACTACAATGTCTCAAGTCCTGAGGAATAAAGAAGAAAAGCTGATATCAAACTTTGTCAAGAATCATTTTGAATTCAGATTGACTTAGTGAGATTGATAAAAGCTACAAGGACTGTAAGCTGTAGTTAGTTATCTAGTTAAACTCTTATTGCATGTGTACTTAAATGTTTTTGATATCATCAAATCTATTAACTTGTATATTTTGCATAATTTACAAGTTGGGGTGATTGTTAGATATATTTGAGATGTCATGTCTAATACGATTTGTGTTTAGTTTTTAGAACTTAAAAATAGGATAAATCAGGACTTACTAAAATCAGGACTTACTGGAAGTCAGAACTTAATATCAGAACTTAAGGTCATATCAGGACTTAAGTGCGGGTAGACTTTCATTTAAGGAATGAAGCTGATTTACAGGAGATGATTGAGACTATAATAATAGAAGATATGCATGGAAAGAGTTAGAGGACTAGAGGACTTATAGAAGATATCTGATTGATATATTTTAGGAGACAGGATTATATTCCATATCAATTAGAATATATATTGTAACTGTGTACTATATAAACACAGACTTAGGGTTTACACTATATGTGTTATTATTATCGAGAAGATTATACATTGTAACCTAGAAGCTCTTAGTGATATTTGTTCATCACTGAGAGAGAACAACAGTTCATATTGTAACAGAGTTTATTGAATATACTTGATCTTTGTTACATACTTGTGTTGAAATCGATTTGATTGTATAAACACTGTATTCAACCCCCTTCTACAGTATTGTGTGACCTAACATACAGTTTCAAGCTCCACCAACAACAATTCAGCTTCTTATTTCTCACTTTCAAGATTCTCATTTACCTTTGTCAATCTGATAACTTCTTCATTAGCAGCAACCATACTTGTATGAATGTGAAAAATTTCAGTGCTCATCTTCTCTACAGTTTCCTTATATTGACTCACATTTAAATCAATGGTGGTGAGAGTTGGTACCTGTGATATTGATGAGGATGACTCTCCTTGCTCCAAGGCCATTAGTGCATAATTTCCAACCTTCTCATCTTCATTATTATCAAAATCATCCCAACTTTTTCCCTCTACAATATAAACTTTGATTTGCTGGTTCATCAAAAGAGCTTCATACTTTGCTTCCAGTTCAAGATAAGCTTTGTCTTTCTTTGCTTTCTTGGGTTTCCTGTATTCTGTAGCAAAATGGCCTAGTTCATCACAGTTGAAGCACCTTATCTTTGATCTGTCAACAGATCCATTTTTGTAACCATTTTTGCTATCAGATGTGTACTTCCCTTTTTCTTTCCAGCTGTTATCTTTGTTGAAAGACTGTCCCTTACCCTTGAAGTATCTTAGCTTCTTTACTCTAATATTAGAGAATTTTCTTGCCAACTAGGCCATTGACTAATCTAGCTCATCAAGTTCATCAAGGGTGTAGAACTCATCTTCTTTCAGTTCCAGTATGACTTATTCTTATGAATCATTTATTCTTTTCTCACTTGTTGAGACAACTGGAGTTTGGGATCTTGGCTCATCATTGGAGGTATGGCTTTCATTGATAATTAGAGCACTTAAACCATCTACAACATGACATTGACCAGTTCTTAATGATTTTCTTTGAATCATTTCTAATTTATAAGTTTTTAAAATTCCATAAAGAACTTCCAGTGTTATCCTGCTTAGATCTCTCCCTTCCTTGATTACTAAGATTTTCTGTTCCAAATGATCTGGGAGTGTGAGCAAAAACTTCAAGTTCACCTCTTCAGCTTCATAGTATTTGTCATAAAGCTGCAAGTCATTTATCATCTTATTGAACCTTTCAAACACATCAGTGATACTTTCTTTTGGCTTGGCCATGAAACCCTCATATTGTGAAATCAGTATCTTTCTTTGATTAGATCTAACTTCTTCAGTTCCCTCATAGAGTATTTCAATCTTTTCCCAGATCTACTTGGCAGTGTCACAGTTGATAATGTTGTTGTATATTACATAGTCAAGTGACTGTATCAATATCAGCTACAAGCCACTATCCAGGGAAACTTTCTTTTTTTCAGGCTCAGTGTACTCAGAAGGGTCTTTTATAGCATAATGAGCTGGAATGACCATATCACCATCTGTTGATTCTTCAACTCTAACCATAGGAACGAAGGGCCCATTTTTGAGAATCTGGATAGAGAGTGAATTGGCCATCCTGATAAACAGTAACATTTTCTTTTTCCAAAGAGTGTAGTTAGCTTTATCAAAGGTAGGAATTTTGATGCTACTGATTTTCTGTGTATTCTTTCTTCCAAGATCTTGAATCTGTTTACTCTCAGATTTGGCTCTGATGCCACTTGTTAGGTAATGAAATACACACAGAGGGGGGTGAATGTGTTTTTGTGTTTTAATGCTTTTCTTGAACTATTTTGGTTGTGAACAAAGTAAATCAAATCTTGTAGTGAACTGTGTTAATGCACAAATTAAACATGCAATAATAAAGAACACAGATCTTTCAAAACTCACTTAATTTTATATTTAAAATTAAGAATGTTTCGCTACAAAATTTATAGGCTCTTTATTGATAAAGAGCTTAGCTTCTATCTTGAGAGAATACAAGAATTTCTGATCTAATTGTTACATCTTACAAATGACCAGTGTTAACTTTATACTTTAGTTAACAACTGGTTTACACAGTGTACAATAAGAGATGCTATTCACTTTAGTAAACTGTCACTAATCATTTCCATTTTAGGAAAAGTATATCTTCCATTTCTGGCTTAGTATATCTTTGCATACTGTGTTAATCTTGATCTTCCTTTGTCAGTTAATCTTCACCATTGATCTTGCACACTCTTCATATAACGACTCGTGTATTTTTGAATTATTTAAATATGTAATTATGGAAATTATTAAATAAATAAAATAAGTGCACTGGCTTTGACCGCTATGTGTTTAATTATTATCTATGAGTAATTTATGGTGTACCGGGTTGTCCGCGTGATTAATTATGGGGTCGTATTGAATTGTTTCCACTTTTAAAAGTAAATTTAATGCCAATTTATTTGTATAAACATGTGGATTGTCTCTAAAATCGTTTTAATGGTTTTATAATTACAATAATTATTTTTGGGATTTTATAAAATTCAGAAATCAATATTTCATCAATTATTTACCCCTGTATGATTTTTTGATTATATTTATTTGTAAAATCCGTATTTAATTCCAGAATTCTTTAAAAATTCTGAAACTCATATTTATTTAAGTTTGGAATATTCTGAGAATTTTAAAATTATTTTGAGAATTTTTTAGATTAATTTCACCCGCTCGTTATTTCATTTATTCGTTAAAAGCGGGTATAAATTGTGTTTCAAAAATTATTTTAAAATCACGAAATATATGTTTTTAATAACTTCGGGATATTTATAATATTTTAAGATTGTTTCCGTAATTTCCTGAATTCATTTCAAGTGCGACTTGGTTCGTTAATTGTGAATCGCGGGATAAAATTTGGGCCTGCAAGTGGAAAACTAGACACGTGTTAAATTTTTATGTGATTGCAGAAACATGGCAGTAGCAGAATTATTCGAATAAGAAAATATAATAAAGCAGATAAACAAAAGAAAAACACAACATCCTCTCATTCTTCCTTTCGGTCTCCTCTCTCAACAACCCTTCGATTCTCACTTTGTTCTCTCGCCTCTCAAGTGTTCTCAATCTCTTCTTCAATTTTTTTCTTCTTCTTTCCCCGATTCTTCCCCGTTACTGGTAAGGATTCGGCCGCTGTTTGGTTTTTCCAGCTGCCGTGGTTGCTTGCTTCAGCTGTCTGTTTAATTGATGTATATATATACATGTACTTATGTATATGCTTGGGTATGATGTTGTCTTGATGTTGTGCCTTGTTTTTTTGTTGCCACCTGTCTTCTTTTGGGTTACCGCCGTTATTTTTCCGGCGAGGTGACCTCAGGCTGTGGGCGGCGCGTGTATACTCCTGTTCCTGTTGCCTGTCCGATTGGTTTTGTTGCGTTTTTATATATATAAATTCCACAGGAATTATTTGATTAAAGAAAAAAAATTATGTGAAATAAATAATTGCGTGTAGGTGGAATTGTATTTAATCGGTAAAATTTGTAGAGGACACCCGAAATAATCGGGCACCGACGAACTTTGTCGCCGTCAACAGTGATTTTCAATGAGTTGACGGTGGACTGTGATGTTTATTCTGAGTCTTAAAATTTTAAAAGATAAATTTAATTCGTGAAGCTATTTTCAAAATGAAAAGTATTTATCGATATATAAAGATTGTATCGAAATTTTGGTTAAGTAATTGATTATGATTGGAACTTGTGAGGTGGAATGCGATTGTTGTTGAATTAATGGTTTGGATTGGTTGATTGTTGTGATTGACGTCGATTATGTTTCGACGGGTAGTCCGATAAACAAAAGATACGCTGCCCGAATTTCGGGAACGTATCCTGTAAAATATCAGAAATATCAGTCGAATGTATATAACTATATAATTATAAATAAATTATTTTATAAAATATAACTGACATCCCGTTTTCTGAAATAATGAGTATATGTATTTTTTGAAAGTGAATATCAAGCTGAATTTTGTATACGTGAACCCTAACTGATACCTGTATTACAATAATGTATGTGTTACGAGTTGGGTTTTGTTAACGCACGGGTAGGTTGTTAGTGAGGATATGTCAAGCATAATCGGAAGTCTAAATTAGGATATTTCGAATCTATAGGTTCTATTCAGAAGGCCCAAAAATTGGCATTGGATGAAAGATAGCTTGGTGGTCAGTCGAAAAGCTCAGTAAGGTTACAATCAAAGGACTTAAGTGTTGAGGTCGAATCCAGGGTGATTTAGTGGATAGACAATAAAGCCTGAGCGGCAGAGTCGGCTCAGAGTCGATCCGTAATAATTGTAAAGCTTGCAAGGCAAGTACTTCTCAACCTTTCTCGAGATATAGTACAAACATCTCGAAATTCTCTTGTGACATATTGTTAAGTATTCAAAATAGTTTTGTTTTATATTGCGAATACTTTGAATCATACAGCCTTGAACCCGGATCACATCATTTGATCTTTGAGCCGTAAGCCTTACTCTTGGTAAACTATCCCTTGTTGATTTTTAAATACTAAACCACACAAATATGATACTACTCTCCAAATATATAACTACCAAACACCAAACACTGGAACCGAATTGTTTGAACATACAGAAACTTTTATACCCCAACCATTTTGTATAACATCAAAGAACTATTCCTTGAATAATCCTTCATTCATCTAATACTTGATTCCCTTACAAGCTGGACGCCATTTCTTTTACATACTTTGATATACCCTCGTGGTACCCATGAATTACACCATGCTCTTATACAAATGTTTTATTACTGTTGATGATGAACTTATTTCATTGAGTTATACCGTTTATCATATTGAACTGCTTTAGAATTGGATAGTTTTCTTTATGTGGACCAGATTCGTGGTCGAATTAGGCCAATGTGTGCCTTGGATCCAGTTTATAGAGTAGAGCTGTGTGCCTTGCTCGGGGTTAGTGCATGACTGATCAGCATCCTAACCTTGGTTTTAAAATTTAAAATGAATATCCAATTCTAATGATTGTTTAACAAGAAACTTGATTCTTCTGAATCATTCCATTTGAACATTGTTTAACCTCAGTTATCGTTATTATGACTTGTTGAGCTAGTTAGCTCATTCTTGCTAATCTTTTTATGTGTTCTCTAGTCAAATTTGACTTGTCAAAAACTCAAAGTTTTCTAGTGAATTTTGGCTTATCGATATCTTTGAGTTCTCTAGTGGAATTTGACTTATCGATAACTCAGAGTTCTCTAATGAATGTTGACTTGTCGATAACTCTGAGTTCTCTAGTGAAGAAATGACTTGTCGATATCTCCAATCTTCATGTCTTCAATTCGGCTTGTCGATATCTCTAAGTTCTCTAGTAGCTTTTCTGAGATCTCTATAAGTCATTTGGAGTTCTCGAGTGACTTCTCTATAACACTAAATATGTGACTTGTAGAGATCTTGACTTAAAATATTTTTCTCAAAACAGAATAATTCAACTCCAAGCTTCTTCACAATTCTTCTGAGGCATGATCTTCTTGATCTTCTTCTAGATAGAATTCTTAGGCTTGACACTGTTTACAGAAAAATACTCCAGTCTGTTCTTTTGATATTTTTACAGACTTTAAATTTTACAAGTGAAAAATACAAATTAAGATTACAATGGAACATACTTAGAGTTATCAATTTAACTTAGTCTTGTTAAGGTACAGGCATGTCTTGCACAACACTTATTGTAATAGAATAGGATTCCTTATTGATTGTATAGTTGTGCAGTATATAAGCACGTATTAGGTTTACACTTTATATGTCGCGAATTGATATATCTTTTTATGTAACCTAGAAGCTCTCAAGGATGTCTGTTCATCCTTTGAGAGACTAGTTTTGTAATCAGTTTTTATCAGTCAATACAAAATTGTTTCATTCAGTTGAGTGTTTAATTTGATTTGTTTGCATAAACTGTATTCACCCCCTCTACAGTTGTATTAAGGACCCAACAAAGGGTTAAAGAGAGGTTCTTCCAGCAAGGAGACTTGGTTTTGAGGAAGATTGAGGCATTAAAAGTTGGTGAGAAAGGGAAGCTAGCCCCAAATTGGGAAGGACCTTTCAAGATCAGGAAGACACTAGGACGAGGATCTTATAAGTTGGAAACATTGGGCGGAGAGGAGGTGCCCCGAATTTGGCATGCATCAAACCTAAGGGTTTATCATGTTTAGGACTAGCAACTTATGCTCCTAATACTTAGTAGTGTGAGTAGTAATAAGGTCGATGAAACCATTTTTATTCTATGTAAGGGTCGAACCCATTTTCCAGGATATTTTCTATCTATGCAAGTTTGTTTTATCATCTTGTCTATCAATTATTATGTATGAGCATTGGACAAGTGCAAGCCATGAAAGTCCAAATACCAGAAATAAGAGATAAGTAAATAAACAAGCTAGTAGTGCATAAAAGATAGAAGATCCTGAAGGATCATAAGTCAGTCTTGAAGGACAAGTAGGATACAAATCTGAAATATCTTAAGGCCACATAGGGCCACAAATAAATAAGTTTTAAACCAAAGCCACAAGAGGCAATCAAGGCCATACAAGGCCGGGAGATTACTCCTCAGATAAGACTTCTTCTTCACCCCCATTCTGCGCCATCTTGTTGACCTCTCTGTTATCCTCATCTTCACTGGTCTCGCTATCAGAGCTCCCCGGAGAGGAAAAGGAGGAACCCTCATTCTGAATCCTCTTTCCTTGAATGGACTCACGAACCATCCCATACAAGGGACCTTTGGATGGCGCCTTCCCATTAGGACTTCCTCGAGCAGGGGCTTTCCCTTTGGCTTTTCCACGAACAGGCCCTTCCCCTTTGGAGTCGGAATGGCTTGAGCTAGAGATGGAGTGTTGAGGAGCCACAACTGGCCCTGAGAGCGACCATGGTAGTGTCAGATGAAGACCAAGGACTAGGGAAGTCTTTTGGCTGAAAAATATCGGGATAGACACTATGGACCTTAGTAATGGCTGAATTCCAACCAAGTGACATGTTCATTGGACGTATCTCATCATCATATTGATCCATCAGCTAAAGGAAATCATCTGTCTGATGATAAAGATTAACCATCGTGTCCCACTCCATCTTCTTCCTCCTCGCGAGGCTATCATACTGCTTTTGGAGCCCAGCTTTGCTGTCCTCAGCCACCATGGCCCTTGACTTCTATTCATTGAAATCTTTCTCCCACTTGTTCTTCTCTTTCTCTAAGGCAATGTTCTGTCCCATCAGATTGCACCCTTCAAGACATAAGGCGTTGAAGTTAGCATTGGCCTGAAAGCGAGTGGGCAAGCACCAAGGAGTTAGTGAAGTCGATTGAACTTATCAAAGTAAGCTCAAGTAGAGCCTAAAAATAGACTAGACAACTTCAAATGTGCTAAGAGAATTTAGCATACCTGATACAAAGAATGAGCCCCCAACATATCCGCCTCCAGAAGCTTGTCAGAGATGGTGACCTTGATCAGGTAAGGAGTAGTGATGGCATACCTAGACCAGTCTAGGGCGAGCTTCGGACTCCCGATCATAGAGTCTTTGACCATATATACCCCAAGCGGGCTTAATAGGGGTCTTGCAGTTCCCATCGGAACCCTTGACTCTCTTCTTTCCTCCAGAGGACTTCTCCAAAAAGCGGGAACCTTAGGAGAAGATGACTTGCTTCCTTAGAAGCTTGATTGATCACTCTCCTTGAGGGCTTGATCCGGTTCTTGGCAACTTCTATGTCCAAGGAATCAGCTGAAACAAAGCAAGGAAAATATTAGTATAAGAACATACTTGTTCATAATTGAAGAATGAATAAGTAAAATACCCTCAAGCGAAAGACCACTAAGTCCGGCTTTGACTAACGCTCTCTCAGTCATAATGTGCCGGAGGTGAGTCCGGCCCTTGGCACAAATAAAAGCAACTCGGGCATAACACTCAAAAATAGTAAGTTTCAAAATATGATTGGGATGATTGACTACATTACCAAAGATAGGCACAAAGAGATCTCCCCAGTCATCATCTTCTAGCTCAAGAGTAAAGAATTTCTTCTTCCAGCCATGATAAGAGTCGGGAAGTGAAAATGAGTTAACAATGTTGTATATTCTGGGTCTATGATTGATTTGAACCCATTTAGCCATCACCAAGGGAGAGTTCTTGAGAAAGAAAATACTCCTAAAGATGGTGGTGCTTAAAGGAATTCCCAACTGATGACATCTCATTATGAACATAATAATCAAAGCCCGTGCATTCGGGTAGAGTTGGAAAGAATGAACTCTTATCTCTAAATGCAGCTCCACGATATAAGGATGAACGGGAAACCTTAGCCTCGTAAGGATAGAGCTCTTGAAAAAATACTCCTAAAGATGGTGGTGCTTAAAGGAATTCCCAACTGATGATATCTCACTATGAACACAATAATCAAAGCCCGTGCATTCAGGTAGAGTTGGAAAGGAAGAACTCTTATCTTTGAAAGCAGCTCCATGATAAAAGGATGAACGGGAAACCTTAGTCTCGCAAGGATAGAGCTCCTGAATACACATAAGCAAGTAGGACTCTAGTGACAAGTTCGATCATTATCACGAGCCATTTGGAATTTCATCCCTTGAGGGAATTTATATGTTTATTTAATATGCTAGAACTCCTTCTTCTTGAGTTCACTAACATGGCTAAAAGCATCAAGATGAGCACTAGCCGGGAACTCCTCAACCAAGTCTTGGAACATGTTTAACGAACTAAAAGTTGTTGAACAAGGTTTCAAATACATATAATAGTTAAGTACCATACCTCGTTGTGAATTTGCCTTTGCTCGACGAGAAAGCATCTCAGATACGGAGGGAAAAGGACCGTTGTTCCCACCATTATTCCCGCCATTGCCATCATGAGAAGGGCCATTGTGTCCCTCATACATCTTCGAGAATAGCTTGAGTAAAGCTTAAAAAACATAAAGCAAATAGAACTAGAGAGAACTTGAGAAGTTGCGAAATGAGAAGTGAATGAAAATGAATGTTTCTCCCCTCCTTTTATAAGGAAAAGGGCACCTGCTAAAGCAGGTCACCACTCAGGTTGGTTCATGTTTATAGGTTATTTACAGTTTAAATGCCTACAGACGACTAAAACTACCGAAGAAAATAAAAAAAGTGTATAACTAACTAATAAAAGGTCCATCAGGGCAGAATCTAAGAGAGAAATAGCTGAGTCCACGGAGACAGCCTTGAGTACGCTTAATTAAAGCTAAGATCAAGGATTAGTCTCTAATTATGATTAACGACACTAATCTCCCTAATTAAGAAAATGAGTTACGAAACTTGGAAATATATTTCCAGGAAAGCTAACTTCGGACATCTAACGGCTTTTCAGCCATGGTAGCCACCTCGTACACTCTTCGAATAGTGAACTCGGAAGAGTCGGATTATATTTGAAGGCTTTTTAGCCGTGGTAGCCACCTCGTACACTCTCGGAAGAGTAGGAATATATTTGAAGGCTTTTCTGCCGTGGTAGCCATCTCGTATACTCTCGTAAGAGTGGACTCGGAAGAGTAAGATTGCACTTGAAGGCTTTTCAGTCGTGGTAGCCGCCTCCTACACTCTTAGAAGAGTGGACTCGGAAGAGTGGGATTATATTTGAAGGTTTTCCAGCCGTGTTAGTCACCTCATACACTCTTGGAATAGTGGACTCGGAAGAGTGGGATTACATTTGAAGGCTTTTCAGCCGTGGTAGTCCCCTCGTACACTCTTGGAAGAGTGGGATTATATTTGAAGGATTTTTAGCCATGCTAGTCACCTCGTACACTCTTGAAAGAGTGGACTCAGAAGAGTGGGATTATATTTGAAGGCTTTTCTACCATGGTAGCCACCTCGTATGCTCTCGGAAGAGTGGACTTGGAAGAGTGCTGTTATATTTGAAGGCTTTTCAGCCGTATAGAGCATCGCAACCAAGCCAAAGCTTTAAAGTTGTGTACCCTTGGCCGAGTAGGTTCGAAAGGAGCCTCTCAGCTGAGTAGAAGACAACCACCCAACAAAAAAATATGTAAGAAGTTTTTGAAAAATCAGCCAAGGAGACCATGGCCACATCCCCCCAGCTGAGTGAGGGACATGGTGGCCAATCCCAGCCGAGTGGAGTGAGTCGCCTAGACGGTGATTAAAAAAAGGAGGGATGGGATTTTTAGCCGAGTAGGTCTCCACCATGGAGCCTCTCAATTAACTGGAGCAGGCCGAGTAGGCTCTAGGGGAGCCCTCAGTCCTCCGTCGCTGAGATGGTGGAAAATTAGCTCCTGAATACAGACAAAAATTTTGGTCCAACAAGGCGAACATGAACGAAAAATTTTGATGATTTTTTGCCGAAAAATTGAAATTTTCAGATTTACTAATTAGTCCTAATTAGGGCCTAAAAGGATATCTTCGATATATTATTTATTTTGGTATTTGTACGATTAAACATATAATTAAGAACACGTAGATTCTCTCCATTAGGACATGAATTTAATTGATCGAAATCAAAGTCAAAAATTCAAACTAGAAAAATCATTTCTTTCAAACATATAAAAAGAGATATTCCAGTGTTGCAAAATATCAAAATTATATCTTTATGGAATATATCTCTAAGGAAATATGATCAAAGAAGAATTATCAAGATATGATATTTCTTAAGTCCGTGTTACAACAGGAATATGGCAACATGCTCGTATAAGGAATATATCAGAAATATTCATTAGAGGTCTCGTGCTATATCAAAAATATTTAACTTTTCGCTCTAAAATATATCTCTACATGTATCAAAAGAGTTTTTATTCAAAGTTTATTAATATTCATGGTTGGAATATTAATATCCAGTTCTGTAACTCATTTATGAATACTTACAGTAATTTTCTCCCGTTTCATAAAATCAGCATTTCTCGGAGAAAATTATTCAAAAATACTCAAACACATTTTCTATCATCCAAATATATTTTATATATTAGGAAATATATCTTAAGTATTTATCCAAGTCAAAACTTTGGTGAAAAGATCCATCTTCTTTATTTCAAGACCAATGATATTCTTACCCGGAAGAAAAGACTGAAAGAACAGTTTTATTTTAGATAAAATACTTCCACATGCTAGAATGACTTGAAATTTGGTATGGATCATTAAATGGTATTTTCTAAGTCTGGTAAAAATTTCATAACATTCAGATCCATAAAGATATGTACTTAATCTCCAAGGGTGAGATTTTATTTGACACAAGTTCATGAGTTAGCCAATTATTTTCACGCTCTTTAATTGGTTCTTGGCTAACAAATATTTGTGCACATAAAATAATTACGAAGCATAAGTTTAATCCCTTCTAACATCTTTAGTGTTCTGGGGGATTATAACTTGATCTATAAACACTTCGTAATTTGTCAAATATCAAAACGGATTAAGTTCACAAGTTAGCCAATTACTTTCACGTTATTTAATTGGATCTTGGCTAATATATATCGTGCACATAAAATATTATGAAGCATAGTTTAATCCCTTCTAACATCTTTAGTGTACCAGGGGATTATAAGTCGATCTATAAGCACTTCGTAATCATCCATTATTTAAAAGACGAATCAAATTCACGAGTTCGCCAATTAATTTCACGCTCTTTAATTGGATCTTGGCTAACACATATCGTGTATATGAACAATTACGAGACATATCGTATAATCCCCTTCTAACATCTTTTAGTGTTCCGTGGGGTTCTTATTCGATATATATAAACTACTCGTAATTATTCGTCTAAACTTTAAAAGCACGATCTTACGCCAATTACTTGTACTTCTCTTATTTGGATCTTGGCTAAGACTCATGAAACTTATACAAGTGCTTGAAGTTAAAAGTATACTTTGACTACATAATTGTCAAAACATAAGTATACTAAAATCCTTAAGCCTAGGAGCGTAAAGGATAAGTTACATTCCAAGATTGTAACTAAAGTATTCTTCGATTTATAAATACGTAATCGAAAGAAGAATAATATTAAAGAAGTCATAAGCTATAAGTGTTTTATATAAAAGACTTCACATATTACTCCACAACGTCATTTAATATATAAAGGGATAATTATAAAAATACTTGGACTACCATTTATTATCTTAAGTCAAGTATTCTTATTTAGTTTTAATATTCTCATTTGAATATTATACTATTTGTGGGCTAGTACAGTAACATACTAGTTCAAACCATATTTTCTATACTTGGTTTGTTTCATGGATTGCCTTATTAGTTTTGTAGTAAGGTGAAGTGACGTGAGGTGATTCTCGTTCTAAGACCCAAGTCCTAAACGTACTAACGGGGAGTTAGTAGTATTCGCACCGTGAGGAAGAGGAAAGACCCAAGACCGGATCACTAAGATCCAAGACCGACAAAAGCTAAGGAAGCCAAGTCCACACAAAGGTTCTACGACAACTTTGAAGAAATAATGGGGAGTTATTATCTAAGATAAGTTGTGTAGGTATTACATTTATTTTGAGGTGGTGACCCTTGTGTTACGCACCAAGACAAATACTTGTAAGGGTGTAAAGGCTTCTCTGCCTACTAAAGGAGCGAGTTTATTATAAGGGGAAATCCTGAGTCCGGGAGAGGAGCTCGGGGACTGGAGTAGGGGTGAGCGAATCTATTAGAGGTTGCGTCATCGCGAACCAGGATAAAATCACCGTGTGGTATTTTCTTTCCTTGCACTTTATTTTTCCACACATATAAACTGCATAACCACTCGGTCTAGTTTTAAAAAGGGATAAATTATTTTAAAACGCCATAACAATTTTTAAATTGGTAATTAATCTATTCAACCCCCCTTCTAGCTTAAAATAGCCCTCTTAGGGGACCTTACAATTGGTATCAGAGCAGTGCTTTTTAACGTGTTTGTTAAGTGATTTGCAGATTTACAGGCACAACAAAAAGTAATCCGGAATGGCGTATATTAATCCCGTTGGATGTGGTGAAGGTCTATCTAGCTCACGACCTCCTCTTTTTGATGGCACCAACTTTGCAACATGGAAAATGACATTTCGCATTTATGCTAGATCTCAAGGAGTCAAAGTTTGGATGGCTATCAAAGACGGTGTTCGCATTCCTACCAAAACTATCAATGATTTCATCGTCGAAAAGAAGGTTGGTGAATATAACTTAGAGGAAGAAGCCACAATGAATATAGCCGCCAAGGTAGAAATGGTTCTCACAAGTGCACTTGCAGAAAAAGAATATAAAAGAGTCAATAATTACAAGTCGGCACAAGAAATGTGGAACAAATTAGTGGTAACCTATAAAGGAACCACTGATATAAAAGATTCTCGGATGGATACATTGATCCAAGAATACGAGAATTTTAAACTCCAAGAAGGAGAAAATATCATCGATATGGAAACAAGATTTACTCGTATTATCGATGAGTTATCTCAACTTGGAAAGAATTATACTCAAAATGAAAAGAATAGAAGAGTGCTCAAATCTCTACCTCCTAGTTGGAAGGTTAAAGTCACTACTATAAAAGAGATGCACAACTTAAATGAGTATAAGATTGATAACCTATTCGGAAATCTTCGGGCTTACGAAGAAGATAATATTCCGGAAAAGGTTGCTCCAAAAGTGGAGGATAAAAAGAAAAATACGGCTCTAAAGGCCATATTAATTTATGAAGATGAAAACGACGAAGATTTAAACGAGGAACTCCAAAATCTCAATGAGAGTGAAATTGCTCTACTCACGAGACAACTTCGTCGTGTGCTTCAAAGCAAAGCTCAAAGATACGGAAAAGGCTTTCTAAAATTAAATAATCAACAAAGAGTTTTTAAGTCTAACAGAAGGCCAAATTACTCTCAAAATTATTCTTCCAACTATAAGAGTAATTATCCGTCAACGAGCTATAATAAAGGCAAAGGCAATCAAAATATAAATACCTATAGTAATGCCAATGTCTCTACAAACCATCCTATCTACACTCCTCCAAAACATAAAGATCCATCTCCAGAAGAAATACAAGATGTGTGTTTCGAGTGTAAACAACCCCGTCATTTTAAAAGAGAATGTCCTAAACTTTCAAAGGGACGAAGTCTCATGGCCGAAAATGGTTGGGATCTAAGTGAAGATGAAGAAGCTCCGGAAGCTAGTGAAGAAGTGGTCAATTTATGCTTAATGGCTCTCGGAGATGAAACTACCTCAATGGAAATCTCCTCTTCAAATCAAGAGGTAACATCTAACTATGTCTCAATTAAATCTTTATTAGATGAATCTAATTTATCTCTCATAGATATGAATAAGCATGATTTAATTGAACTTGTAATAAGTTATAAAAATAAATATAAAGATGTTGAACAAATGTTTCACTTGTTATGGTCTGAGAAGATGAAAATTGAGGAAATTCATCATACTCAAAATAAAGAATATACTCGGATGATGGACTCAAAAGTCCAAGATGAGAATGAGATTACATCTCTAAAAGATCAAAACCATCTCATCAAGATTGAGGTAAATACACTTCAAGAAAATATACTCAATCTTAAGACTGAGAATATATCATTAATTCTCAAAGACGAAGAGATGGAACGTGAAAAGATATAATTGAATAATAATATTTGTAAACTTCACGTTGATCTATTAAACTTAAAGATTCTAAATGAATCAAATGTTCAAGATAAAGAAACATCTCATAAACACAATCTTGATAAAGAAAAGGAGATATTAGAAACCAATGAGCTTAAAGGTGAAGCTCTAAGGTTAAAAAAAGAAAATTATAAACTCATAGCTCAAATTAAAGATCAACAAAGAATCCTTAACAACAAGATTGATGCCTTAAAGAAAGAAAATGAAAATCTTGAAGAAGTCATTCAAAGATTTACAAAAGGCAATAAGATGTTGGATCAAATGGTGTATACAAAAACCTCATATAATCATGAAGGTTTGGGATATAATAAGAATTCTCCTCCTAAAGGAACTACTCAGAGATTTGTATCACCAATAAAGACTTCACCCGAATCACCATCTTATAAATGTTCTTATTGCAATAAAATGGGACATACCATTCAATATTGCAAATTCAAGAATGGTGAAATTAAGGGGAAGCATGTATAGATTCACAAGAGATCATACAAGAAAGATGATAAACATGTGCCTCACAAAAATATGGAATATAAGAATCCAAGGCAACAATGGTCTCATCAACCAACTATGTTTCAAAATAAAAACACACAATATCATGTAAATGGTAATTCATTTAGAAGGCAACAACTTCTTAGTAGAAATGCCTATGCTACTTACCATGCTAATAATAGATATAATGTTTATCATGCTCCATCAAGATTTCAAGATAGCTCTAGGTATTATCAACCTCAAACTAGGCCTCATGCATCTAGAGATATTTATATGCCTAATGATAATTATACCATGCCTAGATTCTTTCATAAATCAAATGTTATATATGATGTACTAACCCCAGGACCCTCAAGACAAAGGGGTACCTATAAATTTAACTAATCATGTATGTAGGTTTGTCTTGCCGTAAAACAAGACATATGGTACCTTGATAGTGGATGTTCAAGACATATGACCGGTAACAAGTCACTCTTGAACAACATTAAAAAGGTTATCGTGGGGAGCGTAACATTTGGTGATAGTAGTAAAGGAAATATTAACAATGCAATTTTCTACACTACTTATTGTTCTATATTAGAGAAATTCGGAAAGTTGGTTCTCACTTGCCCCAGAAATAAAAATGTTTATACATGTGTTATATATATTTGAGATGTCATGTCTAATCTGATTTGTGTTAAGTTTTCAGAACTTAACAACAGGACATATCAGGACTTACTGAAATCAGGACAACTGAAGTCAGAATTTAATATCAGAACTTAAGGTGCCAGAAGATATATATCAGGACTTAAGTGCGGGAAGACTTCAGATAAGGAATGCGTCTGATTTACAGGAGAAGATCTAGACTAGAACAAAAGAAGATATGCATGAAGAGTTAGAGGACTATAAGACTTGTAGAAGATATCTGATTGATATATTTTAGGAGACAGAATTATATTCCATATCAATTAGAATATATCTTGTAACTGTGTACTATATAAACACAGACTTAGGGTTTACACTATATGTGTTATCATTATCGAGAAACATTATCCATTGTAACCTAGCATCTTTTAGTGATATTAGTTCATCACTGAGAGAGAACAACAGTTCATATTGTAACAGAGTTTATTGAATATACTTGATCTTTGTTAGATACTTGTGTTCAAATCAATTTGATTGTATAAACACTGTATTCAACCCCCTTCTACAGTGTTGTGTGACCTAAAAAGTGGTATCAGAGCCCTTCTATTAACACACATACAGTAAAGATCCAATCAATCATTTATGAAGAAACACAAACCCCAACTAAGCCCACCAAAACTCAAGAAACTCAAATAACTCAAACCCACAGTCGATATGAGACTATTAGGGTTCTCATACTGAGACCTTCTGAGTATCCCATATGGAAAGTGAAGATGGCTATGTTTCTGGAAGCTACAGCTCCAGAATACCTTGACAGAATTAATGAAGGACCATATAAGCCTACCAAGCTCTCTGTTTCAGTTGTTGATCAACCAGCAAAGTCCATACCAAAGGAAAAAGGTGATTACACAGCTGAAGACATCTCATCTATTGCCAAGGATGCAAGGGTAAGGCATTTACTGCATAGTGCCATTGATAATGTCATGTCAAACAGGGTAATTGGATGCAAGACTGCAAAGGAGATATGAGATGCTTTGGAGACGAGATGCCAAGGAACTAATGCAATCAAAAAGAACAGGAGGACTATACTCACTCAAGAGTATGAGCACTTTGATTCAAAAGCCAATGAGTCATTAACTGACTTATATGACAGGTTTGTCAAACTCTTGAATGATCTGTCACTGGTGGACAAGGAATATGATCTTGAAGATTCAAATCTAAAGTTCCTTTTAGCTCTTCCTGAAAATTGGGATTTGAAGTCTACTACCATAAGAGATAACTATGACCTTACTGAAACTACTCTTGATGAAATTTATGGTATGCTTAAGACTTATGAATTTGAGATGGATCAAAGGAGCAAGAGGCATGGAAGAAAGTCAAGGACAATTGCTCTTAAAGCTGAGGAGGATTCTCCTAAAGTGGTTGCCTCAAAGAGGGGCAAAGGAAAGGCTCTCATCATAAAGTTTGATTCAGAGTCATCTTATTCTGATGATGATGATTCAGAAACTGAAAGTTTACCTGAAATGGGTGTTGATGCAGAGATGATGCAACTGTGTGCTCTTATGGTGAAGGGTATCACAAAGATAGCCTACAGGAAATTCAGAAAGGGCAAGATGTTTTCCAGGAAAGGTGGAAGTTCTGATAAGAAAGGATTCAGAAAGTCTGAAGGCAAAGGAGGAAAGTCTGACAGAGGAGACAACTCAAATGTGAAATGCTGCAATTGTGGTGAAAGAGGCCACATATCTCCTGACTGCAAGAAAGGAAAAAGTGACAAAGGCAAGGCACTTGTCACAAAGAAGAAAAGCTGGACAGACACTTCAGATTCTGAAGATGAGGTGAACTATGCCTTAATGGAAAATGCTGATAGCAGTACTGAAACTGCTGAATTGAAGGTACCTCAAACAACTTATGCTTTTCATACTGATGATATTACTAAGTTGAGATTATATCTTAAAACCATGTTCATTAGTTATAGAGATCAGACTTTAACATGTGAAAGATTAACATCTAAAAATCTTGCTTTTAAAAACAGAAATGACTATTTAGAAAAGGAGTTAGTTTTTCTTCATCAAACTAAGAAAGAAAGAGATGAGGCTTTGTATGTTAGAGATGAAGTACTAAAATTGAATGAATCTCTAAAAACTGATTTAGAAAAGGAAAGAGAGATCATCAGAACTTAGACTAACTCTGGCAGAACAACTCAGGATATTCTAAGTAGTGGAAACTGGAAAGAGGGCTTAGGGTATGGGGATGATAAAAGTGAGAAAGGAACTGTGAAAATTGAGCCAACTGTTGTTAAACAGACTGCTAAGCCAAAGGTAAATCCTGTTAAGTTTGTAGCAAAAACTGTAAAGTCTGATTCTAAAAAGATGAAAGAGTCTAGGACAGAAGTCAAAGAAAAGTCAACTTCTGATAAATTAAAACAGGATAAACCAGCTGAAGTAAACATAGGCTTAATGACAAAGAAGCAGCTTAAGCATAAGCTGAAAGAGATTAGAAATGTGAACAAGGTAAAGGAAGCTAAGAAAAATAGGAATAAAAAGGAAGGTGTGAATAATAGCAATAATTATATGCCTGTTCCTAATGCTCCTAGAAAGAATTGTTAAAACCGTGGGAACTCTAACCATCTTACTTATTTTTGCAGGAAAAATAAAGATATAAACTCTTTACCTCCTAAATCAGGAGTTAAGAGTCAGTCTGTTAGGTTTAAACCACAAAATCCTTATTTTTATTGTGGTAGTTTATGGCATTCCATTTAAACTTGTAAGGAATATCATAGTTTGTACTATGATTATTATCAAATAAAATCTTTTTTGAAGAAAGTTAGTGTAATTCCTTCTAGTGTAAATTCTGATATAAAGTCTGATAAACAGCATGTTAGCATAAACTCTGAAATTAAATCCGCTGCAAATGCTAACAAACTTAAAATGGCCAAAGGTTCCAAGCAAGTCTGGGTCCTTAAAACTAACCAATAGTGGTCTTTGTGATTGCAGGGCAACAGGAAAAACATCCTAGTTTTGGACAGTGGATGTTCAGGACATATGACTGGAAATAAAGCCCTGCTATCAGACTTTGTGGAGAAAGCTGGCCCATGAGTTTCTTATGGAGATGGCAACATGGGAAAAACTCTGGGATATGGCAATATCAATCTTGGGAATGTCATCATTGAAACAGTAGCTCTTGTCTCAGGACTTAAACACAATCTGCTAAGTGTGAGTCAAATCTGTGGCAGAGGTTTCATGTGGATTTCTTCGAAGAACACTGTAAAGTTGTAAGTAATTCTATAGGCAAAGTGGTTCTGAAATGTTATAGGCATGGTAACATATATGAAGCCAGACTTTCAACAAACTCTGATGGTTCTGCAATCTATCTGTTGAGTAGAGCATCAATTGAAGAAAGCTGGAATTGGCACAAGAGACTCTCTCATTTAAATTTCAACAATATAAATGAGCTAGTAAGAAAGATCTTGTGAGATGACTGCCAAATTCAGTATTTGCTCCTGATGGCCTTTGTGATTCATGTCAAAAGAAAAAACAAAGAAAATCTGCATTCAAGAGAAAACTGAATCCTCAATTCTTGAGCCTTATCACTTACTGCATGTTGATCTCTTTGGTCCAGTCAATGTCATGTCAATTGCAAAGAAGAAATATGATATGGTTATAATGGATGAGTTCACAAGATACACTTGGGTGTATTTTTTGCACAAGAAGAATGAAACTGCATCTACTCTAACTGATTATGTCAGACAGCTGGATAAGTTGGTCAAAGATTCTGTTAAAATAATAAGAAGTGATAATGGCACTGAGTTCAAGAATTCAATCATGGAAGAGTTCTGCAAAGAGCATGGAATTAAGCAGGAATTTTCTGCACCTGGAACTCCACAGCAAAATGGAGTTATAGAAAGAAAGAACAGGACTCTCACTGAAGCTGCACGAACTATACTTGATGAAGCAAAGCTGCCAATCTACTTTTGGGCTAAAGCTGTGCAGACTGCTTATTTTACACAAAATGCTACATTCATAAACAAGCATGGAAAAACACCATATGAGATGGTGAAGAAAAAGAAGCCAAATCTGAAATACTTTCATGTATTTGGATGTAAGTGTTTTATTCTTAAGACTCATCCTGAATAGCTGTCAAAATTTGATCTAAAAGCTGATGAGGAAATTTTTGTTGGATATCCACTTTCCACAAAAGCCTTCAGAGTCTACAATTTAAGAAAAAGGGTTGTCATGGAATCTATCAATGTATCTTTTAATGATAAGAAGATTACTGGACTTGAAGATTTCAATGATCATGATCAGCTGAGATTTGAAAATGAAGATTTAAATTCTGATTTTGTAAATTCTGATGTCTTAAATCCTGATCCTGTAAGTTCTGACGGGTTAAATTCTGATGTCATTGAAACTGTGGTAACTACTCCAAGGGAAAATGCACCTGTTCAGGGGGAGCAAGCTGAATATCCTACCATAACTCAAGACTCTCAAGAAGCATCAGAACCTGTCACTAGCTCTTCAAGTTCTAATTCATCAAGTTCTGATGAGCCAAATTCTGATAATTCTGGAAACTCTGATTTTTCAAATCCTGAAGGATCCAACTCAAATTCTGAAGTCTCAGAGAGCATAACTACAGGGGGATCATCATAAAATGCTGATGGAGACAGCATGGATCATAGGGGAGGATCCAGTTCTAGAGAACAACTTCCATCTCCAAGAAAGTGGACTAAACCACATACACCTGACTTAATAATTGGAGATCCTGAAGCAGGTGTCAAAACTAGAACTGCAACATCAAATGAATGTCTCTATCATTCCTTTCTATCTCAGACTGAACCAAAGAAAGTGGAAGAAGCTCTTCAAGATGCTGATTGGGTGCAAGCAATGCAGGAAGAGTTAAATGAATTTGAAAGAAATAAAGTCTGGACCCTAGTGCCAAGACCAAAGAACAGATCAATTGTTGGCACAAAATGGGTGTTCAGAAACAAAACTTACAGTGATGGCATAATTACAAGGAACAAAGCAAGGCTGGTTGCTAAAGATTACTCTCAACAGGAGGGTATTGATTATGATGAAACATTTACACCAATTGCAAGATTGGAAGCCATAAGAATCTTTTTGGCTTATGCTACTCACAAGAAGTTTAAATTCTTTCAAATGAATGTGAAAAGTGCTTTTCTCAATGGAGAATTAGAAGAAGAGGTATATGTTGAACAACCTCCAAGATTTATAGATCCAAAATTTCCTAATCATGTCTACAGACTTGATACAGCACTTTATGGCCTTAAGCAAGCTCCAAGAGCATGGTATGAGACTTTAGCTCAATTTCTTCTGGAAAGTGTATTTAACAGAGGCACAATTGATAAAACATTGTTCTACCTCAACCATGGAAAGAACTTACTTTTGGTACAAATATATGTTGATGATATCATCTTTGGTTCTACAAATGTCAAACTCTATGAGAGGTTTGCAAAGCTAATGTAGTCAAGATATCAAATGAGTATGATGGGATAACTTAGCTATTTTCTGGTACTTCAAGTCAAGCAAAATGAAGAAGGTACTTTCATAAATCAATCCAAGTACCTCAAGGGTACAGCTGATCTAGGATTGTGGTATCCTAGAGAATCAGATTTTAAGCTAATAGGTTACTCGGATGCAGATTTTGAAGGATGCAAAATAGACAGGAAAAGCACTAGTGGAAGCTGCCAATTTTTTGGAGGCAGATTGGTTTCTTGGTTTAGCAAGAAACAGAAATCAATTTCCACATTAACTGCAGAAGCAGAATATATTGTTGCAGGAATATATTGTGCACGGATTCTTTGGATGAAGAATCAGTTACTGGACTATGGGTTAGAATTTTCTAAAATACCCATTTACTGTGATAATCAAAGTGCTATTGCTATGACAGGTAATCCAGTCCAACACTCAATGACAAAGCACATCAGCATTAGGTACAATTTCATAAGGGAACATGTGATGGAAGGTACAGTGGAATTGCATTTTGTTCCAACAGATCAACAACTAGCAGATATCTTCACAAAACCACTATGTGAAGCTACTTTTACAAGACTGGTAAATGAACTTGGAATGGTTTCGGGTTCTTTCTCTAAATCTGCTTAGTTTTTGTTCTCATGCATCAGACTTTATGATCAGTGTTCACAGATTGCCTTATCTCTATGTAATCTGTGCTTAAATTGTAATATATTATATACTGATTGTTATCTGATGTGATTATATATACTCTGATAGTGTTTTGAATGTTCTATGACTATTCAATCCAATGAGGATTAATATGCTAGATGCTCACCTAGTAGTCTTTAACATACTAGAAATCCCATGTTTGAATTAGTTGTTTATGTGGAAATTCATTAACACAAACAAATTCTGATGTTGAGCTTAGTCAAATTTACTTTGTGTATCTTATTACTAAGTCACAAACTAGATTCTTGCTTCTTATATGTCAAATTCTGATGTCAGTAAATCTTAAGGATGAACCACATGCTTGATAAGCCTCACTTATCTGAAGAAAAGAAAAGAAAAGAAAATTGAAGTCAGGTACTCCTTTGAGATCTAGAGTAAATATGTGGAAGGAAAGACCCAAGTGCATTGCTGGTATTAAGTTATATGCATTAGAAAAGCAAATAATTTTTTCTTGGTGACTTTTCACATTCTCTGATTACTGGAGAAATACTCTGATAATAGCATAAAATTTGATAGTAGTTCTGACTCACTTACACTGAGAAGCCACTGTAAAAAGAATGTTAAAAGATACATAAAAATGAGCACAATCAGTTGAGGTCGATTCTTGCATAAATTTATTCTATAGTAGACTTCATTATTAATGACAGATTTTAAGCACTTTTCTTAGTTCTGCCTTATTTCTAAGATGTACTGAAGTTTATCAGACTTTAATCTTTATCTGATATTTTGCTAATGCACACACTCTCACTCCATATGAATGATGAAAATAACTGTGGAGATTAAGTTGTTTCAGGCAAACAGTTAAGTGTCATTTGCATAAATTCTGAGGACAAGTTCTGATGGAAATTCTGATGATTAAACTCTGAAGAAACTAGTCAGTATTTGTATGAAGAATCACAGAAACAGACATTCACTTTTTGAGTACAGAAGCCATGTTCTGATGACCATTAAATTCTGATAATAGTCAAGTTCTGATGCAAATCCTGATGGAAACTCTGATGCTTATGTGGCATTATTTATTTACTTGACTTATTTGTGGTAAATACTGTAACGGTCATATTTTATCAGAATATATTTAAGTGAGATAAAAACAGTCATAATCATTTGGTTAGTGGGAAATGTGTTTGCCTTGAAAAACTGCATGTGCACAATAATTACTGCTTATTTCTCTTTCCCACCAACTACTGCTTTAACTATTTACTGGCTGATAGGTGTAAAGTGTCTGTTTTACTTCCATAGAGAGTTGTTGAGTGGAGAGAGTATTTATATGGGAGTTAAAAGATTTTACAATCTTTTACTTACTTTCTAATTATTTTCTTATCTCTATTATTCTCTCTCTCTTTCTAATATTCTCTGAAGCTCTATTTTTTCACAGGAATTTTATTTAACACTTTACAAACACACATTTTCTCACTTATTTTACACAGAAATGGCACCAAAGGACATCATTTTTAATGGAGCCAAGTTTGTTCCCAACAACTACATGGTTATTATGTCTAAGGATGAAGCTCCATCAGAACTTCACTTTATCCAAGATTTTCTATCTCGAAGTGAGATTGGGTATGCTTTGACCCAACCAGAAACAATCTCAGAAACTCAAGTGCTGGAGTTATGGAGGAGTGGTGTGTATGATCATGGTGGTGCACATGGGTCCCCAAGTATTATCTTTACAACAGGGGAGGATGAGCATGTGGTGACTTTGTCAACTGTTCGACAAGCACTACATTTTCCAGAAAACTGTGTCTACAGTTCAACAGTTGAGGAGCCGGCCCTTCAGTAAATGATGGCAAATCTGGGCTATGAAAGGTCTTTGGAAAAGCTGGGGAAATTGAAGAGACCCCACTCAGGAGGGAGGGGAGTTTTTTCTTCGACTACATCACCAAGGCCTTTGCCAACAAGAGCTCCAATTTTGATGCAATCGCAATCCTGAGTCAGCAAATCGGGTATGCTCTCATTAATCAAACTCATTTTGATTATGCTAGTGTTGTGCTAGGATTTATTGGGGATAAGATGCAAGAGGACAGAAATACTGTATATTTTGCTAGATTTTGCCAACTTATTTATAGTTTCTGTAGTTCTGATAAGGCCCAGCTAGCTAGTGAGTTGATTGAACCCTTTAAACTAGCTAAAGGCGCTTTCACTGACTTATTATCTACTAATAATAAGAAGACTGTACTAAGACCCCTCCAAATTCCTATATATGTCAAACAAGTCTTAGTAAACTCTGATCCTCACAAATACAGTGCTATATATCCTGATGTACAACCAACTCAACCTCCATCAGCACCCACCACTACTAGACAAATAGCTCAAACTTCTCAACCTCAACCCCAACCAACCATCAGAACATCCTTCCAACCAGCTCAATCCTCACAACAACCATCAGTACCTACCATGAGAACTTCATCCTCTAGGCCTAAAAGAGAAAAGTCTATTCCTAACTCTCCGCCAAGGAGAAGAAGGATGATTCTTAGGGATGCATCTGATAAAGAAGAGGAGCAAGTCCAATTTTATGCATCAGAACCTCTGACAATTGAAGCTGAAAATGTGATTTTTTAGAAAACAGTAGAAGCTGAAGGGTCAACCATCAGATAAATACTGAAGCTGAGGGTTCTTATACTTTGAAGAGAAAGAGAACTGTAACTTCTGATGTTGCTCAAGCAATTCCTTCTCTATCAAGGAGATTAAAGAAGAGGGCAGGAAGGCATATGGCTAAGCCTCCATCTGTGTCACACCCCAACTTAACAAACACAATATATAACTATTACAATATTTAAAAGAAAGTAAATATAACTGAATCCAAGATCTTACAGTTTAGGGTTTGGAACAGCCCAACACTACCATCTATTACAACTGATTTTAATATCGAATCCTCACACATAACTATCTCTTATTCTACCTGAGCTCGAACATATGCATCAGCGTCACAGGTCTTACGGGCGGTCTGCTTGAATCTAACCATAGCTGATACCTGTAATATCAGGGTAAGCAAGGAGTGAGCTAAATGCTCAACAAGTGCTAAACAATAAGATACAAAATATAAATCGAGATATAAAATAAAGAGTGTGAAGACATAACCAATAATAACAAGAGATAAAACTTTGGGTGATGGCATCATTTGCTTGTATCAAAACATTTTCAAAATTATATCTTAATCAAAATCATTTTATGACGCTACGGATTACAGCCGGTGATCAGCCGCGAAGTAATCCCGAACCTCGCTGGGTTCTAAAACATTAATGGGATCCCTATGCAACTTTTAAGCCTAAAATAAGTGTGGAAAGGACTTGCGTCTCAGTCCAGATCCACTATTCAAATAAAACATTTATCCCCCTTGGGACTGAAAATCCACATTTTAATTATTTCAAAAACTGATGTTGATTTATGACAAAATAAACATTTTATCAAGGGATTATAGATCAACTTGAAATACTGGAAATATGATACTAAATCTAGGGCCATGATCCACTTAATCTTTACTCTAGTAGGGTAACTGAAAGGTTTTCATATATAAAACTTGGACAAGGAATTTTAGTGAGACTATTGGGTATTATGAAGGGGTAATGCCAAACTAGGCTTAAAGCAACGGTTTCTTGACAAGGTGCAAGTGCTAGATCATCAAGAAGATAAGCTTCATGAATACTAAGGGTATTAAGGTATGAAGAAATGATCTTTAACTCAGGATATATCAGAATTGTCAAGCTTTAGGATAAGAAAGAGGGGTATCAATCAATTAGGAACATCTTTGATGAATGTCTGGGTTTTAGGTATCAAGGTAAGGTTCTATAGGGGTTCAAGCATCAGGATGAGATATCAATACTTAGGAATCATTAGCATGTTAATCAAGAGGATCGACCAAGTGTTGTAACAACTCTTTATTTTAATCATGGCATTCAAATTACTTTAACATACTATCATGATAAGACTTTTGAACTACTTGTAATACGTACTCAAGGGTTCATGGCATTTCTATATGATTCAAAGATAAACATAAGAGACGCGTGATACAAATATATCAAAAGGACTCAGGATAGTTGCATCAATATATATGAACTATTTGTAGTGAATACGAAAGACAAGTTAAATCACTTGCCTTGAGAAAGGCTGGTCTGGTCTGGTCTGACTGGTAGGAGCAACTGGAAGCTTCACTCGACCTTTATGGCAAGTTTACCCTCGTCTCGAGATCTTGAATATAAGATGGATGTTTGAGTGAAAGAATGGAGAAAAGAAAGGGGATGGGGGCTTCGGCTATGGTGATTGCCGAGAGGGAGAAAAAGCCGAGAGGTGAGGGAGGAGGGAGGGAGGAGAGAGTGAGGGTGGAGTGTGCAGTGGGGTGAATGATCACAACACTTTGCACTTTGGGTTTTTATGATTTTGATTGATTGAAATAAGTGAGTGGAAATGAGAATTGACAAGATTAACCTTCCAACATACTAAGACCATTTTGCATGCAAGGACAAAGGAGTAATTTGGTTAGCAAGATGAGAGTTAGTGGGGTTGTAATTGTCCTTTTTAGCCCTTTAGTTGAATAGAAGAGAGTTTGCATGCAAGGATATTCATGTAATTTGATAATCATCAAGCAATAAATTTTCAAAGATTTATTTTTATATAATAAAATAAAAGTTCGAAAATTATAAAATTTATACCATAAAATAATTTGGATTTTTAGAAATTTTATAAAACCACTTTCAAAATTTGTGAACAAAGTATCTTTTAAAAGAAAATTTCTCCAAGGCTTAGTATATTCCTTATAAATCAAAAATAAAGGAAATAATTAAACTTTTACTTTGAAAAATCATGTACTATACTTAAAAATTTTATAATGCAGAAATTCTCACTAACACAAACGCGCAATCATTGAACATATTTACTTTCGACATTAATATTATACCAAAACTACAAATAATATTACACGAAAAATGCCGGTCGTAACATTCTCTCCCCCTTAAGGGATTCTGTCCCCAGAATCTAAGAGAACATATGAGGATACCCGGAACGCATAACAAACTCTAACTCCCAAGTCGATTCTTCGACCTTAGGGTTCCTCCAAAGTACTTTTACTAACTTTACTGACTTATTTCTAAGACTCTTCTCTTGCCAGTCGAGTATTTTGACAGGTTGCTCCATAAATGACAGGTCTGCCTGAATTTCTACAGGTTCGTATTCTATCACATGGCTAGCGTCAGGATTGTACTTCTTAAGCAACGACACATGGAACACATTATGCACATATTGATACTGAGGTGGTAAGGACAACTCGTAGGCCACATTCCCCACTTGACTCAAAATTTTAAAAGGACCTATATATCTAGGCGCTAACTTCCCTTTCTTGCCAAATCTAGACAACCCTTTTCTAGGCGACACCTTCAGCAAAACAGCTTCGCCAACTTGGAATCGAACATCCTTACGCGCTGGATCCGCATACTTCCTTTGTCTATCTTGAGCAGCAAGCAACCTTTTCTGAATTAACTTGACTGTGTCATACAACTGTTGTACCAATTCCGAGCCGAGAATCCTTCCTTCTCCTACTTCATCCCAACTTGTCGGTGATCTACATTTTCGCCCGTACAAAGCTTCGTATGGTGGCATGCCAATACTGGAATGATAGCTATTGTTGTAAGAAAATTCAATCAATGGCAAGTGGTCGCCCCAACTTCCTGCAAAATCAATTGCACAACTGTGCAACATGTCTTCGATCGTTTGAATTGTCCTTTCGCTCTGACCATCAGTCTGCGGGTGGTACGCCGTGCTCATATTCAACTTCGTGCCAAGACTTTCTTGAAATTACCTCCAGAATCTCGATTTAAATCGGGGATCTCTGTCTGAAACTATCGATACGGGTACTCCATGCCTTAGTACGATTTCGCGCACATACAGATGAACCAATTTGTCCAATAACGACTTCTCGTTAATTGGAAGAAAATGCGCTGACTTCGTAAGACGATCAACTATAACCCATATAGCGTCATGTCCGGATTTTGTTCACGGTGGTCCCACTATAAAAACCATAGCAATATTTTCCCATTTCCATTCTGGAATCTTTAGGGGCTGAATTAATCCGTTTGGTCGTTGATGTTCTGCCTTCACTTTCTGACAAGTATAACACTTCGTAACCTATTCTGCCACGTCTCGCTTCATATTTGGCCACCAAAAGTTCTGCTTTAAGTCCCGATACATCTTGGTGCTTCCCGGGTGGATTGAAAATTTCGAATTGTGGGCTTCTTGTAGGATTTCATTCTTCAATTCAGGTACATGAGGAACCCAAATTCTTGAGGAAAACCTTAGTATACCTTGTTCGTCCTTTTGAGAGCCAATCTCTTCTCCAGTCAACTGATTCTTCTCTTTCTCCATTACTTCTTCTTGACATTTCTTTATCCTTTCCACTAGTGTTGGATGAAAAGTCATTGCACGACAAACTTCTTCAACTTTTCCACAATCACAGAGTTCCAGTCCAAATCTATTGATCTCTTCAGTCAATTCATTTGGTGTTGCCATCGTATTCAATCTCTCCTTCCTGCTTAGGGCATCGGCCACAACATTTGCCTTTCCAGGATGGTAATTTATCGAACAGTCGTAGTCCTTGATCAATTCCAGCCATATCCTCTGCCTCATATTGAGCTCCTTCTGAGTGAAAATGTAATTTAAACTCTTATGATCTATGTAGATTTCACTTCTCCATAGAGGTAATGTCTCCAAATCTTAAGTGCGAACACTATGGCGGCTAGTTCCAAGTCATGCGTCGGGTACTTCAACTCATGCGGTTTCAACTGTCTTGACGCATACGCGATCACCTTACCGTGTTGCATTAACACACAACCCAATCCCTTATGTGAAGCGTCGGTGAATATCATAAAGTTTCCTTGATCATCTGGAAGTACTAACACCGGAGTTGTTACCAATCTCTGTTTCAACTCTTGAAAGCTATCCTCACATTCTGCACTCCATTCAAACTTCTGATTCTTCCTGGTGAACTTGGTCAATGGCGCGGCAATTTTTGAAAAATCCTTGATAAACCTTCTATAGTATCCTGCCAATCCTAGAAAACTTCGCACTTCCGTAGGTGTCTTTGGCCTTTCCCAACTCATAACCGCCTCAATCTTTGCCGGATCCACTTTAACTCCTTCATTTCCAATGACATGCCCCAAAAATTGAACTTCCTTTAACCAAAACTCACATTTGGTAAACTTGGCATACAACTTCTCTTGACGAAGTATCTCCAATGCTATCCAGAGGTGCTGCTTATGTTCTTCTTCCGATTTAGAATAAATAAGGATGTCATCAATGAATACCACTACAAACTTGTCCAAATACTTCTTGAATACTCGATTCATCAGATCCATAAATACGGACGGGGCGTTGGTCAATCCAAACGGCATTACTAGGAATTCATAATGCCCATATCTGGTCCTGAATGCTGTCTTGGGAATATCTTCTTCCTTGATCTTTAATTGATGGTATCCCGATCTCAAGTCAATTTTTGAAAAGCATTTTGCTCCCTTCAGCTGGTCAAAAAGGTCATCTATTCTTGGTAGCGGGTAGTGGTTCTTGATCGTTACCTTATTCAACTCCCGATAATCTATGCAGAGCCGCATACTCCCATCTTTCTTCTTTACAAACAGAACAGGTGCTCCCCATGGCGATGTACTTGGCCGTATCACTCCCTTATCCAACAATTCTTGTAGCTGGCTCGCCAACTCTTTCATTTCTGCTGGTGCCATCCTATATGGGGCCTTTGAAACTGGTTTCGTGCCTGGAGCAAGGTTGATCTCGAACTCGATTTGTCGATCTGGTGGTAAGCCTGGTAGTTCGTCTGGAAACACATCGGAAAACTCGTTAACTACGGGAATATCTTCTATGCTGGGACTACCTTTTTATGAATCCACTACATAAGCTAGGAACGACTCACAACCTTTTCTAAGTAACTTTTTAGCCTGGACGATTGTAAGAAATAGTTGATCTTGCCTCTGCCCCTTAAATACTACCTTTTCTCCACTCTTCATCTTTAAATACACTTTCTTGGTCTTACAATTAATCTGGGCATTATTCTTCCCTAACCAATCCATTCCTAAAATTATATCGAACTCTCCTAACTTGAAGACTATCAAGTCGGCTGAAAACTTATACCCCGAAATATCAATCTAACACTTCGGACAGAATTGATTCACAGGAATCTTCTCTTGGTTCGCAATTACCACATTTACTACCTCACTCATAATCATTTTATCAAATTGAAGTTTATCAACAAAAGTTTTTGATATGAAAGATCTTGTCGCTCCCGAATCAATCAATACTTTAGCTTTGACATTATTGAGTAAAAGTGTACCTGCTATCACCTTAGAATTCTGAACAGCATCCTTCATCTTCAGATCGAATGTCCTTGTTGTTGCCTGCGGGGTTGGTGTAGGTGGTGGGGGTAATGCCAATACCTCAGCTGGCACGCTCACACTGGTACTTGCCACATTCATTAGAGATTTGACTGGTCCGGTTGTCTTGCAATCCCTAGCTATGTGTCCAGTCTTCCCACACTTGTAACACGTAACTCCTGGCTTCGGCATCTTGCACTCATTTGCCAAATGTCCCTTCTGGTTACACCTATAGCAGGTCATGCTCAGTTAATTGCACACTCCAGGGTGCCTTCTTCCACAGTGCTTGCATTCCGGTCTCTGGAACCTGTTTTCTCCAACTTATCCTTGGCTTGCCTGGTTGTTCCCCTTTGATTCTTGCCTTTTGCCCAAATTTCCCTTCTTTTGAAAATTTCCTCCCTTATGGAATCCCATCCTCTTTACATTCCGATCTTGTGAACTTCCGGCTTTAGACTTTTCTCCATAAAATGGAACTTTCCTCTTCTTGTTATCCCTTTCCTTCCTTGACTGCATCCCATTACTCTCAATCAGAGCAGCTTTCTGTACTACTCCCGCATAGGTTTCAAGTTCAAACATAGCCACTCTATCTCTGATCCAAGGCTCCAATCCTTGCTGAAATTTCTTCGCTTTTTCCTCCTCAGTGCTGGTATACTTTGTCACAAACCTTGACAACTCAGTGAACTTCTTCTCATACTCCAATACAGTCATGTTCCCTTGCTTCAACTCAAGAAATTTAAGCTCCATCTGATTCTACATGTACTTAGGGTAATACTTTTCCAGAAATAACTTCTTAAATCCCTCCCAAGAAACTTGCTGAGTTGTTTCCATAGCTTTTACTGATTCCCACCAATAGATGACTTCGCCCTTCAAGAAGTAAGTTATAACACCATCCAAATCCGGGGTATAGATTTGGGGCATTATTAACAACAATTACCAACTATACCTGCACAAGCGGAATATTAATATAATAATTACCCCGAACTATCACTACTCAGGATCTTTTAAGGGTTGAGGTTGGAAACAAGAATCATGCACTACACTTTATTACAAACCCAACTAAATAAAACCTGTTTCAAGAACTCTCTTTATTACAAAACTTTATTCTATCTACAGTTTCACTACGCAATCTTTTATTCAAACTACACAAAACTCTTATACAACCCAACATTACTACTTATCCTGCTACACCTGATCTGGCAATTCAAAGCTCTCTTCGGGAATAGGAAGGAACACTCTTGGTATAAGAGGGTCCCGCTGCTTGACTCGCTTCTTGACTATGCGGGTCCTGATGGGTTTCATTCTCTACCTTAACTGTAAAACAATAGGAGTGACAATAAAAGAAATGAGCCAAAATTGCTCAACAAGCCTGCAACAATATATATATATATATATATATTATAAAGAGAGAGAAATAAATGAACCAATAAGCTGCTGGTTTGAACAACCATCTGTATCTGTATATGATAATAATTTGCCAATGATGGCGAGTGCCAAATGAACAAGACTGGAAACAAGAACCAACATATGCACTATAATCTGCTGATCAGTCAGAACATAGTGCGGATCTATACCCAACTGCATAGACCCAACCAACATAAGGAGTACTCAGGCAACTATGGCCTATTAATTAATGGTCTGGGAAAAACCCAGCCTTTATAGTAATCATCCAGTCCAAGGCTGAGCATCCGGAACAATCGGTATGCTATTGATATATCCCAACACCAGGATATACCAGAATATATATAGGGTAAAGGAATTGAAATATGAACAGGGAATTCAATAAATTGGGTAAATCAAGAATTGAAATGAAATGGAACAAGTGATATAAATGGGTAACAGTGTATATGAACAATAATTATCAAAGAGAATTGATACGATAGAAAGGAAATATAAATCACTATTCTGAATTTAGAATAGGGGAAAAACTTGCCTTGCGCGTACTTAACCTGGTTTAACTTACTGCCTTCTGACCCTAGCTTGCTCTGCCTTGCTAACACTGAACAAATCATAGAAAGATAGGTGTTTAGATAATTTACTACATACGTGTATCTTGAATTGATATCACGCAACCTTATCAGTCTACCCATGCGTTTCTATCTGACTCGCATATATATATATACATATATTTACACAACACATTTATACACATAATCACATATAACACGTAACACGTAAAGCACACAATTAATTTCTAGATTTATAATTATTTTTAGAATCAATTCTGGACTTATATCTGCATTACTAGTCGTATCTGATTTTATTATAATTTTTCGGGATTTATTTGGCTCAATAATATCCCTTCTAGGACCTTCGAACTATCAATTATCACCAACCACTCTTTTTCAGAAGAAATTATAACTTACAACTATTTTTATTGGATTCGTCTCATTTTTCTGAGTCTAGGGGTCTTCGTTTCACTTAAATCGGACTAACGGTTGAATTGTTATGAATTAAACACTGATAATTCAATTTATTATTCAATATAGATAATTATTATAACCTTTTAAATCCTAAAATAATTTTTAAATAATTATTTAAGAAAAATCAAAGTCAAAAATAATTTTTTTATAATTTTTGGAGTTAAAATGAAGAAGTTACGATTTATTGAGAATTATGTGATTAATTATCGAAATAATTAATCAATTAATAAATAAATAACTAATAAATAATTAATAGATAATTATTTACTAATTTAAAATAATTAATCCCTAATTATTAAGATTAATCACAATTTATTATAATATTTATAACTTATCGATATTTATTCGATTAGATCGATTATTTACAAATAATCAATCAACTTAATTAACCGATACGCTATTTATCGAATAACTACGAATTATTCGAATTATAAATCACTTAACGATTAATTACTCGTATGTTCACGAGCCACTCGCAACTCCCGCATCATTATCGATCTATTAGATTATTATTGAAACTCGTACGATTCGTTAATTAATTAATTACTGATATCTAATTATACGATACGAATAATTATTACAATATTATTCAAATAACTAACGCTCGAATAATAATTCAATTATCGAATCATTACTCGCACTATTGACTAATTATTAGATTATTAATCACATTACTTAATTATTTCTAATCTTTATTTACTAATTAATTACCTAATTATTAATTAATTACCTAATTATTAATTAATTACCCAATTATTAATTAATTAGATAATTAATAAATAATTAGATAAATAATTAAATATTTAATTAAATAAATAAATTCGAATTTATAATTAAATAAAATAATTCAGAAATTAATAATACTATTTTTCAGATTTTAAATCTAATTTTTAAATAAATTTTTAGAATTAATAAATCTAATTTCTGTTTTTATAAAATATAATTAAATAATAAGAATTCAGAAACAAAAATCAGAAAATCAAATTGGGGATTTTTGGATCGAAACCGGGTCGAAACCGGGTTGGAAACCGGGTCGTCCCCGACCCAATCGGGTCACGAAGAACACCGGTCCCTTCCCCAGAATCCGACGCCGGCGGACTGATTCCGGCGAAACGAAACGCTCGATTCCAACTCGCTTCTTCTGCGTTTCTGAGGCACAGCATCACAACGACGTCCCCCCTTCCTTCCTTCTTCGTCTTCGTCGAACACAGCGCCGGAACCGCGAAGAACACGGCGGCGGCGGCGAAACTCCGGCGATGCTAAAACGGACACCAAACATCACGAAACCGGTACCATTCGACTCGCACAACAACGATCTACTCATCTCCAACAACAATAACATCAAACAACACACAGAGAATCAAACCCGAATTCAAGACTTAAACCCGAAAACACGAAATTAAAATCAACTCAACAATCAACAAAAATAATCACATAAACAGAAACTACGAATCACCAGCTTCAATTTGACTACTTACACGCTCGATTTGGTTGTCAGAATCACCTTCAAATTCGCGATTGATCCTCCTGCCCTGTTCTTCACAAACCCTAACCCTAATTCCCTTTCTTTTTCTTTTTCTTTTTTTCTGATTTTTAATTGTAATTAACTGATTTAATTAATAATAATTCAGGTATTTATATTTATGAAAATAATACCCCTAAGTAAAATTAAGGGTCTAATTACACTCCTAATAAAAATATTTGGCCCCAATTTTTATAATTTTTGGGTATTAATAATGAATTTTTAAATATCCAATAAATACAAAATAAATACTAAAAATTCCCAAAAATTATGAAAAATACAAAAATACAAAGAAAAATGATATATGATAATTTCATAATCATATAAAAATAAGAATGTGATTTTTGTGGGGTTTTTGGTACCCGAAGGGGTCCGGAAAAGTCGTTTTTCGCGAAAAAGGTCAATTTGTAAAACGTCTAGGGGTTCAGAATAGCGATACGGTATAGGGCATTTTTGGCAAAATAGGGCCAATGATTTTGTTTGAAATACGGGCTTTTAAAACATAGTTTTGAGCTGTACAGGTTTTGATATAATATATATAACTGACGATAGAACGCTCAATAAATATCCAAAACACGTTTGGATCAAAACAACCAACACATAACACATAGCAGTTAGGGTTCAACGACTTAACACATTTAATCACATAATAATACACCTAATTTATTATTATTATAATATAATACAAGCGTAATTCCTCGGTCGTTACATTCTCCCCCCCTTAACAAGATTCTGTCCTCAGAATCTAATTATGCAAATAACTGAGGATACTTTTCTAGCATTTCACTCTCAAGCTCCCAGGTTGATTCTTCAACCACTGGGTTTCTCCATAAAACTCTCACTAATGACACAGACTTATTTCTTAATACCCTCTCTTGCCTATCTAGAATTCTTATTGGCTGTTCTACATATGATAAATCTGCCTGAAGTTCTACTGGTTCATACTCTATTACATGCCTTGTATCAGGATTATACCTCTTAAGCATAGATACATGAAATACGTTGTGAATGTGCTGCATATGAGGTGGTAGAGCTAACTCGTACGCAACCTTCCCAATTTTCTTCAAAATCTCAAATGGTCCAACGTATCGTGGCTTCAATTTCCCTTTATTGCCAAATCTGGTCAATCCTTTCCATGGCGATATTTTGAGCAATACGTGTTCTCCTTCCTGATAATCCATATCCTTCCTGGCTTGGTTTGCATATCTGCTTTGTCTGTTTTGTGCTGCTTCGATTCGTTTTCGAATAAGGTTAATCTTTTCTTTTGTCTGCTGAATTAATTCTGGACCCAAAATCTTGCGTTCTCCAACTTCATCCCAGTGCACGGGTGATCTGCATTTCCTCCCATATAATGCTTCATACGGTGGCATTCCAATACTGGCGTGATAGCTATTATTATAAGAAAATTCTACTAGGGGTAAATGTTCATCCCAACTGCCTTCAAAATCGATCGCACAAACTCGTAGCATGTCTTCAATCGTTTGAATTGTCCTTTCACTTTGGCCGTCAGTTTGCGGATGATAAGCTGTACTCATATTCAACTTCGTTCCTAGACATTCTTGGAATTGCCTCCAAAATCTTGAATTGAAACGAGGATCTCGATCCGATACAATTGATACTGGTACTCCATGACGCATCACAATTTCTTTGAGATACATGTGCACTAATTTATCGAGCGAAAATCTTTCATTAATTGGTAGAAAATGTGCCGACTTCGTAAGTCTGTCAATGATTACCCATATCGCATCATGATTTGCCCTAGTCTTCGGTAGTCCTACCACAAAATCCATCCCTAGATGTTCCCATTTCCATTCTGGAATGTCTAATGGTTGCAATAACCCACTCGGACGTTGGTGTTCTGCTTTAACTCGCTGGCATGTGTAGCATTTACTCACCCATTCTGCTATCTCCTTCTTCATATTCGGCCACCAAAAGTTTTCCTTCAAATCGCGATACATTTTCGTGCTTCCTGGATGAATGGAATACTTCGAATTGTGCGCATCTCGCATAACTTCTTCTTTTAATTCTGCCACGTTAGGGATCCAGATTCTTGACGTAAAACGTAAAATTCCTTCATTATCTTTCTGAGTTGTAATTTCTTCTCCTGTTAAGTTGTCATCTTGACTCATCACTTCTTCTTGACAACGGCGAATCTTTTCCAGCAATTCTGGTTGGAAAGTCATAGCGTAGATAGTTTCTGCAGATTCATCGGGAATACGAATTTCGATTTCCAATTTGTCGAATTCCTTGGCCAATTCTTCGCACGAAGTTAACCGATTCAATCTTTCTTTTCTACTTAACGCATCCGCTACAACATTTGCTTTTCCTGGATGATAACTAATTGTAACATCGTAATCTTTAATCAATTCCAGCCATCGACGTTGTCGCATGTTTAGTTCCTTTTGCGTGAAGATATACTTCAGACTTTTATGATCCGTGTAGATTTCACATTTTTCACCGTACAAATAATGTCTCCAAAGCTTTAATGCAAATACAATTGCTGCTAATTCGAGATCATGCGTAGGATATTTCTGCTCATGAGGTTTAAGTTGTCTCGACGCATATGCAATGACGTTACCATGTTGCATCAACACACATCCCAAACCACGATATGAAGCATCACTGTAAATAACAAAATTTCCTTGCTCGTCTGGCAGTACTAATACTGGTGCCGTCACCAACCGATTCTTCAACTCTTGAAAACTTTCTTCACACTTACTATTCCATTCGAACTTTTCACTTTGTCGAGTTAACTTGGTCAGCGGTGTAGCTATCTTCGCAAAATCTTTGACAAATCTTCGATAATATCCTGCCAAACCTAAGAAACTTCGAACCTCTGTCGGCGTCTTTGGTCTTTCCCAATTCAACACGGCTTCAATCTTTGCTGGATCAACTTGAATGCCTTCTCTGCTGATGATGTGCCCTAAAAACTGCACTTCTTTCAACCAAAATTCGCATTTGGAAAATTTTGCATAAAGCTGCTCCTTCTGTAATATTTCCAATGTCGTTCTTAAATGCGCTGCATGTTCTTCTTCCGTCTTTGAATAGATCAAGATGTCATCAATAAATATAATAATAAACTTATCCAAATACTTCTTGAATATTCGATTCATCAAATCCATAAACGCTGCAGGTGCATTCGTCAATCCAAAAGCCATCACAAGAAATTCATAGTGTCCGTACCTTGTTCTAAACGCTGTCTTTGGAATATCTTCGGCCTTGATCTTTAACTGATGATAGCCCGATCGTAAGTCGATTTTCGAAAACCATGCTGCTCCTTTTAGTTGATCAAATAAATCATCAATGCGAGGTAAAGGATATTTATTCTTGATAGTTAACTTGTTCAGCTCACGATAATCAATACACAGTCGCATACTACCATCCTTCTTTTTCATGAACAATACTGGCGCACCCCATGGGGATACACTTGGCCTTATAATTCCTTTGTCAAGAAGTTCTTGCAACTGCTTTGCTAATTCCCTCATTTCAACAGGTGCCATTCTATATGGAGCTTTCGAAATTGGTTCAGTCCCTGGCGTCAAGTCAATAGTAAACTCGATTTCTCGATCTGGTGGAAGTCCTGGTAATTCGTCCGGAAAAACATCAAGAAATTCACAAACTACAGGAATATCTTCAATCTTCAAATCTCCCTTATCAACATCCCGTACATAGGCTAAATAAGCTTGACATCCTTGACGTAGAAATCTCCTCGTCTGCATTATTGATAGGAATTTCTGCTTTTGCTTCTCACCTTTAAATATTACCGTTTCATTTTCTTCAGTTTGTAATTTCACTCTCTTATTCGCACAGTCAATTTGAGCATTATTACTAGACAGCCAATCCATTCCTAAAATAATATCAAACTCCCCTAACCTAAAAGGTATCAAATCAACTGAAAAATGACATCTTCCTATCTCAATATCACAGCTCGGACATACTCGATCTACTGCAACCTGATCATTATTCGCTAATTTTATAACTAACACTTCATCCAACCACTGAATCTCACAATCTATCTTAGAGATAAAGGCTTCAGAAATAAAAGATCTAGTAGCTCCTGAATCAATCAATACTAAAGCATTTACGGAATTTACAGGAAGTGTACCTGCAACCACATTCGGACTCTGTACCGCTTCCTTCATTGACATGTTGAAAGTCCTTGCTTTGGGCTGATTTTGCTGTGGTAGTGGAGGTGGAGGTAATGCTAAAACTCTTGGAATACTGGCAGCCATTGCAATTCCTCTGCAGTCTTTGGCGATATGTCCTTTTCTCCCACATTGGAAACAAGTAACTTCTGCCTTTCCCATTGGACATTCTCCAGAATAGTGTCCCCTTTGCTTGCACTTGAAACACGTAACATTTAGCTTGTTGCAAACTCCTGTATGCTTTTTACCACACGTTCTGCAATCAGGTATAGGCGGTCGGATAAGCCTTTGCTGAGTTGGGGCAGGTAGTCGATTACCCATCCTCTGGTTGTTTTGCTCTGGCCTTTTGAAATTTACTTTTCTCCCGAGCTTGAAATCCCGGCCTTTTGTTGAAACGATTCTGAAAATTCCCTGGTCCTTTCTCTTTCTGAGCTGCTTCGCTTTCTCCTTCAATAATCATAGCCTTCTGAACAACAGCCGTATAAGTTGTCAATTCAAACACAGCTACCCTGCTACGAATCCATGGTTTTAGTCCTTGCTGAAATCTCTTGGCCCGCTTCTCAGTCCGTATCCACCTGCTCTGGAACAAACCTTGCCAATTCAGTAAACTTGGTTTCATAATCCGCAACCGATAAGTTGTCTTGTTTCAGCTCCAGGAACTTGATCTCCATCTGGTTCTTCATAAAACGAGGAAAATATTTCTCCAAGAAAAGATCAGTGAATCTGTTCCAGTTCACCACACCTTCTTCCAAAGCTTTCTTTGATTCCCACCAGTAATTAGCTTCGCCTTTTAGAAAATAGCTAGCGAAATCTGTCTTCTGCTCTTCCTCGACCTTTACCAACGAAAAAGCCTTTTCCATCTCTTTCAGCCAAGCTCTTGCTTTCGTAGGATCTGTGGAACCCATAAATTCCGGTGGCTTCACCGACTGAAATTGCTTGAAAGTAGTCGTAGGTGCTGCTGGTGGTATTTGATGTCCTGGATGAGCGGCTTGCTGTAACATCTGTTGCTGGAACTGCTGTTGCTGCTGCTGCATTTGTTGTTGCATCATCAACATCTGCTGTTGCATGAGATTAAACATCTGATCCATCTGTTTATTATTGTTTTGGCCCTCGGTGTTTTCATTCGATGAGTCGGGCTGCGCTTTTCGCTTAGGTGCCATTTTTCTGATAAATAAATAATGGACCTTATTTAATAACAGTATATTAAACATATATTAAAACAGTCGATTCGAGAAAATAAAATAAATTATTAAATAACTGAATAGATAAAACAGTATGATAGTTAAATTATTTTTTTTTTTTTTTTTTTTTACAACATGATCGTGAATAAAACTACATTTGTAAATATGCAATGGTACTGAAATAAATGTAAATGCTTAAATGACTGGAAATAAAATAAAGAAAACATGCAAAAGATTATCTCATATATATATATATAGGTAGAACACCAGCTACAGGTGTCAGTGCTTGATACAAAACCCTATGATATAACAGTCGTACTGCTACTACTATTAGTCAGAGTCAGTAGCTACACTCATACAAACTAGTATACAATACTATGCTGCCTCTATCTACAAAATATACATAATACAACACTCATCGATCTGCTGGTCTCAAAATCCTGATGGTACGTGGCTCAACTCCTCCCGCACTGCCTCTAGCACTGCCTCGGTAAGTCCCAATGCTCTGCGATATGCTGTCTCCGCACTAAGATCCTGCTGTCTCAAATCAGTAAGCTGCTGCGAACTAACCCGGTGAATATGATGTAGTCTCTCTCTCAGTATATAATCCGATCGTAATGCTCTGACAGGACCATCCGTCTGTGTCTCATACAATCCAAGGATCTCTCTACACTGGTTCTGCCATCTAATCCTCTCCTCCCTCTCTGCCTGAAAGCGCTGGTAAGTCACGGTATGATGCTCATGAAGATCAGTGCTGGAACCTCGAGAAGGTAATGGTCCATCTACCACGATCTCATCCATAAACTCTGGCTGAGGAAACTGATACACTCCCGGAACAGGTGCATAAATGGCTAATGGGGCAGGAAATAAGACAGGCTGCTCCATAGGCGCATACACAGGCGGCTCTGCCTCTGGCTCCATCGGTGGCATCTCTGGAATCTCAACTGGTGGCATAGGAATCTGAGGCTCTAAATCCTCCCACTGCGGAAGATCAACCATATCAGGAATATCAAACATCGGAAACTCTAATGGTGGAATATCTGGTATCTCTGGCTCAACATATGGAAAATAATCTGCAAAACCTGGTACCTCCGGGGGAAGTGGTATCTCTGGTGCTGGCTCAGGTGGTAATGGAGGTAAGACCTGCTCTGACACTGGGGCTACTACCGGTGCATCCACTGGATCTGTCTCGGTCCTCTCCGTAGACTGATGATAAAGAAGCCATCTAATATACATAAAAATAATAACACAAAAACAATCAAATCACAATCCTATAACTCATAACTTCTAATCACATAGACAAATAGTCCTAACACTCTCACTCTCATCCTATCTTATTTTCCTATCTTATCTTAACCCTAACATTCTTGTTTTCCAAGGTCAATCCTAGGCTCTGATGCCAACTATAACACCCTCCAAATCCGGGGTATAGATTTGGGGCATTATTAACAACAATTACCAACTATACCTGCACAAGGGAATATTAATATAATAATTACCCCGAACTATCACTACTCAGGATCTTTTAAGGGTTGAGGTTGGAAACAAGAATCATGCACTACACTTTATTACAAACCCGACTAAATAAAAACCTGTCTCAAGAACTCTCTTTATTACAAAACTTTATTCTATCTACAGTTTCACTACGCAATCTTTTATTCAAACTACACAAAACTTTTATTTAACCCAACATCACTACTTATCCTGCTACACCTGATCTGGCAATTCAAAGCTCTCTTCGGGAATAGGAATGAACACTCTTGGTATAAGAGGGTCCCGCTGCTTGACTCGCTTCTTGACTATGCGGGTCCTGATGGGTTTCATTCTCTACCTTAACTGTAAAACAGTAGGAGTGACAATAAAAGAAATGAGCCAAAATTGCTCAACAAGCCTGCAACAATATATATATATATTATAAAAAGAGAGAAATAAATGAACCAATAAGCTGTTGGTTTGAACAACCATCTGTATCTGTATATGATAATAATTTGCCAACACTGGCGAGTGCCAAATGAACAAGACTGGAACAAGAACCAACATATGCACTATAATCTGCTGATCAGTCAGAATATAGTGCGGATCTATACCCAACTGCATAGACCCAACCAACATAAGGAGTACTCAGGCAACTATGGCCTATTAATTAATGGTCTGGGAAAAACCCAGCCTTTATAGTAACCATCCAGTCCAAGGCTGAGCATCCGGAACAATCGGTATGCTATTGATGTATCCCAACACCAGGATATACCAGAATATATGTAACAAGGGTAAAGGAATTGAAATATGAACAGGAAATTCAATAAATTGGGTAAATCAAGAATTGAAATGAAATGGAACAAGTGATATAAATGGGTAACAGTGTATATGAACAATAATTATCAAAGAGAATTGATACGATAGAAAGGAAATATAAATCACTATTCTGAATTTAGAATAGGGGAAAAACTTGCCTTGCGCGTACTTAACCTGGTTTATCTCACTGCCTTTTGACCCTAGCTTGTTCTGCCTTGCTAACACTGAACAAATCATGGAAAGATAGGTGTTTAGATAATTTACTACATACGTGTATCTTGAATTGATATCACGCAACCTTATCAGTCTACCCATGCGTTTCTATCTGATTCGCATATATATATACATACATTTATATAGCACATCTATTCACATAATCACATAAAGCACGTAGCACGTAAAGCACATAATTAATTTCTAGATTTATAATTATTTTTAGAATCAATTCTGGGCTTATACTTGCATTACTAGTCGTATCTGATTTTTATTATAATTTTTCGGGATTTATTCGGCTCAATTATATCCCTACTAGGACCTATGAACTATCAATTATCACCAAACCACTCTTTTTCAGAAGAAATTATAACTTACAACCATTTTTATTGGATTCGTCTCGTTTTTCTGAGTCTAGGGGTCTTCGTTTCACTTAAATCGGACTAACGGTTGAATTGTTATGAATTAAACACTGATAATTCAATTTATTATTCATTATAAATAATTATTACAACCTTTTAAATCCTAAAATAATTTTTACATAATTATTTAAGAAAAATCAAAGTCAAAAATAATTTTTTTATAATTTTTGGAGTTAAAATGAAGAAGTTACGATTTATTGAAAATTATGTGATTAATTATCGAAATAATTAATCAATTAATAAATAAATAACTAATAAATAATTAATAGATAATTATTTACTAATTTAAAATAATTAATCCCTAATTATTAAGATTAATCACAATTTATTATAATATTTATAACTTATCGATATTTATTCGATTAGATCGATTATTTACAAATAATCAATCAACTTAATTAACCGATACGCTATTTATCGAATAACTACGAATTATTCGAATTATAAATCACTTAACGATTAATTACTCGTATATTCACGAGCCACTCGCAACTCCCGCATCATTATCGATCTATTAGATTATTATTGAAACTCGTACGATTCGTTAATTAATTAATTACTGATATCTAATTATACGATACGAATAATTATTACAATATTATTCAAATAACTAACGCTCGAATAATAATTCAATTATCGAATCATTACTCGCACTATTAACTAATTATTAGATTATTAATCACATTACTTAATTATTTCTAATCTTTATTTACTAATTAATTACCTAATTATTAATTAATTACCCAATTATTAATTAATTAGATAATTAATAAATAATTAGATAAATAATTAAATATTTAATTAAATAAATAAATTCGAATTTATAATTAAATAAAATAATTCAGAAATTAATAATACTATTTTTCAGATTTTAAATATAATTTTTAAATAAATTTTTAGAATTAATAAATCTAATTTCTGTTTTTATAAAATATAATTAAATAATAAGAATTCAGAAACAAAAATCAGAAAATCAAATTGGGGATTTTTGGATCGAAACCGGGTCGAAACCGGGTTGGAAACCGGGTCGTCCCCGACCCAATCGGGTCACGAAGAACACCGGTCCCTTCCCCAGAATCCGACGCCGGCGGACTGATTCCGGCGAAACGAAACGCTCGATTCCAACTCGCTTCTTCTGCGTTTCTGAGGCACAGCATCACAACGACGTCCCCCCTTCCTTCCTTCTTCGTCTTCGTCGAACACAGCGCCGGAACCGCGAAGAACACGGCGGCGGCGGCGAAACTCCGGCGATGCTAAAACGGACACCAAACATCACGAAACCGGTACCATTCGACTCGCACAACAACGATCTACTCATCTCCAACAACAATAACATCAAACAACACACAGAGAATCAAACCCGAATTCAAGACTTAAACCCGAAAACACGAAATTAAAATCAACTCAACAATCAACAAAAATAATCACATAAACAGAAACTACGAATCACCAGCTTCAATTTGACTACTTACACGCTCGATTTGGTTGTCAGAATCACCTTCAAACTCGCGATTGATCCTCCTGCCCTGTTCTTCACAGAAACCCTAACCCTAATTCCTTTTTCTTTTTCTTTTTATTTTCTGATTTTTAATTGTAATTAACTGAAAAAAATTAATAGCAAATCAGGTTTTTATATTTATGAAAATAATACTCCTAAGTAAAATTAAGGGTCTAATTATACTCCTATTAAAAATATTTGGCCCCAATTTTTATAATTTTTGGGTATTAATATTGAATTTTTAAATATCCAATAAATACAAAATAAATGCTAAAAATTCCCAAAAATTGTGAAAAATACAAAAATACAAAGAAAAATGATATATAATAATTTCATGATCATATAAAAATAAAAATGTGATTTTTGTGGGGCTTTTGGTACCCGAAGGGATCCGGAAAAAGTCGTTTTTCGCGAAAAAGGTCAATTGGTAAAACGTCTAGGGGTTCAGAATAACGATACGGTATAGGGCATTTTTGGCAAAATAGGGCCAATGATTTTGTTTGATATACGGCTTTTAAAACATAGTTTTGAGCTGTACAGGTTTTGATATAATATATATAACTGACGATAGAACGCTCAATAAATATCCAAAACACGTTTGGATTAAAACAACCAACACATAACACATAGCAGTTAGGGTTCAACGACTTAACACATTTAATCACATAATAATACACATAATTTATTATTATTATAATATAATACAAGCGTAATTCCTCGGTCGTTACATCTTCATTGCTACTGCAATCTTGAATACTTAATTCACTGATCTTCACTGACGTTTGAACATATAAGTGAACTCTTATCAGTGAGTATAACTTCAAGACTGCAACTATTTTCTTTAACCTCTGTCTATACCATGTCTTCAATCCTTCAGATTCCTATGCTTCAAACACTATCTATCTTCAATCAATGCTCATACACTGAAATCTTATGGTAGCACTGATACACTAAATCTCTAACATTTTTGAAACCCTGAAAGAATTTAACCTTTATTCTTCACTGAGGCATGAACATATTAATGAACTTCTTTCAGTGACCTGTAAACAGACTTCAAGCTTTCTTCTAATCTTTTGATTCTTTGTATTTTCCTTGTCTTCATTTCTTTTTGATTTCTTGTGTAGACATAATATTATTTAGTTGTCATATTCTAGTGTTAATCTAGTGTTGAGTTATCAACTATACTGTTCATACAACTATACAATCTCACCAACATCACCTCTAGCAATCAAACTCAACTATACATACACTCTACCATTCACTTCTCATCTATATACAGAACTTCCCACTCAGACTCATCACGCATTTATATCTTTACGTCCACTCTTATATCTTGCAAATCTTAATTAAACTGATTACTATCAAAATTCTTTAAGTATGTCTACTCTGACCTTCTCAAAATACTATTTACGTAATTTATTCCACTTAATAGATATATCTAGAATTAGGAATCACAATTTCTATAAGTATAGACACTCAACTCAATCATCTAATATTCTCAACTTAATAATCTAACATTCTCAACTTAATTGTTAAATATTCTCAACTTAAACATCTAACTTGATTTTATTACTCTCACCCTATATACTATTCCCAGAAAATCTTACTATACCTCTATGTGAGGTTACACAATATTCTTCTTCTCTATCAAACTACAACCTATATCCTAATTTCAATACCTTATAACCTGAAGCTCTGATACCAACTGCGACGCCCGTCAAATCCGGGGGTCTGGATTTGATGTCACCACACGAAAATACTTTTAAAATACTTTTGAAAACCTGTATTTTTGAAAGGATAATAAAAATCAAAGAATTTTAAAATCTGAACATTTGAATATAAAATCTGAACATTTGAAAAGAATTAAAAAAAATAGTTTAACACCCTAAAAACAAGATCTCATACAGTTTACAGTATTGAAATTAGAATCAACTACTATTATTAATAAACAATATCTTTTACAACATCAAGTCATCTTCAATAAGAAGAATCACTACACTTTATTTACAAACCTGATTTACAACTGAGTCTCAATAAAAAACTTTAACTCGAACCTTCTTCATCAAATTTCCTGGATACCTTCTTTGACCTCTGGATAACTTAACCACTCATACTCTTAGCCTAGCATTAGCCTTAAATGATATCGTTCTCGAGCAACTCATCTTTACACCTTTCTAAAATGGTTAGAAGAAAAGCAAGTATGAGCAACAATGCTCAACAAGTACCAATATAGTGATAACAATCTGAAATAGTTTATCAAGAATTCACAAGCTCAAGGTATTATACAAAAGGCTTCATCAATCTTTGTATCAATTAAAAACTAGGAAATTCAATCATTCAAAAGAATTATTGAATTAGACTTATCTCATTTTAACAAAAAATCAAGGGTTAGGCTGCTGATCAGTCACGCACTAACCCCGAACATGGAACACAACCATGTTCTCTATACTGGCTCCAATGCACACTTTGGTCTACATTTAACCATGAATATGGTCTTACCACGAATCTGGTCCATATATTTTATAATAAAAACAATCCAATTCTAATAATTTAATTTAATAGAAATATTCATTTCCATAAACAGAATCATAATCAGCAGTTATAAAATATTTAACTAAAAATAACATTTGCATTTGATAATCAAATCCTGTATGAAAATAGTTTCAACCTTGTAATAACAAAGCTTTGGTATTTATGAAACGAAATCATGTATACAAGGGTGTGTATTCATTGAATAAAAGGTATCTAATGATTTTAAACAAGTATCGTATCGTAGGGTATGCATTCATAGAATGGGATAAAATATTTGGATTTTCAGAACTTGAAGGTAGAAAGAAATTATAGGTTTCATTCTCAGAAGTAAAGGTTTACCAGATGTGGTTCACAGCATAAATATAATACCATAATTCTGAAAGAAACATCAAAATTTATGTAACATATACAAGAAATGATTTAGGAAACTTGCCTTAAATTTGATTCCAATTCAAAGCTCAGTCTCATACTTCATACTTCTCCATCTATGCATATCATGACTCACAGATAACCTCTGATTATATTCTATTTATAACACGTCATTATTTTCTCGACTTATTCCTTATTCGCTTTGCGATCTTTATTCTCTTTGCGATATCATTTGACCTTCTATACGTCTTTGATATTGCACGTCTCGTCCGGATCCTTTACGAGAATAAGAGAATATTATAATCACTAAACATTCTACCGATTCTAACTTATAACTATCAAACTTCGCCTATATAACCCTTCATATATATATATCACATATACCAATAAACACTTAGCACATAATCAAAAGTCAACCTATACAACCCTTCTGACTTACCAATTATCAGTTAACACATAAAGATACTTTGACTCTATCTTACAGTTAAACCATTTTAAACATAATATTTTATTAATTAACACTTGTACAAATCATTTCAAAAATCTGACATTATTTCGTCAATTAATTACATTATCCCCTTATTATTCTATTTTAATCAACAATCAATCAACTCAATCTGATTTCATAACTCAATAAATAAATTTCCAACACCAATCAAAACATAGTATTATTTTACTCAAATCGTCAATCATATTCGTAGGACAAGAATTACACATACTCATTCATTTATAGGAAAATATATCACATATATCTACTTTACGCATGTTTATCAACATATAATCACATGGTAGACCTAATCATAATGTCATGTCATATCAAAGTAAACTTTATAATCTTTAATCCCTTTTTCATTTCACTCGATTCCGAATTATACATCAAAAGATATGCTCAAAACAATTTTTTGACTCCCCTATCAACATATAATAAACTAAACAGATAACATACATCACATAGCACATAACTCAAATCATCAAAACATTCGACTAGATAGACTTAAAACTGAAATCGACGTGAAGTACAACTTTTCAATGAACATGCGACTTAGAACCGTTTGCAAAACAAGCAAACTTTCGAAATGAAAGAAATTATGTCTTGAAAGTATTTTTAATTGAAGCAGAATATTTTTCTGAGTCTAGACGCGTTCATTTCGTATGAAACGAATGAACAGTCTATTTTCTATGAATAACATAAGAATAATTCAATTAATACTAATATTAATTAAATATTCAATACCTTTAAATATTTTTAGAAGCTCAAAATAATTTTTAGAATATTATTTGGCTCAATTATAAATAATTATATTTCATTTAACTATTAATAGATAAAATTAATTGATTAAATTAATTAATTAAAATATAAATAATTAATCAAAATAAATTATAAATAATTAAATCAAATTATGATTTTTTCAAATAATAAAAGAAAATTATTTTCTAGGATTAAAGTACTTCAATTAATTATTTAAAAATAATTAACCAAATTAAGTTTGAATAAACAAATTAGTTCTTTTTTTGGAATTTAAAATGAATTTTCATTTATTTTTAAAAAGAAAATCCCTAAAAATGTTTTTAAAAAGTAGAATTCAGGGTTTTTGGATCAAAGGGCGGCTTAACGGAGAAGACGATCGGAAACCGGTTAAACGTCGACCGGAATCTGAGCTTGAACCCGGCTTTGCCAGAAACTGGCGAACCTCCGTTTGGCCCAAAAACAACATCGATTCGACTTGGTTTTTACACTACCTTGATCTGCACAACCCCAGCAACACCAACGAAGCCATAAACGTACTAAATAACACCAATAACTGAAAATTCGATCAATAATTCGATCAAAATCCAACAAACCAAGAAAATCTGGCCAAAACTCAAATTACCTCGTATCTAAACCAAAATCTATGAATTTGCTATCAAAATGAAGCTCATAAGGAGTACAATCTATTCACATACTCTAAACAAACATTCAATTCATAAATAATCCGAAAAATCGATGTTTAAAAATGAGAAAAACCAAAAACTGATTAACATAATTCGGCAACCAAACAACACAATTTTATGCTCAAATCATCTCTAATTAACATGGCAAAACAGATCATGATCTCAGAAACAAACAAAAACCCCTGAAAATTAATATTCCAAATCGAAGAACACAACAAAAAATTGATTTGAATAAATAATCAACCTCTGTTGATGACGTTAATACGAACAGAGAGCTCTAATCAAGGGCTTCAATTTGATATAAAGAACGCCAACAACAGACAAGTAAATCTCCGAAAATCACTTATTGAAGTTCAAGAACGGATTAAACTCTTAAATTTTATCCTATTTTCTTTTAATTATCTGAAATATTCTTATTTTTATCTATAAAATAAAATAAATTTCAGCTATTTATATTTACGAGAAATTAGGACTCCGTTGGATTATGTCGGATATAAAAATCCAATACTAAATAGCTAAGAATAAATAAAAACTGATCCAAACGGACCCAATTTTAAGATAAACATTAAAACCGAACAATTTAATAATGGTTTGGGGTTCTGAGCTCCCAGATGTACGTTTTTTTAATAAAAATTAATATTTTAATGAAAATATCTTGGTTAACAAAAATATCTAGGTTGCACGTATATCTAAAAGAATATTTTAATACCTGTAAAACCGATTCAGAATCTTTGCAGATAAATCAGTACTCCAGATCAAAAAGTTCAAAACACGAAAAGTACTCGGAATTATTAAATTAGTCAAGAAATCATTTTTCGCAAATGTTTCAGTTTGTAGATTTTCTAACTTGTTGTAGTTGCGGGATTTTCAATAATCATAAATAGTTAATAAATAATTAGAAAAATCATCAAATAAATCCAAAAATCATTTATAAAATTCATATGACAACCAATAAGTCATAAGAATTTACCTAAATATTATATGACTTATCACGGGAATATTAAAAATTAAAACTCACGTTCCTACCGCTTAATACTTACAGGAAATTATTCACACATAATTTTACAGAAAATTCATATATAATATTCATAAATTATCCTTACTAATCACACAATCAAATCCATATGTATCACTTAATCACATAACAATTATACTCACATAATCAATAAATCTAGATTTTTGAAACAATATATGAAAATTTAATTTAAAGAGGCAATCACACATTGCCAACATAATAATCCAGAATTTAAATATAAAATTTTGAAAACTATTTAAACATGAATAAATAATAAATTTATTCCTTTCTTTTTAAGAAGATCACTTTTATAATAATAAACAATTTTTTTGATAAGTCTGGGTCATTACAATTTCAGTTGTGGAACTAGGGCGTGTTTCTCCCCCTATGTTCATGCCCGTTTCTTCATCAAAATCTTCACCTAACTCAGAATCAGCATTAGCTCCAAAATTTGAATCCACATCAGCGGTAGGAGGTAGTGTAAATATTGCTTACTTAGCCCTTTGCATCAAGGGAATAGAATCTACAACATCCATATATTCTTGCTGATATAGTCTTTTCCTTTTAGCATCATTGACATTCATTGACTCACTAGCAAAGGCTGACATCCTTTCGGTTGTACCCACTTTTCTCTCATTTTCTCTCTTTATTGCATCAAGGGCTCCCCTTGGCTCACACCACTCACACCTTCACCTTCACCTACTATTGTGAGACTCCACTCACTCACTTTTGTCACACTAGAAGAAATTATGTGCATTATTGAACTCTCTTTTTCCTCTCCTTTTGCCTGAGAGCAACCTAGCCTCTCACTCAATTCACTCCTTTCCCTCAATCCTAGAAGTGATTGGACAACTACTAAGTCATCTGTACTTGTAATAGATTTTGAAATGTCAAGTTGTGCAGTGACATACAATGGACGTGAAATAGCCGTTGAAAGTGTAGTTGTGACTATCAACGGATGACTACTGTGAAGCATATCCGTTGAAAGACAATCACCTGTCAACCGATGATGGAAATCCGCTGAGGAAGAAGAAATGAGAGGAACAGAAGTTGAAACTATTGTTGAGTCTGTGGAGATTGATTTTAGATTTTTGTGCACAAACTCTTCAATAGTTTGAGAAAGAAATGGCAAGTGATCCAGCAAATCATCAATTAGATGATAGTCACTTGTTTGAGTAGTTGGCTCCTCAATGAGTTTGAGAGATAGAAAATCAGGAATTGATGTAGATATCATGTCTACATCCAGGGAGATGGTGGGAGAGCTTTGTGTTTGTGGTTTATCAATTATTAGAGAGTTGGGATGTTACTTCACATTTATTGGAGCCACATCAAACTGAATTTGAGAAGGCGCATAAACCAAGTCTGTGACTTGAGATTGCACAACGTGTGTACCCTATGACTCCCCCAAAGGTTTAGATTTCTTCTTTCTAATGTAGGTTTGGGATAGGTCTTTAGTTTCCCTTCCCCTTTTGTTTTGTGCTCCTGGTTGTGAGCTTGTTTCAATAGTCACATCCTTTTGGGATGATGCAACTAGAAATGTGGTAATTTCCTTTTTAACAACTACAGTCTTTTGGGAGACTATACTGTGGCTGGCTTGGGTTACACTTGCCTCACCCTCCTTATTCTTGGGGCTTCTTTGATTTTCACCCCTTCCCTCACCTTGCTCACTACCTTGTACACTCCCCTCAAGTGTTGTGGTAGGTTTTAAGCTGGTGTCTTTTGAGAGACACTTGAGGTTTGTTTATTTGCTTTGGGTCTTGAAATTTTTGGTTTGGTGGCTTTGGTAGGAATATGTTTGGTTACTATCACAGATTCCATAGCCACACTAGAAGGAAAAGAAATTGGAGGTTGGGAAGAGATAGTGATAAAAATATCTACCTCACTTATCTGAGGTGCCTCAATGATTGAAATATAGTTAAAGGGCATTTCACTGTTTAAGTTGTTCCTGATCAAATCTGCAAGAAATCTCTTTTCTTGAACCCAACAATCAAGCTTTTTGTTTGGGTTCTCAATAACAAGATCCTCATAAACATGGTTTAGCTAGCATCATGAAAAATCTAGCACAGTACACATTCCTAGGTCTTTTCTGAATGTCTCCTAACTTGTATCCTATTTCTAGCATGACATAGTTGCTAAAATTGAAATACTTATCAGTCAAAAGCATGTAGAGCATGTTAATCAAAGCAGAAGTAATGGTATCAAAAATGCTGATTTTGCCAGAAAATACCTTAATAAAAGCATCCCAAAGATAACTCCAATCTTTCCTAAGCCCTTTCCTCTTAATACTACCTAAACTAGCAGTATCTAAAGAGTAACCCATAGAATTAAGCATATAACCACATTAGTGTCAGTGTGTGGAACATTTGTGTTATTTTCAGGAAACTTAAAACATGACTGAATAACATCAGAATTAACACAGTAATTGGTACCTTTAAATTTCTTTCACTACTTCACAGTATATGAGTGGTGACTTGAGCATAGAGTACTTGAGTTTGCAGTTGCTAATGGACTACATCATCTTGTGCTAGTCCTCATGCGTACCACTCTTGTCGACCAAATAATACAAAGTTATTCTTCTCATAAACATACTATGTTTGAGACATGATTTTCACAACTGGAGCCATTGTTGCTGCGTTTTTGAAATTACAGAGAGAAAGGGGTTTTGGAGACGAAAGAGAGTAAATTTGCCTTGTGAATTTAGAGAAAGATAAAAGGAGACGAAAGAGAGTAAATTTGCCTTGTGAATTTAGAGAAAGATAAAAGTAAGATCTGAAAATGAAGTTGGCTTTTATACTTTCCCATAACAATACAAACAAATGATTAAAAATAAAGTTAAATACCCAGTGATAATTGCCAAAAATAACCGTTTAAAAATAAAGTAAACTGTAGAAATTCTAAAAATTACCTATCAGCGTATACATACAGACTGTAAGAATATTTCAACGGATAAAGATTTAGATTCAAAAAATATGATTGCTCAATGGTTATTCACTACACAATTACCCGTTGAAGGATAATGTGTCCATAAATATATTTGACTTTTCGTTGAAGGAATATATTTGACTTAGCCAAAATTTAGCTCTTTCAAGAAAATCAAATTGATTTATGGCTGCATTATAAATTGCATAGACATCAATAATTGAAATTTAAGAATAGTTTAGCATACCTAACTCACTTACCAACCTTGTCAAAGTTGATTTATTAAGTGGCTAGGTAAAGTTATCTACAAGTTGCTGTTCACTTGGAACAAAATGAAGTTCCACAGTACCATTCATCACATAGTCTCTTATGAAATGATACTTGATGTCAATGTGCTTGGTCCTTGAATGTTGCACATGATTTTTAGTGATGAAAATGGTGAAGGGTTTCGCGCACATAAACACAACGGAAATGATGTAAATTAAATTAAAACCTAAATAATATCGAAACCCTATGCAAAATCCATGCGAAAATAGATATTTAATTCGTAGTAAGAATCTTTACCTTAAAAGAAGCTTTAAGAGTTCATTAATGGATGATTAATGGAGTTCCAAACCTTGTTGAATCACCATGTATCCCGCACTCGCAATCTACGCTCTACGTTATCCACACGAACGCTATTCTTGAAGGATTGATGTGTACAAGCACCTGAAAACTCCATCTTTACCTCTCTTCCTCTTTGTTCTTGAACGGCTAGGGTTTTGTAAACCGTATATCCTTTTTTATATATAAATCAACCCTCAAGGAGTTTATATAGAGAAAAGAATGAGTTTTCTATTATAATTAATACTAAACCAAAATCCTAATTCTTTATTTAATTAAGTCACACTTAATTAATTAATAACTTATTTCAGAATTAGTTTAAGTAATTTCTCTATTTTATTTATTTAATTAATTATATCATAAATAAAACAAATTACTTATTTAATTTAAATTCATAATTTAAATTATTTCTCCTGCAAGCGTTCTTTATGTGACCCTGTAGGTTATTATTACGTTGGCAATGATTTTAATATCTCATATTAAAATTATAAACAATGAGTGGTATCTAGTATTACATCATTGCTACACAAGTATAATAATTAAATATGTGATTCGATTAAACCTTTCGTGATAATGTACAATGTAATATAATCCCTTTAACCAAATATTATAGATTAAACTAGAGGCATATAATGCATCATCCTCATCATAGTTTAATCAAGGTTTCCTTGATAAATGAGTAGACTATCATATCAAATCAACATTTGAGTGTGGTGTTGAGTGGCATTCATGACACTTTCTAATGCTCTAATAAGCTTTGAACTGATGCATTTGTACTCAAGTTGTTAAGTGTTTTAACGTGTTTTATAGTGTTTTTACATTTCAGGCATTATCTAGGTAATCAGGGGAATTAGCATTATTTTGGTGCTAATTTGGTGTCAAGGTGGTGTTGGAATAAAAGTTCGTGGAAAACCGGCTCGAAGCAGCATGGAAAAGAAGAAAATATAAAGTTTTTAAAGAAGTACAGTGCGGCCGCGCTGGTCAAGCACGCGGTCGCGCCGGGATGTCAGAAAAGCAGCGCGCCCGCGCTGTGATGGCGCGCGCCTGCGCCGGTGCGAATTCAGAGAATCCTGATTCTATTCTAAAAACAATTGGAGGACTTCTAGTTTGCATGGGGCTGCTATATATATTCAAGGAAAGGACGTTTTCAAGGGAGAGTCGTACCAGAGCGCAAGGAGAGCCGTAAGAAGACCATTTTAGCACAGATTCAACGAAGATGAAGAAGATCTTGTTTTTACTTGTGAATCTTTGTTCTAAATTGTAACTTGGATCCTAGTTTTCTTACCTGTGAACCTACTCTTATTTTGTACTTGGTTTTTTTTATTCATTATAAAGACTACATTTGTTATACCATGCTTTCATCGGAACCCACGTTGATGATGAGTCCAATTATGGGCTAATCTCTATCATGGGGTTCTAACGGATTTATTTATGGATTTCTTTAGTTAATTTGTTTCGATGCCTTAGTGTGTGGTGATTACATGATAACCTAGTATTGGTTGTGCGTATTCGTCTTATGAGCGTCGTGAACTTATAAGATAATGTGTCAATCTTTAATGAAGTGACAGTGAATTTAAGGATTTAGAACTTGCCATGCTAGCATAGGTTTATGTATTGTTATGCATGATAACTTGTGCGTAAACCGTTATGTTGTCAAATTCTATAGACATACAGGGTCTCAATATAATTGGTGTCTATTCAGCTTCTATCTCTTTTGTGGATGTCTGGTAGTATGGTAATCGTGCAACGAAAGTTGGCGTTTATCAATTTCGTGTTACCTGATTAGTGTCATCACCATTACATGCTAAGGTTAAGAACAATCAGGCTATTGAATGAAGTATTTAATGAAGTTAGAATCCCATGTTTGTCATATATATTAATTCAATCAATCTTATTCCCCTAGTTATAATTGTTAGTTTAATTCTTAGTTATAAACAACCTCAATTTGTTATCGTCTTAGCATTGAATAATAACCATATATTGTTGCTTAACGACATAAATTTATTAGTTAACCAAAGCCAGTCTCTGTGGGAATGAACTAGAAAAGATTATATATTACTTGCGAACGCGTATACTTGCGTGAAATTTTAGCGCGTGTTTAGCGACTAACAGGTTTTTGGCGCCGCTGTCGGGGACTGCAGTGTTAATTTTTAGTTTATGTGTTTTCCATCAGTGGTTGTTAAAGTTCATTGACTCGGACATTGTTACTTATTTGTTTCCTTGTCTTATTTCAGGTACTCTAGCGAGGGTGTATGCATACGCGTTCGCGTACTCGTAAGAGAACACTGGATAAAGCCGAGGAAGAAGTTGTGGTGGTTCAAAAGGAAGTTTTTGAAGAAGAAAAGAAGGTAGAAGAAGAAGAGAAAGTCGAGGAGCCAGTTTTAGTAGAGATGGGTGATCAAGCAGAAAATCCTAAGGCGTTGATGGACTATTCTCAGCCTAAGATCAATGATATTCAGTCAAGCATCACCAGGTCAGCCATCAGGGCTAACACTTTTGAGATCAAGTCAAGCACAATTCAGATGATACAAAACTCAGTTCAGTTTGGGGGTTCTCATACTGAAGACCCCAACATGCACATCAGGGATTTTATCGAGATCTGCGACACATTCAAGTTCAATGATATGACTGAAGATGCTATCAAGCTGCGACTCTTCCCATTCTCTCTGAGGGATAAAGCTAAGTGTTGGTTACATTCTCTACCAACAGGGTCTATCACTCCTTGGGAAGATCTTGCTCAAAAGTTTCTCACTAAATTCTTTCCTATGGCGAAGAATGCATCAATCAGGAATGCTCTTACTCAGTTTGCTCAGCAAACTGGAGAATCTCTGTGTGAGGCATGGGATCGATATAAGGAGATGCTCAGGAAGTGCCCACACCATGACATATCTGATTGGATGATTATTAATTATTTCTATAATGGATTAGGTGCTACTTCTAGACCCATGCTCGATGCAGCATCAGGAGGAGCCTTGTGGGCTAAGAGCTACGATTAAGCTTATGAATTTATTGAACTGATGGCTGCTAATGAGTACCAGAATCCTTCCCAGAGACTGACTCAAGGAAAAGTAGCAGGAATTCTGGAGTTGGATGCAGCAACTGCTATAGCTGCCCAACTTAAGGCTTTGACGATGAAGGTGGACACTTTGGTTAATATAGGGTTAATCAAATCGCTAGTGTCTGTGAGCTTTGTGCTGGTGCCCATGACACTGATCAGTTCACAATTTCTAGTGAATCAGCTCAGTTCATGAGCAACTTTCAGCATTCGCAGCAACCTGTACCAGCCACTTATCATCCCAACAACCGTAATCATCCTAATTTCAGTTAGAGCAATGCTCAGAATGTGGTTCAACAGCCTTATCAGCAGTATCCAGCTAAGCAGAACAACCCTCCTGGTTTTTAGCAACCGCAATATACACCGAGACAGCAACTTCAGCTGCAACAAGCTAATGAAAAATCTGAATTAGAGGAGTTGAAGCTTATGTACAAGAGTCAAGCTGTTTTTATCAAGACCTTGGAAAATCAAATTGGACAAATTGCCAATGCCTTGCTAAATCATTAACCTGGTACACAACCTAGTGACACTGAAGTGTCAGGAAGGAAGGAAGCTAAGGAGCAGGTAAAGGCAATCACTTTGAGGTTTGGAAAGGTTGCGAATCCCGAACAAACTCAAGCGTTGACTAAAGAGGCTAGGGCTAAGAAAGAAGTAGAGCAACAGGAAGTAGAAGTGGAACCAATGAAGACTACTATTGAGCACACTCCTCCTGAGGGTAATACAAGGGAGAAATAGATCTATCCTCCATCGTCTTTTCCTAAGCGGCTATAGAAGAAAAAGCTGGACATGCAATTTGAGAAGTTTCCGGAGGTGCTCAAGAAACTTCATATCAACATACCTTTCGCTGAGGCTCTTGAGCAGATGCCTAGTTATGCAAAGTTTATGAACGGTATTCTCTCTCAGAAAGTGAAGCTAGATGATTTAGAGACTGTCGCTCTCACGGAGGAATGCAGTGTTGTGCTGCAACAGAAGTTGCCTCCGAAGCTTAAGGATCCAGGAAGCTTCACTATTTCGTGTACTATCGAAAAAGTGTCTTTTGATAGATGCTTATGTGACTTGGAGCTAGAATAAATTTGATGCCTTTGTCAATCTTCAAGAAATTAGACTTACCTGATCCAAAACTGACTTATATGACTTTGCAATTGGCCAACCGTTCTATTACATATCCGTGAGGTATTGTGGATGATGTCTTGGTCAAGGTCGATAAAGTCATCTTCCCTGCTGATTTCGTCATTCTTGATTTCGAGGAGGATAAGAAGATTCCCATAATCTTGGGAAGACCTTTCTTGGCGACCAACTGAACCTTGATAGATGTGCAGAAGGGTGAGCTCATAATGCGAGTGCTTGATCAGGATGTTACCTTTAATGTGTTCAATGCTATGAAATTTCCTACGGAAAATGAGGAGTGCTTAAAGGTGGAGTTGGTCAATTATGTGGTTACTTCAGAACTTGATCAATTGCTAAGATCCGATGCCTTAGAAAAAGGCTTTTTGGGAAATTCAGATAGTGAAGATGATGAAGGTGAAGAACAATTGCAATATTTGAATGCTTCTCCCTGGAAGAGGAAGATTGATATGCCTTTTGAATCTCTTGGAATGGAAGAATTAAACAAAGCTTCTAAACGCCTTCAGCCATCTATTGAGGAATCTCCCACTCTTGAGCTTAAGCCTCTACATGAGCATTTGAGGTATGCGTTTTTAGGTGATGCATCTACTTTGCCTGTTATTATTGCATCTGATTTTTTAGATAGTGAAGAGGAAAAGCTCCTGAGGCTTCTAAGAGAGTTCAAATCGCCAATTGGTTGGACTATAACATATATCAAGGGAATCAACCCTTCTTATTTCATGCATAAAATTCTGCTGGAGGAAGGTAGCAAGCCTACAGTTGAGCAACAAAGAAGACTTAATCCGATCATGAAGGAAGTAGTGAAAAAAGAAATTCTTAAGTGGCTAGAAGCAGGGATCATCTATCCTATTTCTAACAGTTCATGGGTAAGCCCGATTCAATGTGTGCCAAAGAAAGGTGGAATTACTGTGGTAGCAAATGAGAAGAATATGCTTATTACTACAAGAACAGTCTCAGGGTGGAGAGTTTGTATGGACTACAGGAAGCTCAGCAAGACCACTAGGAAGGATCACTTCCCTTTGCCCTTCATTGACCAGATGCTTGATAGATTGGCTGGTCATGGACTACTGTCTTCTTGATGGCTATTCGGGTTACAATCAGATTTGATCGCTCCAGAAGATCAGGAGAAGACTACCTTCACTTGTCCATTTGGTACTTTCGCCTTCAGACGAGTTTCTTTTGGTCTGTATGGTGCACCAGCCACATTTCAGAGATGTATGATGTCCATTTTTTCAGATATCATTGGCCAAAATATGGCGGTGTTCATGGACGACTTCTCTGTATTTGGAAATTCTTTTGATGAATGCTTACAAAATCTTGGACACGTTCTCAAGAGGTGTGTTGAGATCAATCTGGTTCTCAATTGGGAGAAATGTCACTTTATGGTGCGACAGGGCATTATTCTTGGGCACAAGGTTTCTAGTAAGGGTCTTGAGGTGGACAAAGCCAAGGTGGGGGTCATTGAAAATCTTCCTCCACCTATTTCTGTTAAGGGAATTAGCAGTTTTCTTGGTCATGCGGGTTTCTATAGGCATTTCATCAAAGACTTCTCTAAGATTTCAAAGCCATTGTGCAGTTTGCTAGAGAAAGATGTCCCTTTCAAGTTTGATGACGAGTGCGTTGCAGCTTTTGAGACATTGAAGAAGAGTTTAATCACGACACCAGTTATAACTACACCTAATTGGAATGAACCTTTTGAGATGATGTGCGATGCAAGTGATTATGCAGTTGGAGCAGTTCTTGGGCAGAGGAAGAACCACATGTTTCATGTGGTCTACTACACAAGCAAGACCTTAAATGGTGCTCAACTGAATTACACTACTACAGAGAAAGAACTTTTGGCTATTATCTATGATTTTGAGAAATTCCAATCTTATCTACTTGGACTAAGGTGAAAGGTTTCACTGATCACACTGCAATTCGTTATCTCATCTCAAAGAAGGACTCGAAGCCTAGATTGATTAGATGGGTTCTTTTGCTTCAAGAATTTGAACTAGAGATCAAGGACATAAAGGGTACTGAAAATCAAGTCGTTGATCATCTCACATGTTTAGAGAACCCTAATGCTACTTTATTGGATAAGGCATTGATAAATGAGTCTTTCCCCGACGAGCAGCTGTTTGGAGTGCAAGAAGAAGAACCGTGGTTTGCAGACATTTTGAACTACCTTGTGAGTAATATCATGCCTCCCGACTTATCTTAAGCTCAAAGGAAGAAGTTTCTACATGAAGTGAAATGGTATATGTGGGTTGAGCCGTTTCTTTTTCGACAAGAAGCTGACCAAATCATCAGGAGATGTATTCCTTACAGCGAAACGGGGGAGATCTTGAGAGATTTCCACTCAACGGCTTATGGAGGACATTATGGCGGAAAAAAGACAGCAGCTCGTATTCTGCAAGTAGGTTTCTTTTGGCCAACCTTGTTTAAAGATGCTCACCAGTTTATTTTAAAATGTGATCGATGTCAACGTGTGGGTAATATGTCTAAGAGGGATGAAATGCCTCTTAATGTACTTCTCGAGCTTGAGGTCTTCGATGTTTGGGGAATTGACTTCATGGGGCCATTTATCTCATCTTGTAACAATCAGTACATCTTGTTGGTGGTTGATTATGTGTCAAAATGGGTTGAAATTAAGGTGTTGCCAACGAACGATGCGAAAGTGGTGCTTAATTTTCTTCACAAGCAGATATTCAGAAGATTTGGAACTCCAAAAGTCATAATCAATGATGAGGGGTCGCATTTCCATAACCGCAAGTTCACTACTATGATGCAAAGGTATAATGTGAATCATCGCATTGCTACGGCTTATCATCCTCAGACGAATGGTCAAGCCGAGGTATTTAACAGAGAGATCAAGCACATTTTACAGAAAGTTGTGTGTCCATGGAGGAAGGATTGGTCTTTATAGCTTGATGAAGCTATTTGGGCGTATCGAACAACATACAAGACTCCGCTAGGGATGTCACCGTATCAGTTGGTTTATGGTAAGGGGTGTCTGCTAGGAATATGTTGTGAACTTGATGATATATTATACAAAACACCTTGTGAGATTTAACTTAATGAATTTTGTAGCACTCGACGGATGATCAAATATAGTCCCGATGGATGATTCAAAATAGTCCCGACGGATGATGATTTGACATCCATCGAGTGAGTAGCTTATGTAATAATAAGTATTGTAGCACATTTCTGCAAACAACTTTGTGTAGATTCTGTAGGAGCTTATGAGTCATGTTGACTACTAGTAGATATACAGAATAGGTTGATTAATTGTAAATATGAGATGTCTTATAATTCTGCATAAGTGAAATGGAGTCAAGTGTCAAATAGCTACCCGACAGATGATCAACAAAGCTACCCAATGGATGATTAACAAAGCTACCCGACGGATAACAAACATGTACTTGATGGATGATCAATTCAAATATCTGTTGACAGTGACAACACAGTCACATGCGTTGGGTGTTTTGCAAAAGGAATGTGGTAGCCTGTTTAGCAGGAAATTGAGAACAAAGAAGCATTACCATTTCTATGCAAGTTATGAAGATTTTCAAAGATTATGGAATAGAGTAATGAAACATCATGGAGTTAGACTTGATAGGTTTTGTTTTATTATCCTTTCTTATTACCATGTAAACTTGGTGATATATAAACCAAGTGTAGCTAGTAGAACAAATAACTAAGCAAACACATTTAGGAGAGAAATAGAAGAAGCTGTATTTGTCAAGAATTTCTCTGTAATTTGTTTGTTCAACTTGTAAAGCAGCTATGAGCCAATTTGAGCTTCACAAAGTTCTCAAATCGATATATATATATATATATATATATATATATATATATATATCTGGTGGATACATTCAAATCCACCAAAAAGTTTTAAAGACTTGTGTTTTTATTACTTTGTGTTTGATTTATTTAATCCTTTCATTCCGCACTTTGCAAATCAAAACACATATATATATTTGTCGAGTTAAGAACTGTTATTAAATCTTGGAAAAGAAGCCAGAATTACATTCAACCTCCTTCTGTAATTCTTGTTGTATTATTAGGGAATAACAATTGGTATCAGAGCAAGCTCTTGAAGTACAAAGAGTATAAAGATCACAACAAATAGCAAGATGAACAAGAAGGATGTTGGAGTTTTCCTTTTCTGGACAAAGACAATTATCACCACTGGAAGGTGAAAATGCATATACATCTTCTTTCTCAAGATGAGGCCTATGTGGATTGCATAGAGAGAGGTCCTCACGTACCAATGAGAGCTGCAACAGGAAATAAACCATTTGTTCCCAAGCCTAGGCATGAATGGTCAGATCCTGATATTGAGCAAGTCATGACAAGAAGGCCATGAATATATTGTTCAATGGAGTTGATGGTGATATGTTTGATAACATCATTAACTGCAAAACAACCAAGGAGGTTTGGGACACTATCCAAATTATTTATGATGGTACTAAGCAATTAAGGGAGAATAAGATGCAGCTACTAATTCAGCAATATGAGCACTTCCATTGTGAAGATAGTGAGTCTCTCACTGATATTTTTAGTAGATTTCAAAAACTACTAAATGCTCTGAAGTTGCATGGAAGACTCTATCAGATAAAATACTCTAACCTCAAGTTCCTTAGATCTCTTCCAAAGGAGTGGAAACCAATGACAGTCTCATTGAGAAATTCTCAGGATTACAAGGAGTTTACCTTAGAGAGACTGTATGGTATCCTAAAAACTTATGAGCTTAAAATAGAGCAAGATGAGTGGATGGAGAAAGGAAGGAAGAAAGGAGGGTCCATAGCACTGGTTGCTGAGTTTGAAATGGAGAAAGAGATGAATGTAGAAGCTGTTGAGTCTACTTCAAAGGTCTGTGAGAACAAGGGTAAAGGGATGGTAGCTGAAAATGAAGATCATTTGAGCCAAGATGACATGGATGATATTGATGAGAATTTAGCATTCCTTTCCAGAAGATTTGCGAAGCTCAAGTTCAAAAAGAACTTTGGAGCAGCCAAGCCAAGTAGAAACATGGTGGATAAATCCAAATTCAAATGTTTCAAATGTGGCTTGGCAGGGCATTTTGCCAGTGAGTGTAGAAAGTCAGATTCCAGCAAAAAGAAGTTTGAACCTGTTGATTACAAACAGAAATATTTTGAGTTGCTTAAGCAAAAGGAAAGGGATTTCATTACACAGGAAAATGACTGGGCAGCTGATGGATTGGATGAAGATGAAGATGTAGGCTATGTCAATCTAGCCCTGATGGCCAAGTTTGATGAAACAGAAACAAGTTCTTCAAGTAATCAGGTAATCACCAATAACCTAGCACATTTATCTAAAGCTGAGTGTAATGATGCAATCAATGACATGTCTATATAATTATATCACTTGCGTGTTACACTTAAGTCCCTCACTAAGGAAAATGCTAAAATTAAAGAAAACAGTTTATTTTTAAGTGAGAGGAACAATGTGCTAGAGTCTCAGTTTATTGAATTTGAAAAATTGAGGATTGAGTGTAAGATTGCTAAGGATGAATTAACTGAGTCCTTGAAGAAAGAAGAGATTTTAAAGAAGCAGCTTGAACGAGAACATGAGGTGATTAAAGCATGGAAATCATCCAGAGATGTCCATGCTCAAATCACTAAAGTTCAAGTTATTGAGTCCTTTTGTGATGTAGCCTGGAAAAAGAGTAAGGAGAAACTGGAATCCAACTTGGTTGAAGGATTGTTGACAGATGTGGACTCGACGGATGATGAGAATCATCCGTCGGATAACCAAAAGGATTATCCGTCGAGTGACAAAGAACCACATTCGTCGGCTGTGAGTAAACCTGTGAGCAAAGCTAAGCTTGTCAAGCTGAATGAAAAATATGGATCAGTTTCCAAAAACTTTGTTTCAGGAGAATCAAGTCAAGTGAAGAAGGAGAAGAAAGTTAATGTTGGTCATCTATCCATCAAGCAATTGAATGACAGATTAGAAAAGATTGAGGTTAAAACAGAAACTAAAAAGAAAAACAATAGAAATGGGAAAGTAGGAATTAACAAGCATAACAACTATACACCTGATAAATATGCACCAAGAAAAATCTATGTTAAGTGTGGTAGTGTTAATCACATGTCTGTTAATTGCAAACTTGCCATGCCTACTCCTATGTTTGTGCCTCCCACTTTTCCCAACATGACTGCTATGCCTACCATGCCTATGAATGCTATGTCTACTCAGAATATGAATGCACAATTTGATAATATGCCATTTGCACCTAATCCTTATTATGCTACATTTAGTATGCCTCAAATGCCATTTAGCATGCCTTACTGGAATAACATGTTTGCAAACAGCATGCCTTTTCTTGCTAATCAAAATGTGCATGATAATTCTGTTTTAATGACTGGTTTCAAAGTTCCAACTCAAATGACTAAGGATGAATCAGAAATTCCCAAGTCAAATGAGATCAAACCTAAGAAACCAAAGAAGAAAGCTAACAAGGCAGGACCCAAGGAAACTTGGGTACCAAAATCAACTTGATTTGGTTTTGATGTGTGGAGGGAAACAAAAAGAATCTTTGGTACCTGGATAGTGGTTGTTCAAGGCACATGACTGGAGATTCTACCCTGCTCACAGAGTTCAAGGAAAGAGCTGGCCCAAGTATTACTTTTGGAGATGACATCAAGGGTTATACTGTGGAATATGGCTTGATTTCAAAACACAATGTCATCATTGAAAAGGTTGCCCTAGTGGATGGTCTTAAGCACAATTTGTTGAGTATCAGCCAGCTTTGTGATAAGGGCAATTCAGTAACCTTCAATTCAGAAGCCTGTGTTGTGACAAACAAAAGAAGCAACAAAGTGGTTCTCACTGGTGTGAGAAAAGGAAATGTGTATCTAGCTAACTTCAACTCATCTAATGCAGAATCTGTCACTTGTCTTCTCAGTAAAGCAAATCAAGATGAAAGTTGGCTATGGCACAAGAAGTCGTCTCATCTAAACTTCAAGACCATGAATGAGCTTGTCAAGAAAGAACTGGTTAGAGGCATTCGTCAAGTGGAGTTTTCTAAGGATGGATTGTGTGATGCCTGCCAAAAAGGAAAGCAGATCAAAGCATCATTCAGAAAGAAGCTTGATTCGACAATTGAAGAACCTTTGCAATTGCTACACATGGATTTATTTGGACCAGTCAATGTGTTGTCCATCTCAAGGAAAAGATTTTTCCTAGTAATTGTGGATGATTTCTCAAAGTTTTCTTGGACATATTTCCTAAAGTCTAAAGATGAGGCTAGTGAAATCTTATCAATCATATAAGGCAAGTCAACAATCATCCTGATTTGAAAGTAAGGAGAATCAGGAGTGACAATGGAACTGAGTTCAAGAATTTTGTGATGAGATCATTTTGTGAAGAGAATGGGATAATGCATGAGTTTTCTGCAGCAAGAACTCCACAATAAAATGGAGTAGTGGAAAGAAAGAACAGATCTCTTATTGAAGCTGCAAGGACAATGCTTGAAGAATCAAAGTTACCAACATATTTTTGGGCTGAAGCTATGAATACTGCCTGCTACACTTAGAATATTTCTTTGATTAATCAAGAAAAGTGTATGACACCCTACCAATTGTTCAAGAACAAGAAACCAACTCTAAATTTTTTTCATGTCTTTGGCTGTAAATGTTTTATCTTGAGGAATCAAACTGATCAACATGGGAAGTTTGATGATAAAGTAGATGAAGAAATTTTTGTTGGATATGATGTGGGAAAGGCATATAGAGTCTACAATCTAAGAACCAACATTGTTATGGAATTAATACATGTTGTGTTTGATGACAAAAAGATTGAAGGACAGTAAGATGGAGATTTCCATGAAAGCCTCAAGTTTGATAATGTGGAGATGGTTAGTGATGACAGTGATGATGAAAGTGATCAAGAAATAGTGAATAAGGATAATGCAGAAAAATCTACAACTAATGAAGCACATGATTCGACATCTGTCGAGTTCCAAAATGCTTCATCCGTCGGGAGATAATCTGCCTTATCCGTCAGGAGACAATCAACTTCATCCGTCGGGTCATTAAGAGAAGCTGAAAGTCAGAATAGGTCACTTACAGAAAGTTCCCCTTTCTCAAATCAAAGATTCACAAACTCAGGGGGAGTTTTTAATAATCAAAACTCAGTCACACATCAAGACAACAATGAGGCCTTTTCATCTAGAGCTAATCTACCCCAACAAAGAAAATGGACTAAGGATCATCCCTTTGAGCTCATCATTGGTGATGCATCTTCTAGAGTTCAAACAAGGAGAGAAACTCAAGAAGAATGTCTATATAGCAGCTTCCTATCTAAGAAAGAACCAAAGAAGGTAGAAGAAGCTTTATTGGATCCTGATTGGATTTTAGCTATGCAGGATGAGCTAAACCAATTTGAAAGGAATAAGGTATGAAAGCTGGTACCCAAGCTTAAAGGAAAGAATCCAATTGACACCAAATAGGTATTCACAAACAAGATGGATGAAAATGGCATAATAGTCAGGAACAAAGCTAGAATGGTTGTTAAGGGCTATTGTCAACTAGAAGGAATAGATTTTGATGAAACTTTTGCTCCTGTTGCAAGACTTGAAGCCATCAGAATTTTCTTAGCCTATGTAGCTCATGCCAATTTCAAAGTCTATCAAATGGATGTCAAACGTGCATTTTTAAATGGAGATTTAGAAGAGGAAGTCTATGTAAGTCAGCCTCCTGGTTTTGAAGATCCAAGTTTTCCAAATTATGTGTATTATCTTTTGAAAGCACTTTATGGACTGAAGCAAGCACCTAGAGCCTGGTATGACACTTTATCAAAGTTTCTTTTAGAAAATCACTTCACAAGAGGTACTGTTGATAAAACTTTATTCTTTAGAAATGTTAATGGGTCTAGTATACTTGTTCAAATTTATGTATATGATATTATATTTGGCTCTACAGATGAAAAACTTTGCAAAAAGTTTTCCAAATTGATGCAAAGTAAGTATGAAATGAGCATGATGGGAGAACAAACTTACTTTCTTGGTTTGAAAGTTAAGCAAGTTAGTGATGGAATATTCATTAGTCAAACTAAATACATTCATGATCTTTTAAAGAAGTCTGATCTAATGAATTGCACATCTGCAAAAACTCCCATGGCCACTGCAACTAAACTTGAATTAAACACTACTGAAAAGTCTGTGGATATTTCAAGCTATAGGGGCATGGTTGGCTCACTTCTGTACTTAACAGCTAGTAGGATAGATATAATGTTTGCTACTTGTCTTTGTGCTAGATTTCAGGCTGATCCTAGAGAATCTCACCTAGTAGCTATTAAGAGAATTTCCAGATATCTCAAGGGAACATCAAAAATTGGTATCTAGTACCCCAGAGATTTTGGTTTTGATCTAACTGGTTATTCATATGCAGATTATGCAGGTTGTAGAATAGACAGAAAAAGTACAACAGGAACCTGCCAATTTCTAGGGAACAAGCTTGTGTCCTGGTTCAGTAAAAAGCAAAATTCAGTTTCTACTTCTACAACTAAAGCTGAATATATTACTGCTGGTAGTTGTTGTGTACAAATTTTGTGGATGAAAAACCAATTGTTGGACTATGGTCTACAAGTGGATAGAATTCCTATTTTCTGTGATAACACAAATGCAATTGCCATCACTAAAAATCCAGTGCAGCATTCAAGAAAAAAGCACATATACATCAAGTACCACTTCATAAGGGAACATATGATGAATGATACTATTGAACTGCATTTTGTTCCAAGTGAAAAACAGCTTGCAGATATCTTTACCAAGCCATTTGATGAATCCACCTTTTCAAGGTTGGTAAGTGAGTTACGTATGCTTAATTAATCCTGAATCATTTCAGATATTTTTGCAAGTTTTAATGCAGCCAGAAATTTAATTAATTTTTCTGTTTTGGATGAAATTTTGGCTAAGTCAAAATTTACATCCCGACGAATGCTCATTATCCATCGAGTTTAATCATCCGTCGGAATATTATTTATTAATAAAAATCAATTATTTTTCTGGAGTATTTTATAACTCGACGGATAACTGATTTATCCACATCCGTCGAATTATCTCAATCCTAGCCGTTAAAACTCTGAACATTATCCATCGGGTATACTTACAATTTGTAAGCATAACACGACGGATAATTGAAGGAATTTTAACAGTTTATTTTTTTTAAACAGTTATTTTGGGCAATTTTTATTGGTTACTTTATTTCACTTTATTATTTTTGATAGTTTGTTCCTGAGGTAGTATAAAAGCAGAATTCATTTTTATTCTTCTCTTTTATCATTCTCAAGATTCAATTGCTCTAACTTCTTTCTTCCTCAAAAGCAAATACTGTCTTTGCAAATTTCCCAATCTCTAATAATGGCACCAGTGGTCAAAATCATGTCTCAAACTGGATATATTTATGAAAAGAACAACTTCACAGCTCTTGTGAACAAGGAGATTCAATAGTCTGGTGAGTTCCATAAGATGATGGATTTTGTGAAGAACTGCAAAGTCAGTTATGCTATGCTGGAATCTCCCACTATCTACTTTGAGGTTGTAGAGGAATTATGGACAACTGCAGTGTACAACTCTACTGACAAGACCATTACATTCACTCTAAAATGTAAGCAGTTTTGCATAAATAGTGACATTGTCAAAGCATGCTTTAGAATTCCTGATAATACTGCTACTACTCCACACATAGACACTGACATAGCTAACATGCTAAATTCCATGGGCTATGCACTTACTACCTCAAAGTTAAGTGAAATTAAGAGGTTAGGTCTTAGAAAGGAATGGAGCTTTTTGTGTGATGTGGTAACTAAGGTATTCTCTGGTAAGGTTAGTAAGTTTGATTCTGTTAACATTTCTAAGCTTAACATGCTTTACATGCTAGTTACTGATAATTACTTGAATTTCAGTGACTTGGTCTTGTTTGAGTTAGGCTTTAAGTTAGGAGAACTCAATAAGAGAGGTAAAAGTGTCTATTATGCTAGATTCTTTATGATGCTTGCTAACCATCTCATTGAGAACATTGTGATTGAGAACCCAACCAACAAGCTGAATTGTTGGGTTCAAGAAAGAAGAATTATTGCAGATCTTAATAAAGCAAATCACCACAAGGAGGTGCCCTTATTCTATTTTCCAATCATGGAGGGACCTCAGGAAAGTGAGGTAAGCACCACTGTCTCAACTCTTCCAACCTCACATATTTCTTTGCCTTCTAATATAGCTATGACATCTGTGTCAATGACCCAATATATGCCTACCCAAGCTACCAAACTAATAATTTTAAAATCCATATCTAAGAAAGCCCCCTCTAGTTACTTTTAAAAGAAACCAGTTGTAAAATCCACTAAACAAAAAGAGGGGAGTGTGAAGGTGAGTGAGAAAGGTGAGGGACAGGTTGAAAATCAAAGAAACCCTAAGGATAAGGCTGGTGATAAGAGTATACCCAAGCCTAGCCACACCACAGTTTCCCAATAAACTGTGGTTGTTAATAAGGAAGTTAGCTCATTACTAGTTTCATCCTCCCAAAAGGATGTTACTATTGAAACAAGCTCTCAACCAGGAGCACATGCCAAGAGGGGTAGGGACACTAGCTCACCATAACTTATGCTAGAAAGAAAAGTTCAAAAACCCTTGGGGATGCACAGGGAACACACACTATGCAAATTGGTGCTAAAGACCCAGTCACTGCACCATCTCAAAGTCTGATTGATGTGGCTCCAATAAATTTGGAGTCACATCCAAAATCTCTAATAATTGAAGCACCTGATACACCAATTCTCCCACACACTCACTGGATGCTGACATGATAAATACATCACTTCCAAATTCTCCATCTTTAACTCTTGTGGAGAAGCCGAAAATCCAAGCAAGTGAGCATCATCTTTTAGATGATTTGTTGGCTCATTTGCCATTTCTTTCTGAGTCTGTTGAGACATCTGTGCCAAAAGTTTCATCAATCTGCACAGAGTCTACAATAGTCTCCACTCCAAACTCATTCATTTTTTCTATCCCGATGGATATTCATCATCCGTCGAGTAGTGATTGTATCCCGACGGATAAGCCTAACAGCAGTCATCCGTCGGATAACTAAACTACTATCCCGATGGATAATCCTCATCCATCGGGTGTCTCTACACAACTTAAAATTTCTTCAGTTCTCACAAGTGCAGAAGACTTAGTAGTAGTACAATCACTCTTAGGGCTGAGGGAAGGGAGTGAATTGAGTGAGAGGCTAGGTTGCTCCCAGGAAAAAGGAGAGAATAAGAGTGAATCCATGCAGTCCATGTAATAACCACAAAATTTTGGACTTTTTGTAACCCTTATGAATAGTGATTTTGCTGATTATGCTGAATAAGAAAACTTTTCATGCCTCACTTTGTAGAGGTTCTTTTATTGTTATTCTGAGATCTTATTAGTACTCTATATGGTATATAAGTGTATGTAAAGATCGTCAGAATCCAAATTCGAACACTTTGATTTTTCCCGAAAATCCACCAGATACCGAAAGAATTGAGTATAAGGTGTAATAACCCCAAAAAAAAAAAAAAAAAAAAAAAAAAAAAAAAAAAAAAAAAAATTCAACTTTTTGTAACCCTTGTGAATAGTGTTTTACCTGAATAAGAAAACTTTTCGTGCCACACTATATAGGGGTTCTGTTATGGATATTCTGGGATATTATTAGTACTCTATGAAGTATATAAGTGTATGTAAATATCGTCAGAACCCAATTCCGGACACTTTGGTTTTTCCCGGAAATCCACAAAATACGGAGAGAATTGAGTATAAGGTAACAAAATAAAAAGGATTTAAATTAAAGGATTATAATAGAGGATCAAAAAGGAATATAATGTATTGAGAAAGGTTAAGGGAACCTAAGTAATAAGATCCCGGGTATGATCCTTCAAACGATAAACGAGAACGAAAGTTAAGCGAACCGTACAACAGATCAGCGGTCATTAGGCAAACGATTAGGGAGTTAATCAAAGGGATTAAGGGGAGTGATGTCATCCAACCAATAGAAAGGAGACAAGGAAGGGAGGATGACATCATAGGGGTGACATAAGCATGACATGGAAGGAAGGAGGTGTGGTTGATTTAGGACCACACAAATGCAAGGACAAGGTGGTAATTTGCTAAATGGAAAACAAAAACAAGCCAACCAACTAGCAATTCATTTCATCAAAATCAAAAAATCAACCAAGGCTTTGTTCTTCATTTCTTGCTCTCGGCTTTTTGCCATTTTTCAAAGCAAAAATTTTCAAAATCAAGATCCAAGCATCCTTAATTGGTAAGAAAATTCCCTAACCTTCTTTATGCTTAGTAATGGCTATATCATAAGTTTAAACCACTAATTCTTTCTCTAGCTTCTTGATTTAATCATTGGAGAAGACAATGAATAGTGTTTTCAAGTTTTAACTTGAGTTTTTTTCTTGTTTTCTTGAAGATCCAAGCTTTCTTAAGACTTCTCCAAGCTTATTAAGGCTTCCTAGCTTCACCCACCAATCCAAGGAAGGTATACCACTTTCAAACCCTAGGTTCATATATATTATAAGTGATTTTGATGAGTAGGATGTTATGGTATCTTGTTGTTATGATTAGAGTTTGAGATTTGGAATGGTAGTGAAATGAAATGGTAATTTTGTGGTTTTGATTTAAAGAAACTTAAGCATGATTAAAGTTAGGTTAAGCATATGTATGAATGAGTAATATTGAATTGTTTGGGATTGTTATGATGTGGTAAGGATGGGTGTTTGATGTGTGTGGATTTGAGGATGGTTTGTGATGATTGTGGGTAGTTTTAAAAATGGGAAATCACGTAAACATAGCCGTCGTAATGTCCGATTTTCTTTGGACTGTTTTTGTGCATAGCATTAAGACCCGAGAACCCCCTGCTAAATTGTGACCACTGCCATGTTTAGATAGCTCATGTTACGAGCTTCGTTTTGATATGTAGTTCGTTCGATTCCGATTTACGGTTTAGGAGAAACGACCGTTTCAAGTAACGGCGTTTCGCGAACGAAACTTTTTCCCTCGCCTTACTTTGAAACATAGGTTAAAGACCAAAAAGGATTAATTAATGTGTGAAACATTTATGGTAAGTGCGTTAGGCAGTTGGTAAGTCATTCGCGAAGGAATCGCTTTAAAACTCGTAAAGGTTAAGTTATTAAAAATGATGGAGCCGAGGGTACCCGAGTGACTTAAGCGAATCGGTGAGCGTAAAACTAGCATTAGAGTCTAAGTTAGCTAAAGCATAGATGTACAAGTGATTTTGGTTTAATTCCAACTTACTTGTTGTTTATAGGTTATCAGACTCGTCCCGAGCCTTTCTCACCCCCAAGTCGCTCAGGCAAGTATTCTATCCGTTATACTGTTGTTGTGGTGATTATATATGTATATGCATTATCTTGTGATATTGCATGATTGTTGATAGCAAATTTTTGCGATATATTGTAGCATGTGATATGGTATATATGCATGCCTGTTTTATATTCTGGAATTATATATCTGTTGGTTATTTGATAATACCTATGCTAGAGGATAGTTGTATCTTGCATATACCCTTAAGTATAGGGACTCAAAGGTGAAAAATGTTTTCAAAAACCGGGATTCGAGGATCCCGAGTAGATTATATATATATGAATATATATATATATATATTTATATATATATATATGGTTATATTTTTCCAAACTATTAATCGAATAAGGTTTATTCGATTACTTTAAACTTTATTATTTATTTGAATATTATTACGAATATTATTCGAAGGCGTATGACTCCTTTTATATTATTAATTGAATATTATTTTCCGAATATTATTCGAGGGCTTATGACTCAATTTATAATAATTATTGAATATATATGGATATTCATTTGAGGATGTATGACTCCTTTAATTTATTTAATGAATATTATTTATAATATTCATTCGAGGTATTATGACTCCGATTATTACTGAATTATATTCCTTATTTTATTAAAGAATAAGGTGTTAATAATCAAACTTATTTTCGATTATTCAACTAAAGATAATACTTTCATATAAGTATATCTTTGGTTATTTAATGTTTATTTCAAGTATAAGTTTTAATACTTTTACTTCAATTATTTTTATAAAGATTATTCTTTATGGGAATATTATTTAAAATAATAATATTCAGTCATTTTCTAAATATTCTGGGGACTGATTTACTTCATTAAATCAGCCTTACTCCGAACACTCTTTAAAGTGTTTTCGAGTCTTCAAAATGATTTTTAAAAAGTCAGAGCGGATCCCAAAACTCATTTTTATGTTTAAGATCTTCCTTTTTAAGGGGATTTAAATACTCGCTCAAAACCTGGGGAATCCGGCTCTGTGGTGTATTTTACATTCGCAACGAGGTTGCAGATTTGGTAAATGAATTGATTACTTGCCCAACGTTCGGGAAGTAAGCCCATTTCATTGAGTCGGCATAAGCGACAGGCCGGGGTACGGTCTATTATTGTGTAAGTGGCTGGGTGACAGTCCATCAACGCGTGAGGGGCCGGGGTACGGTCGAGCGCAAGGTCCTAATGCGGCCAGGGTGATGACCGGTGAGGAATTCATCCATCTACTAGTAGAAAAGGTTACTTATTGGTATCTTTGCCTGATCAGCAGGATATCGGGTTTATGCCAAAATTCTTTTCCTTTCCAAAATTCATTGGATGTTTCAAACTCTGTTCATACTTTACATAACAGAGGTTTCAGGAAATGTTTTCGGGATATATATATATGTGGATATATATATATATATCAGGACTAAATGAAGTATCTCATATCTTTCTCATTCAATAATATTTCAAGGATTGAGTCTATTCAAGTTTTAACTTGTGGTCTCATCTATGAGGCATTTTTCTTAAAACTTATAATCCTTTGAACAGTGGTAGTTCAAGTCGCTTTATAAGATATAAGTGTGGTGAAGTATTGGTAACTTCATTCCTTGTTTTTACTTATATCTAGCAAGTAATTATCTTGCATATGATAGAGATGCTATCAAGTATCCATTTAGATGCTTATATTATTGATATCACTGTATATATTATCTTGCGAGCTGTAAGGCTCACTCTTGCTTTATTTCTTCATCACACAACAACAGTTAGGAGAGATGGCCAGACTCCGGCAGACCCAGCGCAAGCGCGTGGGAAGCGTCCCGCGTCTTCCCGCTGATATTGTAGCTGCTATAGCTGCAGAGGTAGATCCATTGTAGTTCAGCCCAGTTACTTTTGAGAACCAATTATGTATAATTATAACATGTGGCAGATAATGGCAAGTAACTGTAAATTTATTAAGCAAATCATTTTGGGTTGTAATAATTTTAAATTGTGGATTCAAAGACTTGTACTTATTTCAATTTCATCTCTGAGACTATAACGAGTTGTGGTGTGTGTTAGTGTGGGGTCACAGCATGAGGTTAATTATTATTAATTAAGTGAAGTGATATTGTGGAAAGAAAGACCGTGACAACCCGGATCCCCGACCCCGGATCTGGGGGTGTTACAGAAATGGTATCAGAGCTAAGCGTTATAAACCTCAGAGATGATGCGACGATAAAATAATAAACCTCACAAAGATAATAAGAACTCTTGCCAAGTTCATGGTCGGACTACTTAAAGTAGTACTGACAGCTAAAACCCTTACGGGAACCCTTATAAGTATCATGATAGTAACTTAGCTCGTTTAATGTGTAGGCGCCTGAGATGGAGGACCCTGAGATGTACGAGCGTGAGCATGATGAGGCATTGCTGGATGTTGAGGATCAGGAGGAGCCTGAGATGGAGGAGGATGAGGAGGACCCCCCAGAGGAGCCTGAGACGGAGGTCATTGCTGTTTCAGATGAGGAGGACCCCTCAGAGGAGTCAGAGACGGAGGTTATTGCTATTCCAGATGAGGAGGACCCGGATGAGGTCCCAGTAGCTGAGGAGCGTGTTGGATCTATGGTAGTGTATGCTGGTATCCCTTTACCCACACTTCCGGTGGTCAGAGCCCCTACCCCTCCACCACCATCTTGGATTCCTGATGATGACAGCTCAGAGACCCATACTTCCGAGCCTAGGCAGACCGAGGAGGCACCCTCAGCGGCTCCAGATTCACCACCTCTTGACCCTGCCCAGAGGCAGTCTTCGTTAGCTCATGGATATGTTCAGGATGTTTTGAGGACCCGAGTGGCTGTTGCCGAGGCCCGACTGGATGAGGCCAGGAGGGAGTTGGATGCAGAGAGGGCGGGTAGGCGTACCCGAGCTTATGAGACCAGGGCTTCTATACCCCGATCCTTGAGGAGGGAGCTTACGGGGATAGAGCTCACGTCCCGAGCGAGACTCAGATCTCTCCAGGGGGACAGGCATGGTAGGATCTCCAGGCGGCAGGCCGACTATATCTTCCGTCGTGCGATGGAAAGGGTTTGGGAGCTGACCCGTTCCGGTGTGTGATTCAGGATTGATGATGGAATAGTCTAGTTGTCTAGTTAGCCGAGGCCTTAGTAAGAGCCAATTTTCCGGGATAGTTGACTTGTATATAGCATCCCTTTTTCTGACTAGACAGATAGACTCTTGTGTATCACTTTTGGGACAGATGACTGTAGCACTGTTGTACTTTTGACCAGATCAAACTATGTATTCTCGCATTATGTATATATTTGTTTCCTTTCGGTTCAGTTCCTTAGTGACGTGATCACTGTTTTATTATTATTATTACTGCACTTCGTATTAGAACTTTCTTAAAATAATAGAACTGCGTTATACGTTCTCCCCATTATAAGAGCTGTGCAAGGCACAATGTTGTATATGATTGTGACCTAACGTTGAATTTTCCCAATAATTGTTTTTATTTTTATCAGAATCATGCCGCCAAGAAAGATTGGAACTAGGGCGAACCCTGGGTCTGAGGACCAGGGAAGCCATAATCAGGACAATAGAAACCAAGATCACAGTGAAGAGGAAGATGAGGATTATGTGGAACAGGATGACTCCCTGTATGAAGAGGAAGAGGAAACATATGATGTTGAGGGATTTGAGATAGAGGCTGAAGAAGGAGAAACCGAGGTTGAGCAACCAGTACCAAACCCAGGCATGGATCCCATGGGTCAGTTTATGCAACTCCTAAGACAGAATTTGGAACGTCAACCCAACCCACCCCCTCAAGGAAGTAACAATGCTGTGGCAAACTCTTTCAGGGCTTTTAAGTCCCTTAAGCCCCCTGAGTTCCACGGATCAGCCGACCCAGTTGAGGCAAGGGCATGGTTAAAGGAAATGGAGAAATCTTTTGAGATTTTGAATATCGATGAGGCACAGAAAACTGTATTTGCTACCTACCTTCTGAAAGGAGAAGCTAACTACTGGTGGGAGGCCAAGAAGAACATGGAGACAGATGCTATAATAACCTGGGAGAGATTTAGTCAGTTGTTTCTGGGAAAGTATTTCCCGAGGTTTATGGAAAACCAGATGGAGCTCAAGTTCTTGGAGCTAAAGCAGAATGACTTGTCTGTAGCAGAATACGAAGCGAAATTTACTGAGTTATCAAGGTTTGTGCCGGAGTTTGTGAGCACCGAGGAAAAGAAAGCTAGGAGGTTTCAGCAGGGACTGAAACCATGGATTCAGAATAGGGTGGCAATCCTTGAGCTTACGGACTATGCCACTCTGGTGCAAAAGGCAACGATTGTAGAAGTCGGAAGTGAGCAGATGCAGAAAGAAAGAGAGAAGAAAGGAATAAAGAGGAAAAGTATGAGCATGGGTGGAGGTTCCGCGGGAAGGAGCTTCCCAACTAGGTTTAATCGAGGAGCAGTGTCCCTGCCAGGAAGGAACACTGGGTTTAAGCGACCAATGAGTGTGAGTGTGAGCCAGGGCGGCCAGAAGTCAAGAATGTCCTATTCCAACCAATCTCGACCCCCATTGCCAGCCTGTAACATATGTGGAAGGAATCACACTGGGGAGTGTAAAGGAAGGCCAGTAACCTGTTTTAAGTGCGGTCGGGAGGGCCACTATTCAAATAAGTGCCCATCATTAACCTCTGCCGTCGTTCCAACCACCAATTGTCATCAGTGTGGACGCCAGGGTCATTGGAAGAAGGATTGCCCAATGAACAAACCAGCAGCTTCGGGAGCAAGCAGGGCTGCTTCTAATAAGCCACCTACTGCGAGGACTTTCAACATGACAGTGCAGGATGCTATGAAAGATTCAGATGTGATAGCAGGTACCCTTTCTCTAAATTCAGTCAGTGCAAATGTTTTATTTGATTCGGGAGCAACTAAATCTTTTATATCAAAGGACTTTGCGCGTAAGTTAAGACTTAAGGCTAAACCCTTGATAGAACCCTTACAAGTAGAAATAGCCAATCATGAAATTATTCCTGTTAACCAGATTCACCCCGCCTGTGAGATAGGCATAGGGGAGCAATCTTTCAGTGTTGATCTGATTCCTTTTAAATTAGGGGAGTTTGATGTGATTTTGGGAATGGACTGGCTATCTAGCAACGATGCTCAGATAGACTGTAAAGGGAAGAAAGTTAAGTTAAATATCCCCGGGAAGAAAGAAGTAATATTTAGAGGAAAAAGGCAGACGCAGAAATTTTTGACTATGGCTCAGGCCAAAAGGATGCTACGAAAAGGAAGTGAGGCTTACCTAGCTTATGTGGTGGACACGCAGAAGGAGGTGCCCAACTTACAAGATATTCCAGTAGTCAACGAATTTGAGGATGTATTCCCCCAAGACCTTCCGGGATTACCACCCGATAGAGTGATTGAATTTGCTATTGAGTTGGCCCCAGGGACGGCGCCAGTTTCAAAAGCACCTTACCGGTTAGCCCCGTTAGAAATGAAGGAATTAGCTATCCAATTGCAGGAACTCTTGGATAAGGGTATGATAAGACCCAGTGTGTCTCCGTGGGGAGCACCAGTTTTATTTGTTAAGAAGAAAGATGGGAGCATGAGGTTGTGCATAGACTATCGAGAGTTGAACAAGCTAACCATAAAGAACAGGTACCCATTACCTAGAATAGACGATCTGTTCGACCAGCTAAAGGATGCTGTTTATTTTTCCAAGATTGACCTGAGAACTGGATATCACCAACTAAAGATTAAGCCTGAAGATATTTCCAAGACAGCGTTCCGTACCAGGTATGGGCATTATGAGTTCTTGGTAATGTCCTTTGGATTAACCAACGCCCCAGCGGCCTTCATGGATTTAATGAATAGAGTATTTAAGAAGTACTTGGACAAGTGTGTGATAGTTTTTATCGATGATATTTTGATCTACTCAAGGACTGAGGCAGAACATGCAGAGCATTTGAGGATAGCTCTAGGAATACTCAGAGAGGAGCAGTTATATGCCAAATTCTCGAAGTGTGAATTCTGGCGGAATGAAGTACAGTTTTTAGGACATGTGATCAATAAAGAAGGAGTATTGGTCGACCCCTCCAAGATAGAGGCGGTCTCAAATTGGGAAAGGCCAACCACACCCACAGAGGTAAGGAGTTTCATAGGATTGGCCGGCTACTATCGTAGATTTGTGCAGGACTTTGCGAAGATCGCAGCCCCTTTGACACGACTTACTCGTAAGACAGAGAAGTTTGAATGGACGGAGAAATGCGAGAACAGTTTTCAGGAATTAAAGAAAAGGTTGATAACGGCTCCGGTATTGGCATTGCCAGATGGAAAAGGAGATTTTGTGATATATAGTGACGCGTCGCACAAAGGATTAGGATGTGTGCTTATGCAGCACGGTAAAGTTATCGCGTATGCGTCGAGACAACTGAAGGAATACGAGGTTAGATATCCTACTCATGACCTTGAGCTCGCGGCAATAGTATTTGCTTTAAAAATTTGGAGGCACTACTTGTATGGAGAGAAGTGCGAGATTTTCACAGACCATAAGAGCCTCAAGTACATATTTACGCAGAAAGAGCTCAACATGCGCCAGAGGAGATGGTTAGAACTAATCAAGGACTACGATTGTGAGATTCTCTATCATCCAGGGAAAGCCAATGTGGTGGCTGATGCCCTTAGTAGAAAGGAAAGACTCAGAATGTTAACGACTTCAGAAGAGTTGATAAGGGATTTTGAGAAAATGGAAATAGAGGTAAAGGTAACCGGAACCGGAACTGAAAAGCTTTTCGAGATCTCAATGCAGCCAGAATTATTGGAAAAGATCAGATTGTGCCAGGAGAAAACAATGGATGAAGACAGAGAGTCAATGACTGGAGAAGAGATCCATACTGAGAAAGATGATAAAGGAATAATGAGGTACTCCTACCGAATTTGGGTTCCGAATGTTCAAGAACTTAAAGATGAGATTTTGAAGGAAAGCCATAGTTCAGGGTATTCCATTCACCCAGGAAGTACCAAGATGTATAGGGATTTGAAGGAATATTACTGGTGGCCCAACATGAAGAGGGACGTAGCAGAATGGGTAAACAAGTGTTTGACTTGCCAAAGAGTAAAGGCAGAGCACCAGAGACCCAGTGGACTTTTGCGACCCCTGGAGATTCCCGAATGGAAATGGGAACAGATAGCGATGGATTTTGTTGTAGGCTTGCCAAGGACGAAAGCCAATCACGACGCCATTTGGGTAATTATAGACCGACTGACAAAGTCAGCTCATTTCATTCCTATCAATGAGAGATACACAGTCGATAGACTGGTGGACATTTACCTTAAGGAAATAGTGACGCGACATGGAGTCCCAGCGTCCATTGTCTCAGACCGAGACCCTAGGTTTAACTCCAGATTTTGGAGGAGCTTTCAGGAATGTGCGGGGACCAAGTTAAATATGAGTACCGCGTATCATCCCCAGACAGATGGGCAGAGTGAAAGGACCATCCAGACACTAGAGGATATGTTGAGAGTCTGTGCAATAGACCTTAAAGGAAGTTGGGATGATCACCTGCCGTTGATCGAGTTTTCTTATAACAATAGCTTTCATGCTAGCATCGGGATGCCGCCTTATGAGGCCTTGTACGGAAGAAGGTGTCGATCTCCCTTATACTGGGATGAAGTAGGAGAGCGGAAGATGCTCGGACCCGAAGTGGTCCAAAGGACCAAAGATATAGTGGATCTTATCAGAGGGCGACTTGTAGCAGCCCAAGACAGACAAAAGAAATATGCAGACCTAGCCCGAAAGGACAAGGAATATGAAGTAGGGGACTTAGTACTGTTGAAAGTATCCCCTTGGAAGGGATTAATGAGGTTCGGAAAGAAAGGAAAACTAAGCCCAAGATACATTGGACCTTTTGAGATATTAAGACGGATTGGAAAGTTAGCTTACGAGCTAGCCCTACCCCCTAATTTGCAACAAGTTCATAATGTGTTCCATGTGTCAATGCTAAGGAGGTATCATCGGGATGCCAGGCACATAGTGGAGTACGAGCAGGTGGATATGCAGCCAGATCTAACTTACGTGGAGAAGCCAGTAAGGATTATGGATAAGAAGGAGCAGGTGCTTCGGAACAAGGTGATCAAGCTAGTCAGAGTACTATGGCAGAATCATAATGTGGAAGAATCGACTTGGGAACTGGAGGGCGCAATGCTAGAAAAGTACCCCCATTTGTTTTCTGTTTGATTCCGGGACGGAATCCTTTTAAGGAGGGGAGACTGTAATAACCCCAAAAAAAAAAAAAAAAAAAAAAAAAAAAAAAAAAAAAAAAAAAAAAAAAATTTCAACTTTTTGTAACCCTTGTGAATAGTGTTTTACCTGAATAAGAAAACTTTTCGTGCCACACTATATAGGGGTTCTGTTATGGATATTCTGGGATATTATTAGTACTCTATGAAGTATATAAGTGTATGTAAATATCGTCAGAACCCAATTCCGGACACTTTGGTTTTTCCCGGAAATCCACAAAATACGGAGAGAATTGAGTATAAGGTAACAAAATAAAAAGGATTTAAATTAAAGGATTATAATAGAGGATCAAAAAGGAATATAATGTATTGAGAAAGGTTAAGGGAACCTAAGTAATAAGATCCCGGGTATGATCCTTCAAACGATAAACGAGAACGAAAGTTAAGCGAACCGTACAACAGATCAGCGGTCATTAGGCAAACGATTAGGGAGTTAATCAAAGGGATTAAGGGGAGTGATGTCATCCAACCAATAGAAAGGAGACAAGGAAGGGAGGATGACATCATAGGGGTGACATAAGCATGACATGGAAGGAAGGAGGTGTGGTTGATTTAGGACCACACAAATGCAAGGACAAGGTGGTAATTTGCTAAATGGAAAACAAAAACAAGCCAACCAACTAGCAATTCATTTCATCAAAATCAAAAAATCAACCAAGGCTTTGTTCTTCATTTCTTGCTCTCGGCTTTTTGCCATTTTTCAAAGCAAAAATTTTCAAAATCAAGATCCAAGCATCCTTAATTGGTAAGAAAATTCCCTAACCTTCTTTATGCTTAGTAATGGCTATATCATAAGTTTAAACCACTAATTCTTTCTCTAGCTTCTTGATTTAATCATTGGAGAAGACAATGAATAGTGTTTTCAAGTTTTAACTTGAGTTTTTTTCTTGTTTTCTTGAAGATCCAAGCTTTCTTAAGACTTCTCCAAGCTTATTAAGGCTTCCTAGCTTCACCCACCAATCCAAGGAAGGTATACCACTTTCAAACCCTAGGTTCATATATATTATAAGTGATTTTGATGAGTAGGATGTTATGGTATCTTGTTGTTATGATTAGAGTTTGAGATTTGGAATGGTAGTGAAATGAAATGGTAATTTTGTGGTTTTGATTTAAAGAAACTTAAGCATGATTAAAGTTAGGTTAAGCATATGTATGAATGAGTAATATTGAATTGTTTGGGATTGTTATGATGTGGTAAGGATGGGTGTTTGATGTGTGTGGATTTGAGGATGGTTTGTGATGATTGTGGGTAGTTTTAAAAATGGGAAATCACGTAAACATAGCCGTCGTAATGTCCGATTTTCTTTGGACTGTTTTTGTGCATAGCATTAAGACCCGAGAACCCCCTGCTAAATTGTGACCACTGCCATGTTTAGATAGCTCATGTTACGAGCTTCGTTTTGATATGTAGTTCGTTCGATTCCGATTTACGGTTTAGGAGAAACGACCGTTTCAAGTAACGGCGTTTCGCGAACGAAACTTTTTCCCTCGCCTTACTTTGAAACATAGGTTAAAGACCAAAAAGGATTAATTAATGTGTGAAACATTTATGGTAAGTGCGTTAGGCAGTTGGTAAGTCATTCGCGAAGGAATCGCTTTAAAACTCGTAAAGGTTAAGTTATTAAAAATGATGGAGCCGAGGGTACCCGAGTGACTTAAGCGAATCGGTGAGCGTAAAACTAGCATTAGAGTCTAAGTTAGCTAAAGCATAGATGTACAAGTGATTTTGGTTTAATTCCAACTTACTTGTTGTTTATAGGTTATCAGACTCGTCCCGAGCCTTTCTCACCCCCAAGTCGCTCAGGCAAGTATTCTATCCGTTATACTGTTGTTGTGGTGATTATATATGTATATGCATTATCTTGTGATATTGCATGATTGTTGATAGCAAATTTTTGCGATATATTGTAGCATGTGATATGGTATATATGCATGCCTGTTTTATATTCTGGAATTATATATCTGTTGGTTATTTGATAATACCTATGCTAGAGGATAGTTGTATCTTGCATATACCCTTAAGTATAGGGACTCAAAGGTGAAAAATGTTTTCAAAAACCGGGATTCGAGGATCCCGAGTAGATTATATATATATGAATATATATATATATATATTTATATATATATATATGGTTATATTTTTCCAAACTATTAATCGAATAAGGTTTATTCGATTACTTTAAACTTTATTATTTATTTGAATATTATTACGAATATTATTCGAAGGCGTATGACTCCTTTTATATTATTAATTGAATATTATTTTCCGAATATTATTCGAGGGCTTATGACTCAATTTATAATAATTATTGAATATATATGGATATTCATTTGAGGATGTATGACTCCTTTAATTTATTTAATGAATATTATTTATAATATTCATTCGAGGTATTATGACTCCGATTATTACTGAATTATATTCCTTATTTTATTAAAGAATAAGGTGTTAATAATCAAACTTATTTTCGATTATTCAACTAAAGATAATACTTTCATATAAGTATATCTTTGGTTATTTAATGTTTATTTCAAGTATAAGTTTTAATACTTTTACTTCAATTATTTTTATAAAGATTATTCTTTATGGGAATATTATTTAAAATAATAATATTCAGTCATTTTCTAAATATTCTGGGGACTGATTTACTTCATTAAATCAGCCTTACTCCGAACACTCTTTAAAGTGTTTTCGAGTCTTCAAAATGATTTTTAAAAAGTCAGAGCGGATCCCAAAACTCATTTTTATGTTTAAGATCTTCCTTTTTAAGGGGATTTAAATACTCGCTCAAAACCTGGGGAATCCGGCTCTGTGGTGTATTTTACATTCGCAACGAGGTTGCAGATTTGGTAAATGAATTGATTACTTGCCCAACGTTCGGGAAGTAAGCCCATTTCATTGAGTCGGCATAAGCGACAGGCCGGGGTACGGTCTATTATTGTGTAAGTGGCTGGGTGACAGTCCATCAACGCGTGAGGGGCCGGGGTACGGTCGAGCGCAAGGTCCTAATGCGGCCAGGGTGATGACCGGTGAGGAATTCATCCATCTACTAGTAGAAAAGGTTACTTATTGGTATCTTTGCCTGATCAGCAGGATATCGGGTTTATGCCAAAATTCTTTTCCTTTCCAAAATTCATTGGATGTTTCAAACTCTGTTCATACTTTACATAACAGAGGTTTCAGGAAATGTTTTCGGGATATATATATATGTGGATATATATATATATCAGGACTAAATAAAGTATCTCATATCTTTCTCATTCAATAATATTTCAAGGATTGAGTCTATTCAAGTTTTAACTTGTGGTCTCATCTATGAGGCATTTTTCTTAAAACTTATAATCCTTTGAACAGTGGTAGTTCAAGTCGCTTTATAAGATATAAGTGTGGTGAAGTATTGGTAACTTCATTCCTTGTTTTTACTTATATCTAGCAAGTAATTATCTTGCATATGATAGAGATGCTATCAAGTATCCATTTAGATGCTTATATTATTGATATCACTGTATATATTATCTTGCGAGCTGTAAGGCTCACTCTTGCTTTATTTCTTCATCACACAACAACAGTTAGGAGAGATGGCCAGACTCCGGCAGACCCAGCGCAAGCGCGTGGGAAGCGTCCCGCGTCTTCCCGCTGATATTGTAGCTGCTATAGCTGCAGAGGTAGATCCATTGTAGTTCAGCCCAGTTACTTTTGAGAACCAATTATGTATAATTATAACATGTGGCAGATAATGGCAAGTAACTGTAAATTTATTAAGCAAATCATTTTGGGTTGTAATAATTTTAAATTGTGGATTCAAAGACTTGTACTTATTTCAATTTCATCTCTGAGACTATAACGAGTTGTGGTGTGTGTTAGTGTGGGGTCACAGCATGAGGTTAATTATTATTAATTAAGTGAAGTGATATTGTGGAAAGAAAGACCGTGACAACCCGGATCCCCGACCCCGGATCTGGGGGTGTTACATAAGGTAATAGGATAAAAAGGATTTAAATTCAAGGATTATAAGAGGGGATCATAAAAGGAATATAATGTATTGAGAAAGGTTAAGGGAACCCAAGTAATAAGATCCCGGGTATGATCCCTCAAACGATAAACGAGAACGAAAGTTAAGCGAACCGTATAACAGATCAGTGATCATTAGCCAAGTAATTAGGAGTTAATCAAAGAGGTTAGTGATGATGATGTCATCACACCAACAAGAAGAAGACAATTGTGGGAAGATGACATAAGTGGATGACATAAGCATGACCAAATATGAAGGATTTGTTGGTTGATTATAAGCCACACAATTTTTACCATGGTAACAATTCAATTAAACAAAACAAAAGGAAGCAACCAAGCCAACAATAATCATAACACAAAATCAAATTTGAGAAGTTGACTTTGCATTTCTAACAAGAAGCTCTCGGCCTCTTTTCTTTTTCAAAGAAAAGAAAATCCAAATTCAAGTTCCAAGCTTTGATAATTAGTGAGGTAATTATCCAAGGTTCCTTATACATAGATATAGATATCCTATGAATCTAAGCCTCCATTTCCTTCACAATCTCTTCCAATAATTCTTGGAAGAAGAGAGTGAATAGTGTTTTCAAGAACTTGAAATTTTGATCTTATGTTTTTATTTAGATATAGCTTTTGTAAGGATTTTCTAAGGTTGTTTCAAGCTCATTAGTTACTCCTACTCATAAGGAAGGTATAATCTCTTAACCTAGCCTTATTATTGAATTTTAAGAGCTTGTTATGAGTAGTATAGTTCATGAGAAGCATGGTTATTGTATATTTAGAGTTGGGTTGGTTTTGTAATGTTTTTGAAGTAGTAAATCTTGATTATTTGTTAATGAACTTAAGTATAGCTTTTAGTTCATGATTGAGAGTAGTATAAATTGGAAATCTTGAGATGTTGGGGCTGTTGTATTAAAGTATGGATGGATTTTGGTTGTAGTAATGATTGTGGATTGATTGTGGATTGATTTGGAGTAGTATAAATTTTGGTAATCGCGTAAACATAGCCGTCGTAATGCCCGATTTACCTTAGACTGCTTTTGTTCTTAACATTAGGACCCGTGAACTCACTAGGTTTTTACCATTGCCATGATTAGATAGTTCATGTTACGGGCTTCGTTTTGATATGTGGTTCGCTTGAATCCGATGTACGGTTTAGGAGAAACGACCGTTTTAAGTAACGGCGTTTCGCGACCGAACCATTACCCCTCGCCTTACTTTGAAACCTTGGTTAAGGCCCTTAAATGACTAATTGGAGTATGAAACAATTACGTAAAGTGGATTAGGCAGTTGGTAGGGTACTCGCGAAAGAATCGCCTTAAAATTCCTATTAGTTAATTTATTAAAAATGGTGGAGCCGAGGGTACTCGAGCGCTTAAGTGAATCGTTAAGCGCAAAAGCGAACGTTAGGGTCTAATTGGTTAAAGTATAGATTCTTAAGCGACTTTGGTTTAATTCCAACTTATATGATGTTTATAGGTTACCAGACTTGTCCCAGGCCTTTTATCACCCCCAGTCGCTCAGGCAAGTTTTCTACCCGTTATACTGTTGTTGTGATGTATATATGTATATGCATTATCTTGTGATAAATTCATGATGGTTATTAGCAAATATTGCGATATATTGGAGCATGCTGATATGGTTTATATGCATGCCTGTTGCGTAATCTTGATATCTATTTGTTGATTCAAATGCTTATAAGTTGCATAATACCTATGCTAGAGATAAGCAGTAGTTGCGTATACCCTTGGTATAGGGGACCCAAAGGTGAACATTTTCTAAACCGGGAGATGATGTTCCCGAGTATATTATATATATAATTATATTTATATAAATAGTTTTCAAAACTATTAATCGAATAAGGTTTATTCGATAACTTTATTTTATTTAATGAATATTATTTTGAATATTCATTCGAGGACTTATGACTCCGCTTATTTATTAAATAATATTCTTTATTTTAATAAAGAATAATATTTCGATAATCAAACTTATTTTCGATTATTCAAATAAAGATCATACTTTCGTATAAGTATATCTTTGGTTATTTATTATTCATTTCAAGTATGAGTTTTAAAACTTCTACTTCAATTATTTTTATAAAGATTATCCTTTATGGGAATATTATTTAAATAATAATATTCAGATATTTCTAATATATTGGGACTGATTTATTTCATTAAATCAGCATTACTCCAAACATTCTAAAAAATGTTTTCGAGTCTTCAAAATGATTTTAAAAGTTAGAGCGGATCCCAAAACTCATTTTTATAATTTAAGATCCTCCTTTCGAAGGGGATTTAAATACTCGCTCAAAACCTGAGGGATCCGGCTCTGTGGTGTATTTTATATTCACAACAAGGTTGCTATTTGGATAAAAGAGTTTTTTTTATTACTTACCCAACACTCGGGAAGTAAAATTCTTGGAACAAGTTAATCCATTAACAGGCACCGCCTGGGAAATATCGGTGAGTTTTCCTTTCCAATTAGATACGACTTCTTGGTGGAGCCGTATCAACAAGTTTCTACTTGGGGAAAGGGGGGACGAGCTTTACGTTTCAGAGTCATGAATTTCATCTGAACTAGGAGTGGCGTAAGTGGTCGAGTGGCGCCGGCCCAACCTTATTATATTGGCCCAAATGGCCTAGAAGTTCCGCTAAGACGGTCCATTCCTTAGGAGTCCAGGGTTCGGTTGACAAGTAAATCCGACTGTTCTCCTCTACATGTTGAAAATGGTGGGGTTACACTACTGCGACTGATCATCGTAAGTGGTCTTCCTGGCGCGGCAAACTCCCATAATGAGTTCATCATCCAGTTGGATATTTCCGCAACACTACCCGGAGCATTTCGATCGAAAGGCTACGGATGGGTGATTGCTGAAGCATTGATAGGGTTAAACAATTATATTGGTGTTTCCATCAAATGAAGTATCTCGTAACTTCATTTCCTTTAAACAATATCTCAAGGATTGAATCTAGTCAAGTCTCATATTGTAGTCTCATTTATATAATGAACCTTCAAAAACTTATTATACTTTGAATAATGGTAGTTCAAGTGGATTTCTAAACTGGTATAAGTATAGTGAAGTAATTGGTAACTTTATCTTCCTTTAAGCTTATATCCAGTAAGTAATTACCTTACACTTGATAAAGGTTTCTAGTAAGATATCCATTTAGATACTTGCATTATTGTTTACACTATATATTATCTTGCGAGCTGTAATGCTCACTCTTGCTTCATTTCTTCATCACACAACAACCGTTAGGAAAGATGGCCAGACTCAAGCAGACCCAGCGCAAGCGCGTGGGAAGCATCCCACGTCTTCTCGTTGATATCGTAGCTGCTATAGCTGCAGAGGTAGATCTATTGTAGATCAGGCATTCTATTTTTGGGAATCAATTATGTATAATTATAACTTGTGGCAGATAATGGCAATTAACTGTAAACTTATCAAGTAATCATTTTGGGTTGTAATAACTTTTAAATTATGGATTCAAGGACTTGTACTTATTTTAATTTCATCTCTGAGACTATAATGTGTTGTGGTGTGTGTTAGTGTGGGGTTGCAGCATGAGGTTATTTATTATTAATTAAGTTAAGTGATATTGTGGAAAGAAAGACCGTGATGACCCGGATCCCCGACCCCGGATCTGGGGGTGTTACAGTCCATTTCTTCAAGATTGGAAAAAGTGAGTGAGAGGAGTCCCACCTTAGATGGTGAAGGTGAAGGTGTAAGGGTGGGAAGCCAATGGGAGCCCTTGATGCAAAAAGAGAGAGATCATGAGAGAAAAGAAAGTACATGAGTAATAAGGATGTAATCCATTGCAAGTGAGTCTATGAGTGTCAATGATGCAGAAAGGGAAAGGCTACACTGCTATGCCTTCCACCACTGGCAGCGATTTTGAACTGGCTGAAGACTCATTTGGGGATGCTAGTGTGGATGATGAGTAAGACAACATGAGCATAGGGGGAGATGCATATATTTCTTCCTGGATGCTAATAAAAGAATGTTCCCACTCACATCTCCAATCAACACTATTCAAGCTTATCCATGACACTCAAACAGCCATTCAAGCATCTATAAATTGCAGCATAAAGAAGCTACTCACAGCTCACCTTGAAGCACTCCAACTGTACAAAATTCAAGCCCTCCAACACAGTCAGAGTGTGGATGAAATCAAGCAAGAAATTTCTGAAGTAAAATAGGATTTCATAGCAAGGTTGGATGCTAGAGTTCCTGGAACCACCATAACTGAAATAGCTCAAAAGCTTAGGAAGGAGGCTGATCTCAATAAAAAAGTTGAGGCCATGGACTCAAGATTATTTGATGCAGAGAAGTCAATAGCCAATATACTCACTAATCAAGAAACTCAGACTGCTCTACTCCAACAATTGGTGGTTGCTCAACTCCCTCCCACTCAACAACTTGATGCTAACAAAAAGGAGGAGAAAGGCTCAAGTAAGGGGGAGAAAGGCTCAAGTGAGGGGGAGAAACAGCTCAACATACAAGTCAGCAAAGTGATTGTGCCAACAATTGCTTTCACAAAGCCACCAGTCATGGACAACATTGACATAATAAATCTGGTATACTGACTTGTGTATTTTTGTATTATTTAAATGAGTAATTATGAAACTATTAAATAAATAAAATATGTGTATGGGTTCTGTTAGTCGTGTGTTGTTTTATTATTAGTTATGTATGGTTAGTGGTTTATGAGGATTACTTGTAAAATTGTTTGTTGAGCTATGTTGTCTCGTTATTACTTTTAAAAGTGGATTTAATGCAAATTTATTTGCATAAATATTCGAATTGTCTCTAAAATTATTTTTATGCTTTTATAATTACAATAGTTATTTTTGGGATTTTATAAAATTTGGAAATCAATATTCCATCAATTATTTTGGAAATTTTTGGGATTAATCTCACCCGCACGTTGATTCGTTTAATTGATAAAAGCGGGTGTAAATTGCGTTTCAAAAATTATTTCAAAATTTCAAAATTTATGTTTTTATAAACTTCGGGATATCTGTAACATTTTAACACTATTTTGGTGTTTTTCTGAATTTGTTTAAAGTGTAGCTCAGTTCGTTAATTGTGAATTCCGGGTACGAGTTGTGTTTTAAATATGCTTTAAAATTTTTAAAATTTTATTTCATTAGTTTCGGGATTTTTATAAAATTTTAAAACTATTTTGGGAATTTTCCAGGTTTGTTTTAACCGCAACTTGTTTCGATAATTGCAAATTTCGGGAACAAATTCAGATTTTATTATACGTGTTTATCCCTCAGTATTTCATTATATGCGTGTTAGCTGCTGATTTGTGAGTAAAATAAATATATGCAATAACAGATATAAGCTCCCCTTTTATTCCTAAACCTTTCTCTGCTTTAATCTCTCGAGAATTCTCTCTAGAATTCTTTCAATCTCTCTGTCTACTTCTCCTGCATCTCTCCCCCCTCTCCTGTTGCTCCCCTGTGTGCTTGATAATTTCCCTTCCTCGCTGTTTCTTCTTTTCGGCCGCCGCTATTTTCATTTCCTGCCGAAAGTTGGGGGTGTGTGAGTGGTAGGCGTGTGTGGGTATTGTGTATACATCCGTGTGCGTGCGTTGTATTGGGTGTGTTTTAAATTCCCGTGCTTCTCTGTGTGTCCTGCTTCTCTACTTCCGGTTGTCGCCAGTTTTGGCCGGCGAGGTGACCTGTTGATGGTGGCGCGTCTATGTGCGAAGTGTGCGCGATCCTGCGTGTGTGGTTCTGTTGTGTGCGTGGCTGAGTTTTCCGGTATCCTTGCTTCCTTGCCTGTTTTCTTTTGATTTCTCAGGCGTGTGTATATGTATATATTTGTGTATATATACGCTGGGTAATCTAGTTGATTGGAATTCGGAAAATTCGATTCTTGGCATCCAGGAATTCGAATTATTGAATATATTATTTTTCTGAAAATTCGAATGAGTTTGTTGATGATAAATAGAATTATTGATTTTAATTATCGGTATGATTCACGATTGGAAACCTGGAATAAATGGGTACCCGCGAGTTTTACCGCCGTCGGTGATGAGCCTTGGCGAGCCGACGGTGGACCGTGATGAATTAATTCTGAGTCCTAATATTTTAAGTAAATAAAACTAGTTTTATATTTTTATTCTAGATCGAATTAGTTAATTAGTAAATATTGTAATGAAACGGTTAGAATGATTGTGATTATTAAGATTGTATTGAAATTTTGATTGCGTAATTGATTGCGGTTGTTGTTGAGTGGTTTGGGTTATAAATGGGGGTTGATGGATTAATTGGTTGGATTGTTTGATTGTTGTGATTGACGTCGGATTTGCTTCGACGGGTTAGCCGATAAATAAAGGAGGTGCTGCCCAATTTCCGAGAAATCGAACTACGGAAATACGGGAGCGTATCCAGTAATTATCGGGCTGTCGAATGAGTATATATAAACACATATATATGTTTTATACGAAATCTGATTGTATGTTGTGGTGAACTATTTTGCCAAAAGTAATAACCCTAATTTTGTAAAATGACGAGTATATGTATTTTTCCGAAAATGAACACCGAACCGATTTTTGAGAACGTGAACCCTAATTGTTGCGTGTATTGTTATAATACGAATAATTACGAGTCGGGGTTGTTATCGTTTGGGTAGGTTTGGTATCGAGGATATGTCAAGCATAACTAGGTGTCTAACATAGAGTAGTTCGACTCTGTAGGTGTTAGTCGAAGGACTCGAGATTTGATGTTGGACTAAAGATAACCTAGTGGACAGTCAACAAGCTCAGTAGGGTTTCAACCGAAGAACCTGAGTGTTGAAGCCGAATCTAAGGTGATCTAGTGGTTAGACGATAAAGCCTGAGAGTCCGAGTCGGCTCAGAGGCGATCAGTAACAGTTGTAAAGCTCTGCAAGGCAAGTACCCCTGACCAATCTTTTATGGTTAAGTATATATGAATAGCTAAATGTTTTAATATTGTAATGCAACAAAAACATTTTAAGTTACGTATCCCCTGTAGTATAAATCACTGTTTTCAAATTATTTTGGGAAAAAGTAACTTCGAAAAGTACCTATCTCGAATGAAATGATTTATGAACTGGATTTCATATGTGTGCTGGTAAAATAAATGATTTTGAAAATGAGATAGGTACAAGTGTTTTGGAAACTGGATAAAACGATCAGATATGGGATTCATAGGGGCCAGAGTAGGCCTATTGAGGTGGCGTAAAAGGCTAATTTGGTGGCGTGCACTATATAACCGATTAGTCCAGCTGGTCAGAGATCTAGCTAGTCTCTGAGTTCCGGAACAAGTAAATGGGATGGCAGTTAGAGCCGTCTGGTGTTGATAGCCTGATCAACTGTCTTCACATATCTGTACGTATCTGATTTGACTTTGTGATTCTTGTAACGGAACAAGTGGTTTACACAGTGGATTTGGAAATGAAAATGGCATGCTAGAACTAATCTCTGGTATTTATACACAACACACAATTGATGTTATTGTTTTACAAGAGCATGCTAGTTTTGAATATCCGGTTTATGAATGTTTACCATGTTTTGCCAACAAGCTATAATCTCTGTTCCAGTCACTGTTTTATTATTAATTGATTTACTTATTATTCATATAGTGGTACTGCTGAGCAATTGGTTGCTCACCCTTGCAGAATGGTTTTTAATATGTATTGCAGATGCCTAGGAGATTCTTCTGTGAAAGTCGGGCAGAGTTCTAGTTCCCTCCGTGTCAGGCTCTTCTGAGTTGGTTGTGTTGGACCAAGGATGGTCTATTGAGATGTTGTGTTAAGTTAGCTGCATTATGATGGTTTGTTGTAATTCGGTTTTGAAGTAGTTGTAACATAAATCATACTTAAACCTGGCAAAGGTCTTGGTAAAGGGGTCGTGGTTATATTTTATTAATGATTTGGATTAAGTTATGTTTACTATTATTGTTGTCAATGACATCAACTCCTGACCCCGGGGTTGAGGCCGTCGCAGTTGGTATCAGAGCTACAGGTTTGAGTCCCTGATTTAGGATAAGAGTAGTGTCAAAAGAGTGCAAGAAGGTTTATGTGTAGATGTGAGTCAGCAACTCAATTAGAGGAGCGAGTCTATGAGTTTAGTCAAGGGTTTCTTTTTATATGTATTAGTGTTGATGTTCGATAGAAATTTCTAGTTTTCCTCTTGAGAAAATGAGTCTGGTTATGAGAATTCAGCTTCTGAGTGAACCTTTGACGTGTTAGCTGAAGAGATATCAATGTTATTTCTGAAATATAGCAACTCCTATGTCAAGTAATGTTGTTGGACCCAGTGTGCGACCTTGGTGAGTTCGGGTAGCATGATAATAGTCAGTGGCTGCTATGACGGCCAAGTTTTATAGTGAATGTGGATCAGAACGGGAGGTGGTATCTTTGAACCCTTCTATTTCTTTCTACAAACGTATTTTGTTTCCAGAGTAATTGTTTCCTATTCCATAAGTTGTTTATTTTTCCTGTGAGAAACTTTTGAACCCGTAGTAAGCCACTTAAGGTTCTGTTGATCTCATTACAAATCAGATTCACCCCTTCCTATTTATGAATTTCCTTTTTAGCATTGTTTCTTTTCTCGGAAATTCTATCGGTTGATTGGGGCAAAACAATGCATATGAGTTGACCATTTGTCTGTGTGGCAAAAGGGTCTGGTGGGACGCCACCGAAATATGTGTTGTGAGCTATGTGGTACTAATACTGGCCATCTTATGTACTTGTATGGTTGCTCTTAGTCATACCCATATTTTCTTCTCTTGTCCTCCCCGTATTATTGATTCTTTGACTTTGAAATTTCATTTAAAGTCCCGAGGCAATGAATTGTCAGTAACTTCTGTAGTTAGACAGTCCTAGTATTGTAAGTAAGCGAAAGTTGATTGTCAGGAGGAATGAAAGCTTATATCAGGTTGTTATTCAAGGACAAGGGTAGCAGCGAAGGTTCAAAATCTATCGGTGGAGTTATAGCCTCGGGAAAAGTAATTCAGTGGTTGGTAAATTACTTGTGGGTGATAAAAAATCATCCTTAGAGGAATGGTTGGTTGAAATTTGGACTATGGTGCCCAGAAGAGTCCAGCGTTCCTTAAGTTAACCTGATTTACCAGCTTATTTTATGTAATTGGTGGTTGATATATCCAGATAAGTCTCGTAGTATATTAGATTAGTGTTAATGTGGTAATAGAGCAGTGATGGGAAGTTGGTCAGTTGCTGTTGTATTGAGGAGCCATGCTACAGTGTTAGTTTTTTTGTATTTCAATTTTCTGAACTGTTGATTCTGCTACTGTTATTGTTGCTATGATTACTAGTGTTGTTAATCTAGATTTCTTTTGTAATTGGACCCCAATATGAAAGACATGGGTACTGTGACTGGGCAACATTTTCCTGATACAGGTGCACCATTTAAACAGTGATATCCTTGTCAAATAATTTTTGTATGTTTTGAATAAACTCATTTATATATTTCAGGAAAATACCACCCAAGCCAGTTACCCAGTCTAATGAAAATAGTAGTAGTTTTGCGGAGGGTCCAACTATAAATAAAATTCTAGACTTGTTGCACCAGCAGCAGCAACAACAGTTGCAGTTAATCCAACGGGTTCAGCCGCAACAACTACTGTTGTAGCAACAACAGCAAGAAGTGAACCAAAGTGTTAACTTCAAATCTTTTCAGAATGTTAACCCTACTGAGTTTAAAGGTGAACCTAATCTAGTAGATGCTAGAGCATGGTTAAAAGAAATGGAGAAAGCTTTCAATCTTGTCTAAGTAAGTGATAATGTTAGATATATTTGAGTTGTCATGTCTAATATGATTCATGTTTAGTTTTCAAATCTTAACAAACAGGACATATCAGGACTTACTGAAATCAGGCCTTACTGGAAATCAGAACTTAATATCAGAATTTAAGGTCATATCAGAACTTAAGTGCGGGAAGACTTTCATATAAGGAAGGAAGCTGATTTACAGTAGAAGATCGAGACTAAAATAAAAGAAGATATGCATGGAAAGAGTTAGAAGACTGGAAGACTTGTAGAAGATATCTAATTGATATATTTTAGGAGACAGAATTATATTCCATATCAATTAGAAGTTATCTTGTAACTGTGTACTATATAAACACAGACTTAGTTTTTACACTAGATGTGTTATCATTATCGAGAAGATTATACATTGTAACCTAGCAGCTCTTAGTGATATTTTTTCATCACTGAGAGAGAACAACAGTTCTTATTGTAACAGAGTTTATTCAATATACTTGATCTTTGTTACATACTTGTGTTAAATCCATTTGATTGTGAAAACACTGTATTCAACCCCCTTCTACAGTGTTGTGTGACCTAAAAATTGGTATCAGAGCTTATCTGTAAACATACATACAGTAAAGATCCAAACAATTATGTCTGAAGAAGCACAAACTCCAACCAAGCCCACCAAAACTGAAGAAACTCAAAAGACTCAAACCCACAATCGATATGAGACTATTAGGGTTCCCATACTGAGACCTTCTGAGTATCCCATATGAAAAGTGAAGATGGCTATGTTTTTGGAAGCTACATATCCAGAATACCTTGACAGGATTAATGAAGGACCACATAAGCCTACCAAGCTCTCTGTTGTAGTTGCTGATCAACCAGCAAAGACCATACCAAAGGAGAAAGGTGAGTACACAGCTGAAGACATCTTACCTATTGCCAAGGATGCAAGGGTAAGGCATTTGCTGCATAGTGCCATTGATAATGTCATGTCAAACAGGGTAATTAATTGCAAAACTGCAAAGGAGATATGGGATGCTTTGGAGACAAGATGCCAGGGAATTGATACAATCAAGAAGAACATGAGGACTATACTCACTCAAGAGTATGAGCACTTTTACTCAAAAGCTGATGAGTCATTAACTGACTTATATGACAGGTTTGTTAAACTCTTGAATGATCTGTCACTAGTGGACAAGGAATATGATCTTGAAGATTCAAATCTAAAATTCCTTTTAGCTCTTCCTGAAAATTGGGATTTGAAGTCTACTACCATAAGAGACAACTATGACCTTACTGAAACTAATCTTGATGAAATTTATGGTATACTCAAGACTTATGAATTTGAGATAGATCAAATGAGCAAGATATATGGAAGAAAGTCAAGGACAGTTGCTCTTTAGGCCGAGGAGGAATCTCCTAAAATGGCTGCCTCAAAAAGGGGCAAAGGAAAGGCTCTCATCATAAAGTCTGATTCAGATTCATCATATTCTGATGATGATGATTCAGAAACTGAAAGTTTACCTGAAATAGATGCTGATGAAGATATGATGAAATTGTGTGCTCTTATGGTGAAGGGTATCATAAAGATAGCCTACAGGAAATTCAGAAAAGGCAAGAAGTTTTCCAGGAAAAGTGGAAGTTCTGATAAGAAAGGGTTCAGAAAGTCTGAAGGCAAGGGAGGAAAGTCTAACAGAGGAGACACCTCAAATTTCAAATGCTACAACTGTGGTGAAAGAGGCCACATATCTCATGAATGCAAGAAAGGAAAAAGTGACAAAGGTAAGACACTTGTCACAAAGAAAAGCTGGACATACACTTTAGATTCTGAACATGAGGTGAACTATGCCATGATGGCAAATGCTGATAGCAGTCCTGAAACTGCTGAATTGAAGGTACCTCAGACAACTTATGCCTTTTATACTGATAATATTACTGAGTTGAGATTGTATCTTAAAACCATGTTTATTAGTTATAGAGATCAGACTTTAACATGTGATATATTAACATCTGAAAATCTTGCTTATAAAAAGAGAAATGCTTATTTAGAAAAGGAGTTAGTTTTTATTCATCAAACTAAGAAATAAAAAGATGATGCTTTATATGTTAGAGATGAAGTGTTAAAATTGAATGAATCTCTAAAATCTGACTTAGAAAAGGAAAGAAAGATTATCCGAACTTGGACTAACTCTGGAAGAACAACTCAGAATTTATTAAGTAGTGGAAACTGGAAAGAGGGCTTAGGGTATGGAGATGATAAAAGTGAAAAAGGAACTGAACAAATTAAGCCAATTGTTGTTAAACAGACTGCTAAGACAAAGGTAAATCCTGTTAAGTTTGTAGCAAAAAATGTAATGTCTGACTCTGAAAAGATGAAAGAATATAGGACAGAAGTAAAAGAAAAATTAACTTTTGACAAATTAGAACAGGATAAACCAGCTGAAGTAAACATAGGCTTAATGAAAAAGAAGCAACTTAAGCATAAGCTGAAAGAGATTAGGAATGTCAACAAGATAAAGGAAGCAAGGAAAAATAGGATTGGAAAGGAAGGTGTGAACAAAAGCAATAATTATATGTCTGTTCCTAATGCTCCTAGAAAGAAATGCTATAACTGTGGAAACTCTAACCATCTTGCTTCTTTTTACAGGAAGAATAATGATATAAACTCTTTACCTCCTAAATCCGGAGTTAAGAGTCAGTCTGTTAGGTTTAAACCACAAAATCCTTGTTTTCATTGTGGTAGTTTATGGCATTCCATTTATACTTGAATATCATAGTTTATACAATGATTATTATCAAATAAAACCTTCTTTGAAGAAAGTTACTTTAATTCCTTCTAGTGTAAAGTCTGATGCAAAGTCTGATATAAATTCTGATAAACAGCATGTTAGCATAAACTCTGAAACTAAATCCGCTGCAAATGCTAACAAACTTAAAAAGGCCAAAGGATCAAAGCAAGTCTGGGTCCTTAAAACTAACCATTAGTGGTCTTTGTGATTGCAGGGTAAAATGAAAAATATCCTAGTGCTGGACAGTGGATGTCCAGGACATATGACTGGAAATAAAGCCCTGCTATCAGACTTTATGGAGAAAGATGGCCCAGAATTTCTTATGGAGATGGCAACATGGGAAAAACTCTGGGATATGGCAATATCAATCTTGGAAATGTCATCATTGAAACATTAGCTCTTGTCTGAGGACATAAACACAATCTGCTAACTGTGAGTCAAATATGTGACAGAGGTTATCATATGGATTTCTTTGAAGAACACTGTGAAGTTGTAAGTAATTCTACAGGCAAAGTGGTTCTGAAAGGTTACGGGCATGGTAACATTTATGAAGCCAGACTTTCAACAAGTTCTGATGTTTCTGCAATCTGTTTGTTGAGTAGAGCATCAATTGAAGAAAGCTGGAATTTGCACAAAAGACTCTCTCATTTAAATTTCAATAATATAAATGAGCTAGTAAAGAAAGATCTTGTGAGAGGACTGCCAAAATCAGTATTTGCTCCTGATGTCCTTTGTGATTCATGTCAAAAGGCAAAACAAAGAAAATCTTCTTTCAAGAGCAAAACTGAATCTTCAATTCTTGAGCCTTATCACATACTGCATGTTGATCTATTTGGTCCAGTCAATGTCATGTCTATTGCAAAGAAAAAATATGCTATGGTTATAGTGGATGAGTTCACCAAGTACACTTGGGTGTATTTCTTGCACAAGAAGAATGAAACTGCATCTACTCTAACTGATCATGTCAAACAGCTGGATAAGTTGGTCAAAGATTCTGTTAAAATTATAAGATGTGATAATGGCACTGAGTTCAAGAATTCAATCATGGAAGAGTCTGCAAAGAGCATGGAATCAAACAGGAATTTTCTGCACCTGGAACTCCACAGCAAAATGGAGTTGTAGAAAGAATAACTGGACTCTCATTGAAGCTGCAAGAACTATGCTTGATGAAGCAAAGCTACCAACCTACTTTTGGGCTGAAGCTGTGCAGACTGCTTATTTTACACCGAATGCTACACTCATAAACAAGCATGGAAAAACACCATATGAGATGGTGAAGAAAAAGAAGCCAAATATGAAATACTTTCATGTATTTGGATGTAAGTGTTTTGTTCTTAAGACTCATCCTGAACAGCTGTCAAAATTTGATCTAAAAGTTGATGAAGGAATTTTGTTGGATATCCACTTTCCACAAAAGCCTTCAGAGTCTACAATTTAAGAACAAAGGTTGTTATGGAATCTATCAATGTATCTTTTGATGATAAGAAGATTACTGGACTTGAAGATTTCAATGATCATGATCAACTGAGATTTGAAAATGAAGATTTAAATTCTGATTTTGTAAATTCTGACGACTTAAACTTTGATCCTGTAAGTTCTGACGGGTTAAGTACTGATGTCATTGAAACTGTGGTAACAACTCCAAAGGAAAATGCACCTATCCAGGGGGAGCAAGATGAAGATCCTACCACAACTCAAGACTTGCAAGAAGCATCCGAACTTATCACTTGCTCTTCAAGTTCTGATTCATCAAGTTCTGATGAGCCAAATTCTGATAATTCTGGAAACTCTGATTCTTCAAATCCTGAAGGATCTAACTCAAATTCTGAAGTCTCAGAGAGCATAACTACAGGAGGAGCATCAGAAAATGCTGATGGAGATAGCATGGATCATGGGGGAGGATCCAGTTCTAGAAATTAACTTCCATCTGCAAGGAAGTGGACCAAATTACATACACCTGACTTAATAATTGGAGATTCTGAAGCAGGGGTCAGAACTAGAACTGCAACATCAAATGAATGTCTCTATCATTCTTTTCTATCTCAAACTGAACCAAAGAAAGTGGAAGAAGCTCTTCAAGATGCTGATTGGGTGCAAGTAATACAGGAAGAGTTAAATGAATTTGAAAGAAATAATGTCTGGACCCTAGTGCCAAGACCAAAGAACATATCAGTTGTTGGCACAAAGTGGGTGTTCAGAAACAAAACTGACAGTGATGGCATAATTACAAGGAACAAAGCAAGGCTGGTTGCTAAAGGCTACTCTCAACAGGAGGGTATTGATTATGATGAAAATTTTGCACCAGTTGCTAGATTGGAAGCCATAAGAATCATTCTGGCTTATGCTGCCTCACAAAAAGTTTAAAGTCTTTCAAATGGATGTGAAAAGTTCTTTTCTCAATGGAGTATTGGAAGAAGAGGTGTATGTTGAACAACCTCCAGGCTTTGTAGATTCAAAATTTCCAAATCATGTCTACAGGCATGACAAAACACTTTATGGCCTTAAGCAAGCTCCTAGAGCATGGTATGAGACTTTAGCTCAATTCTTTCTGGAAAGTGGCTTTCACAGAGGTACAATTGATAAAACACTGTTTTACCACATCCGTGGAAAGGACTTACTTTTGGTACATATATATGTTGATGATATCATATTTGGTTCTAAAAATACGAAACTCTGTGAAAGGTTTGCAAAGCTAATGCAGTCAAGATATCAAATGAGTATGATGAGAGAACTTAGTTATTTTCTAGGACTTCAAGTCAAGCAAAATGAAGAAGGTACTTTTATCAATCAATCCAAGTACACCAGAAATTTATTGAAGAAATTTGGAATGCAAGACTGTTCAACTGCATCCACTCCCATGGCTACTGCAACCATGTTAGATAAAGATACTGGTTCATTAGTAGATATTACTAACTACAGAGGTATGATTGGTTTTTTACTCTATTTAACTGCAAGTAGACCTGATATCATGTATGCTACCTGTCATTGTGCAAGATTTCAGGCTGATCCAAGCGAACCTCATCTAATAGCTATGAAAAGAATCTTCAAGTACCTCAAGGGTATAGCTGATCTAGGATTTTGGTATCCTAGAGAATCAGATTTTAAGCTAATAGGTTACTCAGAAGCAGATTTTGCAGGATGTAAAATAGACAGGAAAAACACTAGTGAAAGCTGCCAATTTCTTGGAGGCAGATTGGTTTCTTGGTTTAGCAAGAAACAGAAATCAATTTCCACATCAACTACAAAAGCAGAATATATTGCTGCAGGAAGTTGTTGTGCATGGATTCTTTAGATGAAGAATCAGTTACTGGATTATGGGTTAGAATTTTCTAAAACACCTATTTACTGTGATAATCAAAGTGCTATTACTATGACAGGTAATCCAGTTCAACACTCAATGACAAAGAACATCAGCATTAGGTACCATTTCATAAGGGAACATGTGATGGAAGGTACAGTGGAATTGCATTTTGTTCCAACAGATCAACAACTAGCAGATATCTTCACAAAACCATTATGTGAAGCTACTTTTACAAGACTGGTAAATGAACTTGGAATGGTTTCAGGTTCTTTCTCTAAATCTGCTTAGTTTTTGTTCTCATACATCAGACTTTATGATCAGTGTTTACAAATTGTCTTATCTTCATGTAATCTGTGCTTAAATTGAAATACATTAAATGCTGATTGTTATCTGATGTGGATCTTTATACTCTGATATGGATTTGAATGTTCTGTGACTATTCAATCCAATGAGGATTACTTTTCTAGATACTGAATTAGTTGTTTATGTGGAAATTCATTAACACAAGCAAATTCTGATTTTGAGCTTAGTCAAATTTACTTTGTGTATCTTATAACTAAGTCACAAACTAGATTCTTACTTCTTATCTGTCAAATTCTGATGTCGGTAAATCTTAAGGATGAACTAAATGCTGATAAGCCTCACTTATCTGAAGAAAAGAAAAGAAAATTAAAGTCAGGTACTCCTTTGAGATCTAGAGTAAATATGTGAAAGGGAAGACCCAAGTGCATTGCTGGTATTAAGTTATATGCATTAGAAAAGCAAATAAATTTTTCTTAGTGACTTTTCACATTCTCTGATTACTGGAGAAATACTCTGATAAAAGCATAAATTCTGATAGCAGTTGTGACTCATTTACACTGAGAAGCCACTGTGAAAAAGAATTCTAAAAGATGCATAAAATTAGAAAAAATAGTTGAGGTGGACTCATGCATAAATTTATCCTATAGTAGACTTCATTATTAATGACAGATTTTAAGCACCTTTCTTAGTTATGCCTTATTTCTAAGATGTACTGAATTTTATCAGACTTTAATCTTTATCTGATATTTTGCTAAATGCACACACTCTCACTCCATATGAATGATAAAAATTACTGTGGTGATTAAGTTGTTTTTGACAAACAGTTAAGTGTCATTTGCATAAATTCTGAGGACAAGTTCTGATGGAAGTTTTGATGATTAAACTCTGAAGAAACAAGTCAGTATTTGTATGAAGAATCACAGATATAAACATTCACTTTTTGAGTACAGAAGCCATGTTCTGATGACTGTTAAAATATGATAATAGTCAAGTTCTAATATTAAATTCTGATGGAAACTATGATGCTTACGTGGCATTATCATTTACTTGACTTATTTGTGGTAAATACTGTAACAGTCATAATTAATCAAAATATAATTAGGTGAGATAAAAACAGTCATAATCATTTGGGTTAGTGGTAAACATGTTTGTCTTGAAAAACTGCATGTGCACGTTAATTATTGCTTATTTCTCGTGCCCACTAACTCTGCTTTAACTATTTACTGGATGACAGGTGTACAAGTGTCTGTTTTACTTCTAAAAAGGACTGTTGAGTGGAGAGAGTATATATATGGGAGTTAAAAGATTTTCTAATCTTTTACCTACTTTTCTATTCTTAATCTCTCTTATTCTCTCTCTCTAATATTCTCTGAAGCTTTTTCATATAGGACTTTTATAAAACACCTTGTGCAAAATATACTTTCTTACTTATTTCATACAGAAATGGCACCAAAAGACATAGTTTTCAATGGAGCCTAGTTTATCCCCAACAATTACTTGGCTATTCTTAGCAAGAGTGAAGCCATATCAGATCTTCACTTCATTCAGGATTTCCTTACTAACTCTGAGATTGGGTATGCTTTGACCCAACCAGAAGCCATCTCTGGAACTCAAGTGCTGGAGTTTTGGAGAAGTGGCATGTACGATGATGGTGGTGCTCTTGGGTCCCCAAGTATTATCTTTTCAATAAGGGAGGATGAGCATGTAGTGATTTTGGCTACAGTTCGACAGGCTTTACATTTGCCACAAAACTGTGTCTACAGTTCAACAGTTAAAGAGCCAGCCTTTCAGCAGATGATGGCTAGTTTGGGCTATGAAAAGACATTGGCAAAGCTGGGTCAATTGAAGAGACCTCACATATGGAGGGAATGGGGTTTTTTCTTTGACTGCATCACAAAGGCCTTTGCCAACAAATGTTCAAATTTGATGCAATCCCAATTCCCAGTCAACAAATCGGGTATGCTCTCATTAATGAAACTCATTTTAATTATGCAAGTGATATTTTAGGATTTATTGGGGATAGGATGATAGAGGATAAAAATACTATTTACTTTGCTAGATTCTGTCAGCTTATTTATAGTTTTTGTCATTCTGATGCACCCCAATTAGCAAGTGAGTTAATTGAACCTTTTAAACTTGCTAAGAGAGCATTTACTGACTTATTATCTACTGATAATAAGAAAACTGTTTTGAGACCCCTCCAAATTCCTACATCTGTTAAACAGTTTTTGGTAAACTCTGACCCAAACACTTACACCTCCATATATACTGATGTACAACCAACCCAACCTCCATCAGCACCTACCACCACTACACAAACACCTCAAACTTCTCAACCTCAACCAACTCAACCCTCCATCAAGACATATTTCAAACCAACACAATCATCTCAACCTCAACCATCAATACATACCATCAGACCTTCATCTTCCAGGCCAAAAAGGGCTCAATCTGTTCCTAAATCTCCAATAAAGAGAATAAGGATACTTCGAAGGGATGAGTCTGATGATGAGGAGGAAGCACAGGTTCATGTATCAGAACCTGTGACAGTTGAAGCTGAAAATTTAGTTTTTCAGAAAGATACAGAAGCTGAAGGGTCAACCCATCAGGTAAATGCTGCAGCTGAAGGTTCTGATACCTTAAAGAGAAAGAGAACTTTAAACTCTGATGATAAAGTAACTCCTTCATTGGCAAGGAGATTGAAGAAAATGAGGGCTAAGAGGCATTTGGCTAAGCCTCCATCAGAAGATACTGAAGCTGAGGAAGGAGATCAGGAATCTCTGATCTCAAAAGAGCCATTTATCATTGAATCTCTGCTACCTCCAGCTAAAGACAAAGACACTGTTCCTGATACAGTGGTACACCTCCAGTCTCTCCTCTTCATGAAGATATTACAGTTGAAAATTCAGGCTTAAGTCCTGAAATTGATATCAATAGGCTGCACATTCCTACTATTCTGTATTTGGAAGCTCCTATAGCAGCTCAGCCATCTACTGATAATTCTCCAATCTTAAATGCTGATGCTGAGATACCATCAACACCAATTCTGGATCAAGGACTTGAAGATCAGAATTTAGATAAAGTTGAATTAGAAACTCCTATAGCCTCAAACACTGTTGTGTTATTAGAGGATAATGAGTCTTCATCAAGCTCTGGAGATAGTGTCTCAGTACATACTCTAGCTCCTGTACTTGGAAAGGAAGCATTGGTCAAGAAATTTGTTAAACAGGATGCGCCTGTACCTTGGGATGAAACTCATAAAGGAGTAGAGTGGACCAAGAAGTGGAATGAAACTTATTTCATTCCAAGCTCCAAAGTCCTAAAAACCCATTTTCGAAAAGCTGATGAGTTGCTCACAAATGCTGATTTCAAGACACAACTCAAAATTACAGCTCTGTCTACCAAGAACCTTCAAGGTCTACACTATGCTACTCAAGAAAAGGTTGATAAGCTTCTTGAAAAAGCTGAAAAGCTATATATGGAGACCAAGCTTGACAAAAAGAGATTTATCAGACCTATTTCTAAAAAGGTAGAAGCAATTGAGAAAACTCAAGAGTAGCAACAAGCCCAAATCTCTGAGGTCCTGGCTAATCAAGCTTCTCAATAGGCTCAATTGGATGAAATCCAATCTTCAGTTGAACTTCTTCTCTCACTCCTACTATCAGATGATGCCAAAAGGGGGAGAAGATAGTTGAGTCCAAATGCTCTAATGATCAAATACTGAAGAAGAAAGATGATGAAGCTGATGACCAGGGAAACCCTAGCAAGGGTAGAGGTCAAGTTCAAAGTAAAGGGCAGAGCATCAAGATTTCTTCAAGGAAACTAATTACTGAAGCAAGCAAATATTCTACTCAAAAGAAGACAAGTTCTGAAGCTGCTTAAACTCAAAATCTGATAGCAAGTACTGAAATTCAAAATCTGATATCAAGTTCTGATGAGCAAGGTCTGATGACAAAGCCTGATGTTCTGATACAAGATGGAAGTCAAGATTCTCAAAGGTTTATGCAAACTCTGAAGCTCAAGGGAAAGCAGACTACTGTCTACTATAAGGATCCCAAGATTCAGACAGTTGATGAGGAAATTGCTAGAAGATTATTTCTGAAGCATAATCCAGGAATGGATTTAGAAAATCTCAAGAAGGAAGAAGCTAGATTTAAAGCTGAAAAGAAAAATCTAAATCCAAAAGCTTTTGTTGCAAAGAAACCTCCAAGGCCTAAGGAAAAGGGCATTGTGATCAAGGAGATGTCAAATATCGAGGCATCAAAGCCCAAAATAAGATCACAATCTGAGATTGATCCCAAAGACAAAGGGAAAGGAAAAGTTGATGAACCAATCAAGCCACTGGAGATGAAAATTCCTCAAATTCTGATAAAGCCAGTATGCAAAATGGTTCAAGTTACTGATGATAATCTTGTTGAAGATAAAGATGTTCAAACTCTGAAAATAAAGAAGATTTATGAAGAATCAAAGACAACCTCTGACAAGGCTCAAGTTGTTCAGAGTGAAGAAATGCAATCTACACCAGAAACAACAAGTTCTGATAAAATCATCAAGACTTTAACCTCTGACAGTGCTTAAGTTGATTTGGACAAGATGAAAGTAGCTGACAAAAAGAAACTTATGTGGAAAAATGTCAAACCATCAGATCCAAAGAAAAGCCAATTGTTATCTGATTTCATGACTATTGGATTGAAAGCCAGAGAAGCAAGAGACAGAGCTGGACTAGGTTCTGATGAAGATAAGATTAAAACAGGAGTTGAAGTGCTTACTAGAGATCCATTTTTATTGACTGACAAACCTCTTGAAGATGTTACACAGAAACACCTTGATAAGGTTATCTCTATTCAAGTGGTACTGGATGCTCATGACAAGCACAATGTCAAGGAAAATATGATTTTTTTTCTTGAAGATGGAAGGACATATAAAATGTCAGAATCAGATGTGTTAAACAAATCACGGAAAGAACTTCAATTCTTTCATTACCTTTTAGAGGTGAAGTCTGATATTACCAAGAGATGGTCAAACTTCATATTGAAGACCATCAGAGATAAAGCAAGAATTTATGGTTCAAGAGTTACAAAATTCATTCCTAATATTGTTGAAGATGATGGAAGTGAAATTCCAATGAAGAAGAATTCTGCTAAGCTTGAAGTGATTCTGAAAGGGAAATGTCTATGCTACAATGAAGATTCTTCTCATCCTAGGGTAATAAGACTGAATGATGGTTTAGAAAGAAACCCTATCTATGCTTTAAGGACTGCAATCTACCAGATTGGAAGTCAGAATGAAGAGATGAAGCAAGTCAAGACTACACTCTCTCAAGTCACGAGGATTAAAGAAGAAAAGATGATATCAAGCTTTGTCAAGAATCATTATGGATTCAGATTGACTCAGTGAGATTGGTAAAAGCTACAAGGACTGTAAGTTGTAGTTAGTTATCTAGTTAAAATCTTATTGCATTTGTACTTAAATGTTTTTGACATCATCAAATCTATTAACTTGTATATTTTGCATAATTTACAAGTTGGGGGAGATTGTTAGATATATTTGAGATGTCATGTCTAATATGATTCATGTTTAGTTTTCAGATCTTAACAAACAGGACATATCAGGACTTACTGAAATCGTGACTTACTGGAAGTCAAAACTTAATATCAGAACTTAAGGTCATATCAGAACTTAAGTGCGGGAAGACTTTCATATAAGGAAGGAAGCTGATTTACAATAGAAGATCGAGACTAAAATCAAAAAAGATATGCATGGAAAGAGTTAGAAGACTGGAAGACTTGTAGAAGATATCTAATTGATATATTTTAGGAGACATAATTATATTCCATATCAATTAGAAGTTATCTTGTAACTATGTACTATATAAACACAGACTTCGGGTTTACACTAGATGTGTTATCATTATCGAGAAGATTATACATTGTAACCTAGCAGCTCTTAGTGATATTTGTTCATCACTGAGAGAGAACAACAGTTCTTATTGTAACAGAGTTTATTCAATATACTTGATCTTTATTACATACTTGTGTTAAATCGACTTGATTATGAAAACACTGTATTCAACCCCCTTCTATAGTGTTGTGTGACCTAACATATAATATTAAGACTAATTATGCAAGCTACTTCTTAAAGAATGAAGCGAATTACTAATGGGAGTTAACCAGAGCGTTAGAAGAAGAAGGCCATGTTCCATGGGCTAGGTTTACTGAGTTGTTTTTGGAAAAGTATTTCCCAGATTATGTGCGGAGTCAATTGGAGATTGAGTTTCTAGAATTGAAGCAAGGCGATAGAAGTGTAGCTGAGTATGAAGCTAAGTTTACAAAGTTGGCGAGGTTTGTACCAGACGATGTGCACTCTGAAGCTCAGAGGGCAAGAAGGGTTCAACAATGATTGAAGCATGAGATTCGCAGTAGAATTGTGGTGTTGCAACTCAAGACGTTTCCTTCCGTAGTTCAGGCCGCCTTAGTAATTAAGTTTGATCAGGAATTAGCCGCTAGAGAAAAAGAAGATAAGAAACGAAAGATAGATTATATAGAAGAAGCATCAGGTCGAGAAAAATCCATCCGGAAGTCTCAGAAAAAGGTTGGAAGGAGTAAGAATGAAGAATTTAGAGGAAAAAGTATTTCTTTAAACAAGATTAGTAACACCTCATCCAGCTCTAATCAAGCCAAGTTGGTCAAGTCGCCTATATCGGAGTGTAAGCAATGTGGTAAGAGGCATGGTGGAAGGTGTAAGGGAAATACTGAATGTTTCAAGTGTGAACGGAAAGGACACTAAGCGTCAGAATGTAAGGTGGAAAATCCGGGAGTCACCTGTTACAACTGTGGGAAGGTGGGGCATATTGCCAAGAGCTGTAGGGGTGCTTCCCGAGATAGCATGAGAGGTAGTTCATTAAAAGATTGACGTCCAACCAAGGATAATACTTATAATATGAGTAAAATATCAGCTGCTCAAGACCCTCATAAAGAACAAGGGAAACTATTGATTACCAGAAGAAGCAATATAAGAAGTTCTTAAAATCATGCAAGAAAAAAGGAGTAATAAGCTAAGGACATAAGGTAGATCCACCATGTGCGAAGATACGAAGAAGAAATACTTAAGCTGGGGAAGTTTGAGTAATAAATAAATGCCCTGGAGTCTCTGAAGGCTATTGGAATGAAATAATTAGTTTGACAATTGTAAAAGTTATTGAAAAGAGGAAAATGAGCATACTAGATATAGTTCATTGAGGTGCACCAGTGATGTTGTTGGAGAACATGGATGGAATTATGAGGTTGTATATGGATTATCAGGAGTTTAACAAAATGACGAATAAGAATATGTAACCCTATTAAGAATTGATTACTTATGTGACTTAAGATCCAGCCTGAGGACATATCGAAGATTGCGATTAGAATGAGTTATGGGTGTTGCAAGTTCTGGTGATAATATATGGAGTAGCAAGTGAATCAGTTGTCTATAAGGAATTAAGGAATATGGGGTATAAGGAGTATTGGATGGTATAATTGTATTTATTGATAACATCCCCGCCCATCTAAGGGCTAAGGAAGGCCAAGTTGAACACCTAAAGAATGCCTGCGAAGGGTTGAAAAGTAGTAATTGTATACTAAGCTTCAAAAGTATGAAATTTAAGCAAGGTCCATTTAGGGGCAGATGTCTTGAGTAGGAGAGAAGGACTGAATGTGATTAAGAGTAGGAAGGAGTTAATAAAAAAATTGAAAAGAGTGAAAGTTGGAGTTCGAATACCTGAAGGTGATAAGAAGTGAATATATGAGATTACTTTCTAGCCTTGACGGATGAGAATGAGTAAGTGGTGCTCAAATATTTGGAACTAAGTTGAAAATGAGTACTACCCATCACTTTTGACGAAGGGTCGAAGTGAGAAGATGATTCGGATAATATAAGATATGTGGAGAGTATATATGTTGGGTTTAAAAAGGAAACTATGGTAATCACCTACCATGGATTGAAATTTCTGTGCTAGTAGTTATCATGTTAGTAAAAGAATGCTACTTTGAGAAATTTTGTATGGACATAAGCGTAGGTCCTCACTCTATTGAGAGAAAGTGGGAGTAGAGATATTGTTAAGTCCTGAGTTAATTCTAAACATCAAGAGGGTAGTGGTGTCGAATCGGAAAAGAGTTGAAACAGTTCGGGATAGATAAAGAAAGAAAGCGGATTTGCATCAGAAGAATATGAATATATAGAATTAAAATTGTGGTACAGGTAAAAGGTTCGTCTGGGAAGAGATTGGTTAGGTTTGATTAGAAGGGGCGAGTTGAGTCCTAAATTTATGAAACCGCTCGAGGCGTCAAGGAAGATATATAAAGTTGCTCATGAGTTAGTATTGCCGTGGCAGTTGCAGCAAAATTATAGTGTGTTCCACATGTCAATGTTAAAGCGATATGTTTATGCTTCAAACCAAGTCACTGCTTAGGAGCCAATAGGCTCTCATCTGAATTTATTCTGCGTGGAATGACTGATCCAAATCCTAGATCGTTAAATCCGAGTCCTTAGGAATGAGTTTATATCCCTAATGAGTATGCTTTGAATAAATCCTCGAGTCGAAGAATCTACCTGGGAGTTAGATTCAGATATGCTTGACAAATATCCTCACTTATTGGTTAAATTAGATTCTGAGGACATAATCTTTTTAAGGGGGAATGATATAATGACAGCATATTTTTGTATTATTTAAATGAGTAATTATGAAAATATTAAATAAATAAAATATGTGTATGGGTTCTGTCAGCCGTGTGTTATTTTATTATTAGTTATGTGTGATTAGTGGTTTATGATGATTACTTGTATAATTGTTTGTTGAGCTGTGTTTTCTCGTTATTACTTTTAAAAGTAGATTTAATGCAAATTTATTTGCATAAATATTCGAATTGTCTCTAAAATTGTTTTTATGCTTTTATAATTACAATAGTTATTTTTGGGATTTTATAAAATTTGGAAATCAATATTCCATCAATTATTTTGGAAATTTTTGGGATTAATCTCACCTGCACGTTGATTCGTTTAATTGATAAAAGCGGGTGTAAATTGCGTTTCAGAAATTATTTCAAAATTTCGAAATTTATGTTTTTATAAACTTCGGGATATTTGTAACATTTTAAGACCATTTTGGTGATTTTCTGAATTTGTTTAAAGTGCAGCTCGGTTCGTTAATTGTGAAATCCAGGTACGAGTTGCGTTTCAAATATGCTTTAAAATTTTGAAAATTTTATTTCATTAGTTTCGGGATTTTTATAAAATTTTAAAACTATTTTGGGAATTTTCCAGGTTTGTTTTAACCGCAACTTGTTTCGATAATTGCAAATTTCGGGAACAAATTCAGATTTCATTATACATGTTTATCCCTCATTATTTCATTACATGCGTGTTAGCTGCTGATTAGTGAGTAAAATAAATATATGCAATAACAGATATAATCTCCCCTTTTATTCCTGAACCTTTCTCGGCTTAATCTCTCGAGAATTCTTTCAATCTCTCTCTCTCTCTCTCTCTCTCTCTCTCTCTCTCTCTCTCTCTCTCTCTCTCTCTCTCTCTCTCTCTCTCTCTCTCTCTCTCTCTTTCTACTTCTCCTGCATCTCTCTCCCTCTTTCCTGTTGCTCCCCTGTATGCTTGATAATTTCCCTTCCTCGCTGTTTCTGCTTTTCGTCCGCCGCTATTTTTATTTTCCGGCCGAAAGTCGGGGGTGTGTGAGTGGTAGGCGTGTGTGGGTATTCTGTATACATCCGTGTACGTGCTTTGTGTTGGGTGTGTTTTATATTCCCGTGCTTCTCTGTGTGTCCTGCTTCTCTACTTCCGGTTGCCGCCGGTTTCGGCCGGCGAGGTGACCTGTTGATGGTAGCGCGTCTATGTGCGAAGTGTACGCGATCCTGCATGTGTGGTTCTGTAGTGTGCGTGGCTGAGTTTTCCGGTATCCTTGCTGCGTTGCCTATTTTCTTTTGATTTCTCAGGCGTGCGTATATGTATATATTTGTGTATATATACGCTGGGTAATCTAGTTGATTGGAATTCGGAAAATTCGATTCTTGACATCCAGGAATTCGAATTATTTAATATATTATTTTTCTGAAAATTCGAATGAGTTTGTTGATGATAAATAAAATTATTGGTTTTAATTTTCGATAGGATTAGCGATTTGAAACCCGGAATAAATGGGTACCCCCGACGGTGGACCGTGATGAATTAATTCCGAGTCCTAATATTTTAAGTAAATAAAATTAGTTTTATATGTTTATTCTAGATCAAATTAGTTAATTAGTAAATATTGTAATGAAATGGTTAGAATGATTGTGATTATTAAGATTGTATTGAAATTTTGATTGCGTAATTGATTGCGGTTGTTATTGAGTGGTTTTGATTATAAATGGGGGTTGATGGATTAATTGGTTGGATTGTTTGATTGTTGTGATTGACGTCGGATTTGCTTCGACGGGTTAGCCGATAAATAAAGGAGGTGCTGCCTAATTTCCGAGAAATCGAACTACGGAAATACGGGAGTGTATCCAGTAATTATCGGGCTGTCGAATGAGTATATATATAAACACAAATATATGTTTTACACGAAATATGATTGTATGTTGCGGTGAACTGTTTTGCCAAAAGTAATAACCCTAATTTTGTAAAATAACGAGTATATGTATTTTTCCAAAAATGAACACTGAACCGATTTTTGAGAATGTGAACCCTAATTGTTGCGTGTGTTGTTATAATATGAATTGAGTCGGGATTGTTATCGTTTGGGTAGGTTTGGTATCGGGGATATGTCAAGCATAACTGGGTGTCTAACATAGAGTAGTTCGACTCTGTAGGTGTTAGTCGAAGGACTCGAGAATTGATGTTGGACTAAAGATAACCTAGTGGACAGTCGACGAGCTCAGTAGGGTTTCAACCGAAGAACCTAAGTGTTGAAGCCGAATCTAAGGTGATCTAGTGGTTAGACGATAAAGCCTGAGCGTCCGAGTCGGCTCAGAGGCGATCAGTAACAGTTGTAAAGCTCTGCAAGGCAAGTACCCTTGACCATTCTTTTATGGTTAAGTATATATGAATAGCTAAATATTTTAATATTGTAATGGAACATAAATGTTTTAAGTTACGTATCCCCTGTAGTTATAAATCACCGTTTTCAAATTATTTTGGGGAAAAGTAACTTCGAAAGGTACCTATATTGAATGAAATGATTTACGAACTGGATTTCATATGTGTGCTGGTAAAATAAATGATTTTGAAAATGAGATAGGTACAAGTGTTTTGGAAACTGGATAAAATGATCAGATATGGGATACATAGGGGCCAGAGTAGGCCTATTGAGGTGGCGTAAGAGGCTAATTTGGTTGCGCGCACTATATAACCGATTAGTCCAGCAGGTCAGAGACCTAACCAGTCTCTGAGTTCCGGAACAGGTAAATGGGATGGCAGTTAGAGCCTTCTGGTGTTGATATCCTGATCAGCTGTCTTCACATATTCGTATGTATCTGATTTGACTTTGTGATTCTTGTAACGGAATAAGTGGTTTATACAGTGGATTTGGAAATGAAAATGGCATGCTAGAAGTAATCTCTATTATTTATACACAGCACACAACTGATGTTATTATTTTGCAAGAGCATGCTAGTTTTGAATATCCGGTTTATGAATGTTTACCATGTTTTTCCAACGAGCTATAATCTCTGTTCCTGTCACTGTTTTATTATAAATTGTTTTACTTGTTATTCATATAGTGGTACTACTGAGCAATTGGTTGTTCACCCTTATAGATTGTTTTTTATATATGTATTGCAGATGCCTAGGAGATTCTTCCATGAAAGTCGGGCTGAGTGTTAAGTTAGCTGCGTCAGGATGGTTTGTTGTAAGTCGGTTTTGAAGTAGTTGTAACATAAATCATACTTAAACCTGACAAAGGTCTTGGTAAAGGGGTCGTGGTTATATTTTATTAATGATTTGGATTATGTTATGTTTACTATTATTGTTATTAGTGACGTCAACTCCTGACCCCGGGGTTGAGGCCGTCACATCTGGCAGCAGCAAAACTAAACACAGATGACAAACTGCTAAAAATTGATGTAGCAGCAGCTGACAAGGAGTTAAAAGAAAAATGGAGGAAAATAGATGCAAAAATTCAACAAAAGTTTGGGCCAATTCAGAAGCCAGACAAAATATTGATTCATCACTCTCAAGTTAAGAACATTTCTGTGAATCGAATGAGTATGAATTATCTGGAAAAAGGCCAAACATCTTGCATCAAATCTCCAAAAGCAGATCTAATCATGAAGCCTAAAAGGAATTACTCAAAGTTCTCAGACAAAAATCCTATGGATATTGTGTATGAGACACCTAGGCGAGATGAAAAGAAGCTGTTGGCTAGGTCAATTGCCTTTTACAAAGATCCAGCTAATTCAGCACTCAAAAGAAGATTAGCCAAGATTTACAGAAATGGTAAGGAAATTTGTGTTGTGGCTGGACACCCCATGTTTGTGGAAGCTAAGAAGGAAGAGAAAGAAAGAATCAAGCTAGAAAAGAAGCAAGCTTCTCTAAATGTTAAAAAGCTTAAACAAAAGAAGAAGCAAGCTGCTATCTTGGCCAAGCTTCAAGCTGTAAAAACCACAACAGAAATTCCTGCACAAACACTGTAATTGCTGAACCTAAGGATTAGAAAGTGCAAGAAGAACCACATCACAAAAGAAGATTCAGATAGAAACTCCATTCCTAGAGAAAATTGGACTTTAATAATGAAGAAATGGAAGACTATACTTCTAAAAAGTCCACAACTTCAACTCAAACGTCAAAACCCTCAGTGGTATTTGAAGAATTCAAGGTGGTGGATCCAACTACGAATATTTATTGTGAGCCCATAATTCCAAAGGATGAGCCAGTGGACTGGGATAGTTTACCAATTCTTGAGTTGAACTTTCCTATCTTCAAGCTAAAGAAGACAAAGATTAGAGCAAGCAAGAAAGTGAAACCAGTGACTCTTAGATCCAAGACCCTAATCAAACCTCAATCTATAGTTAACAAGGGAGATATGTTATATATTAGTGACATCAAAGAGTCCTCTGACATAAACCTCTACTTAGATGAGTTGGAAGAAGTGAGAGGAATTGATGCTCATAGACAACTGCCTGAAAGGCTGGTATTCAAATACAAGGGAGGAAAAGAGATCAGATGGCCACTTCACAGGATCCTTCTAGAAAGCCAATCTGTTCTAATAAAGATCTACTCATCATTCAAAAAGAACTTTGGGTACAATATGACTGCTAGAAGATTAGTTCTAAAGAAGATTGGGGAGATGAGGAGTAATAGAGCCAAAGATGCACTTCCAAAAACTCTGTCAATTCCCTTCACAGGAAAGAGAGTGCATTTGAGGCCTTATTGGTTGATGGAATTCAGGGATGAAAAAGGAGTTAGAAGACTTTTCAGATTGGAGGACCAGTTGAGTATCACTAGCAATGATACTCTATTGGAAATGAAAGGAATGCTAGATCTCTCAGAAGCCGATGAACTTGAATTCCACAGACAACTCCAAAACCAGATAGAAGAGAACAACAGGAGGCTTGGGAAGAAACCTAGACAATAAAGGAAATAGACTTATCTGCTCAGACTAGAGGAGCACATTGATAATGATTGTGAGCTATTCTTTGTATACTTTTCATTGTTCAATTTTCAGTAAATATTGCAGCACTTATCAGTTTTATCTACTATTTTCAATCTGTATTCTTAGAGTGTTTTATTATCATCAAGTTTCCCTTAATTTATGGCTACAATTCCAGTAGACATAAATTGGGGGAGATTGTTAGGAATATGTTATGAAATTGTTGATATACTATACAAAACACCTTAGTAGATTAAACTTAGTGAATTTTGTAGCACTCGATGGATGATCAAATATAGTCCTGACGGTGATTCAATATAGTCCCGACGGATGATGATTTGACATCCATCAAGTGAGTAGCTTATGTAATAATAAGTATTGTAGCACATTTCTGCAAATAACTTTGTGTAGATTCTGTAGGAGCTTATGAGTCATGTTGACTACTAGTAGATATGCAGAATAGGTTGAATAATTGTAAATATGAGATGTCTTTTAATTCTGCATAAGTGAAATGGAGTCAGGTGTCAAATAGCTACCCGACGGATGATTAACAAAGCTACCCAACAGATGATCAACAAAGTTACCCGACGGAGAACAAGCATGTCCCGACGGATGATCAATTCAAATATCTGTTGACAGTGACAACACAGTCACATGCGTTGGGTGTTTTCCAAAAGGAATGGCAACATGTTTAGCATGAAATTGAGAACACAGAAGCATTACCATTTCCATGCAAGTTATAGAGATTTTCAAAGATGCTGGAATAGAGTAATGAAGCAGCATGGAGTTAGACCTGATAGGTTTTGTTTTATTATCCTGTCTTATTACCATGTAAACTTGGTGATATATAAACCAAGTGTAGCTAGTTGAACAAATAACTAAGTAAACACATTTTAAGAGAGAAATAGAAAAAGCTGTATTTGTCAAGAATTTCTCTGTAGTTTGTTTGTTCAACTTGTAAAGCAGTTGTGAGCTAATTTGAGCTTCACAGAGTTATCAAGTCAATATATATATATATATATATATATATATATATATATTTCTGGTGGATACATTCAAATCTACCAGAAAGTTTTAAAGACTTGTGTTTTTATTACTTTGTGTTTGATTTATTTAATCCTTTCATTCCGCACTTTGCAAATCAAAACACATATATATTTGTCGAGTTAAGAACTGTTTTTAAATCTTGAAAAAGAAGCCATAATTACATTCAACCCCCTTCTGTAATTCTTGTTGTATTGTTAGGGAATAACAATGTCATTTGCCGGTAGAGCTAGAACATAAAGTGTATTGGGCTTTGAAGAAATTGAATCTGGATTTGGATCCAGCTGGAAAGAAGAGGATGCTTCAATTGAATGAGCTCGACGAATTTCGACTTCAAGCTTATAAGAACAACAAATTGTACAATCAGAAAGTAAATTGTACAAGTTCTTTTGTTTAACTCTCGTCTTCGTCTTTTTCCTGGAAAGTTGAAATCAAGATGGTCAGGGCCGTTTATTGTCAAAACTGTGTTTCCACATGGAGCGGTGGAAATTTTTAAGAATGATCCGGGCCAAGCATTCAAGGTAAATGGTCAGAGGTTGAAGCATTACTATGGTGACATGACAAACCGCGAGGTGGTTAGTGTCGTTCTACTGTCCATTTGAGTTCAAGGTTCAACGTCGAGCTAGCGACATAAAAGAAGCGCTTCTTGGGAGGCAACCCAAGTTTGTTGTACATTAGTAGGTAGAGGAAGCAAGAAGAAAGGAGAAAAATACAAAAAAAATCAGAAAAAGAAAAAAATTCAGGACTGCCTACAGAAGCCTGGCGTGCCCACGCTGAAAACACAGAAGACGGCACGCCCGCGCTGAAAACACAGAACACGACGTGCCCGCGCTGTTCCAGAGCGCGGCCGCTTCTATTTGGCAGAAGTAGCGCACGCCCGCACTGTCCTACCGCGCGGCCACACCGTGATCCCGACTCAAAAAAAAATAAAGGCAGTTTTAAGGGGAAATGGAGATTTTTTCTACAAAATCAATTCCCAACCGAATTTTACTCCCCCATATCCCAAATTTCCCTTTCCAAATCAAACCCATTACTCCCATTATTCCCATAATTAAATCTCACTTCTATTCTATATATAATTCTCTTTTCACCACCTATATATACATACACCTCATACCCAAACTTCTTCACCACTTCATAAATTCTCAAACACAAATTCTCTCTCAAACACAACTCTTATTCTCTCTACTCAATTTCAATGACACCCAAGAGACAAAGAACACAAGTAAACAGCAGCACCACCGATTCTTCAAGTATGGGTGGTGTAAGGCCAATGTTCTCTACTCCCAAGGCTGAAGCGGAGTATACGAGGCTTCTCTCGAAGCCGATCATCAAGATGCGAGGTTTTCTGCCATCAGGAAAGGATGGTAAGCTATTGGAGATGATTCCGGAGATGGGATGGGTTCCTTTTTGCGAGGCACCGCTGCTGTGCCCATGAGTGTTTTTCGCGAGTTCTATAAGTACGTGAAGGCTGAGAAGAATGGCTTCATGGTGGTTTGAGGGAGGACGATGGAGTACAGTGTAGAGGCTATCAGGTCGATGATTGAGCAGCCCGCGAGGAAAGTCAGGCAAGATACGTGGAATGATAAGCCTCCAGAGGACTTTGATCTGGATCTCATTATTACTATATTGTGCCAGCCCGACACTCACTGAAACATTAAGAGGGGTACGACCGACTATTCTACGTTCCCGGCTTCCAGCATGAACAGGTTTGCTCGTGCATGGAATGCATTTATTTGTGCAAACATCATGCCATCTTTGCATGTACATGAGATTACTGTGGAGCGTGCACGACTGTTATGGGGAATTCTTCAGGACGATTATGTGGATTTAAGGATGGTGATTTATTAGGGTATCCTGAAGTTCTTGAGGGGGAGTACCACGGGGTCTATTCCGTATACGTCCGTTATGACGAAGCTGTGCGTTTTAGTTGGTGTTCATTGGCCCGCACATGAGCAGTTGCAGATCATAAGTGCTCCTATTGACAACACTACTTTGGCTATGATACAAGAATGGTATGGAGGAAATCCCGATCTGAAGGGGCTTGGTTATACTTTTGACAACCTACCTGGTGGGAGACCAGCTGCTGGGGCCATTCAGGCGAGCATGACTGCATGGAGATCTCAGCTAGGGGATGAGGCAGGGCCATCACAGTAGGTACATGAGGAGGAGGAAGGAGCTGATATGGGAGCTGGCATGAGAAATACGTAGTACAGGTGTCTGGCTAGGAGGATGGATGTGATGCATGACATCCACATCAGGTTTGTGCGTGATCTCACCTAGGCATTGGGGACAACTTTTAGAGCCACCGGTGTTGACATCCAGTGGCCAGTTTTTGTGAGGATTCCGTGTATCCACCTCCGGACACACTTGACACTCCACCCGTTGATTCTGATTAGGTATGCCCGAATTCCTTATTATTACCTTCACTGCGGACAGTGAATATTTTAAGTTTGGGGGTAGTAGTTGAAGGAATATGTTTTATGTGAGTCGCATGTAGTTGCATATTTATGATAGTTTAGTTCATGATAGTTTAATTGCATAGTTTTTGTTATTTTTTATTTTTGGTAGTTTTTATGTTAATTTGTTCATATAGTTCATGCATTTGCATTATAATATGATCCTTTAGATGATTTTTCCAGTTGACTTGTGATATTGATGCTAGTGTAGTGATATCGTATTTAGTGATGTTAAGTCTTATCGAATTAATTTTCATGCTAGAGACAATTATAATTCACTTAGTCTTATAGGTTGCTAGAGTGCTAGATCATGATCATGGTTTGTTTGTTTGTCGAGGTTTAATCACTTGTTTATATTTAAAATTTAGGATATTCTCTTAATAATAAAATAACATGGATTTTTAGAAATTGGAGAAAAATTGGATTTCATTGCTAGTTCTTGTGGCTAGGTGTCAAAGGGCTAGTAGCCGACTCATATTTATATGAGTAGTCTAGGGTTGAACGAGATGGAGCGAAATGCACTCGTTCAGAAAAAGGAAAAAAAATTGAGAAAAAAAAGAAGAGAAAAAGAAAAAAAAAGAATAGGTGTTTTGTATAATTGATCACAAGTGGGCTCTTTAGTACTCGAGTTATTAAGTTCTTAGGGGACTTTGTGCCTAGTGACCTAAGGCTTTTATAGTCTGGGATCCGCTAACCTAACGCTCGTTATATGGGTACTATTATATAAGTCTTTTGTGGACCTCACTCATTGCACGATCAAATAAACATATGTGTGTTGTTTTGTTTGAATAAAATAATGAATTCATATAAAACTCCAATATAAGAATTGAAGTGTTATAAGTTATTTTGAGTCTAGCTTTTTATTTTATTTATAACATTGCGATTGCCTTGTTGAGCAGTGAGTCATGATTATTGATCTAGTTGCGATAATATATCTGTAAGCATTTGCACACACACGCACATATCTAGTTTGTAAGTTGATTTGTATGATTTTATTGATCTTTTTGCGAGTAACTGCATTTGTTGAGATGTTGCTCGTTGATTGGTTAATTTTTTCTATTGGGATCGTTGCATTCATATTAGTTGCATTCATGCATTTTTTTTCTTGTTCTTTGAGTCTGTTTATGCTTGAGGACAAGCATTGATTCAAGTTTGGGGGTATGTTGAGTGGCATTTATGACACTTTATAATGCTTTAATAAGCTTTGAATTGATGCGTTTGTACTCAAGTTATTTTAAGTATTTTAACGTATTTTCTATTATTTTGCATTTCAGGCATTATCTAGGTAATCAGGTGAATTAGCATTGGTTTGGTGCTAATTTGGTGTCAAGGAGGTGTTGGAATAAAAGTTCATGGAAAGCTGGCTCGAAGCAGCAAGGAAAAGAAGAAAATATGAAGTTTTTCCAAAGTACGGCACACCCGCGTTGGTCAAGCACGCGCACCGCGCCAGGATGTCAGAAAGGCAGCGCGCCCGCGCTGTGATAGCGCGTGCCCGCGCCGGTGCGAATTCAGAGAATCCTGATTTTATTTTAAAAACAATTGGAGGACTTCTAGATTACATGGGGCTGCTATATATATTCAAGTAAAGGACATTTTCAAGGGAGAGACGTACCAGAGCGCAAAGAGAGCCGTAAGAAGACCGTTTTAGCACGGATTCAATGAAGACGAAGAAGATCTTTTTTTACTTGTGAATCTTTGTTCTAAGTTGTAACTTGAATGCTAGTTTTCTTACCTGTGAACCTACTCTTGTTTTGTACTTGGTTTTGTTTATTCGTTATAAAGACTACGTTTATTATACCATGCTTTCATCGAAACCCGCGTTGATGATGAGTCCGATTATGGGCTAATCGCTATCGTGGGGTTCTAACGGATTTATTTATGGATTTCTTTAGTTAATTTGTTTCGATGCCTTAGTGTCTGGTGATTGTATGATAACCTAGTATTGGTTGTGCGTATTCGTCTTATGAGCATCGCGAACTTATAAGATAGCGTGTTAATCTTTAATGAAGCGACAATGAATTTAAGGATTTAGAACTTGCCATGCTAGCATAGGTTCATGTATTGTTATGCATGATTCGTAGGTAATTTTAACCTTCTTACTTGCCCTATGTAATCAAGATAGATAACTTGTGCTTAAACCGTTATATTGTCAAATTCTATAGACATATAGGGTCTCAATATAATTGGTGTCTATTCAACTTATATCTCTTTTGTGGATGTCTGGTAGTATGGTATTCGTGCAATGAAAGTTGGCGTTATTAGTTTCGTGTTATCTGATTAGTGTCATCACCATTACATGCTAAGGTTGATAACGAAAAGGCTATTGAATGAAGTATTTAATAAAGTTAGAATCCCATGTTTGTCTCATATAGTTAAATCAACCCTTTAATCTCTTAGTTAATACTATTTAGTATAATCTCTTAGTGTAATCAAAACCCAATTTGTTATTTGTCTTAGCATTGAGCGATAACCATACATTGTTGCATAGGTGCATAAATTAAACTTAACCTAAACCAGTCTCTGTGGGAACGAATCTGATTTATATCTTATACTACTTGTGAATGCGTATCTTTGCGTGAATTTTAGCGCGTGTTTTCGCCCTAATAGTCATACCAGCTCATTATGCTCCTATAGAACAATAAGGCTATTGAATGAAGTATTTAATGAGTTATCTGATTAGTGTCATCACCATTACATGCTAAGGTTAAGAACAATAAGGCTATTGAATGAAGTTAGAATCCCACGTTTGTCATATATATTAATTCAATCAATCTTATTCCCCAAGTTATAATTGTTAGTTTAATTCTTAGTTATAAACAACCTCAATTTTTTATTTTCTTAGCATTGAATAATAAATATACGTTGTTGCTTAAGTGCATAAATTAATTAGTTGACCAAAGCCAGTCTTTGTGGGAACGAACTAGAAAAGATTCTATATTACTTGCGAACGCGTATACTTGCGTGAAATTTTAGCGCGTGTTTAGCGACTAACAAGTTTTTGGCGCCGCTGCCGGGGACTGTAGTGTTAATTTTTAGTTTTCATATTTTCCATCAGTGGTCGTTAAGTTCATTGACTCAGACATTGTTACTTATTTGTTTCTTTGTCTTATTTCAGGTACTCTAGCGAGGGTGTATGCATACGCGTTCACGTACTCGTAAGAGAACACTGGATAAAGCCGAGGAAAAAGTTGTGGTGGTTTAAAAGAAAGTTTTTGAAGAAGAAAAGAAGGTAGAAGAAGAAAAGAAAGTCGAGGAACCAGTTTTAGTAGAGATGGGTGATCAAGCAGAAAATCCTAAGGCTTTGATGGACTATTCTCAGCCTAAGATCAATGACATTCAGTCAAGCATCATCAGGCCAGCCATCAGGGCTAACACTTTTGAGATCAAGTCAAGCATGATTCAGATGATACATAACAAGGTTTAGTTTGGGGGTTCTCCTACTGAAGACCCCAACATGCACATCAGGGATTTCATCGAGATCTGCGACATATTCAAGTTCAATGATGTGACTGAAGATGCTATCAAGCTGCGACTCTTCCCATTCTCTTTGAGGGACAAAGCTAAGTGTTGGTTACATTCTCTACCAGCAGGGTCTATCACTACTTGGGAAGATCTTGCTAAAAAATTTCTCACTAAATTCTTTCGTATGGCGAAGACTGCAGCAATCGGGAATGCTTTTACTCAGTTTGCTGAGCAAACTGGAAAATCTCTGTATGAGTCATGGGATCGATATAAGGAGATGCTAAGGAAGTGCCCACACCATGGCATGCCTGATTGGATGATTATTAACTGTTTCTCAATGGATTGGGTGCTACATCTAGACCCATGCTCGATGCAGCATCAGGAGGAGCCTTATGGGATAAGAGCTACGATGAAGCTTATGAATTGATTGAACTGATGACTGCTAATGAGTACCAGAATCCTTCCCAGAGACTGACTCAGGGAAAAGTAGCAGGAATTCTAAAGTTGGATGCAACAACTGCTATAGCGGCCTGTTAGGCACAAAGCATGCACTAATAATTCACGCAAGTATACGTGTTCGCAAGTAATATAGAATAATTTCTAGTTCATTCTCACAAAGACTCTGATTAATTATATTTAATTAACACTTACTCACCAATTTATGACTACTCTTCAATGTCAAGACAATAACAATTAAGAATGATTAACTAATATTAACTACTAGAATTAAACACTTGAATTATCAATATTAAACACACATGAGATCATAACTTCATTACTACTTCATTCAATAGTTATTGTTATTACCCTTAGCATGTAATGGTGATGATATTAATCAAAAAACATGAAACTGATAGACGCCAACTTTCATTGTACGAATACCATTCTACCAAGCATCGACAATTTAGATAGAAGTTGAATATGCATCAATTATGTTGAGACCCTATATGTTTACAGAATTTGACAACATAACGGTTTAAGCACAAGTTATTCATTTTGATTATAAAGGGCAAGTAAAACGGTTAGAGTTACCCACTAGTCATGCATACAATACATGAACCTATGCTAGCATGGCAAGTTCTAAATCTCAAGATTCACTGTCGCTTCACAAGAGATTAACATGCTGTCTTATATGTTCGCGACGTACATAAGACGAATAAGCACAACCTATGCTAGATATCATACAATCACCAGAAACCAAGGTATTAAACAATTAACTAAAGAAATCCATAATAAATCCGCTATGATCCCATGATCACGATTAGCCCATGATAGAACTCATCGTCACCATGGGTTCATATGAAAACATGATAATAACACAACGATATAAACTAACAAAAATACTAAATAAAAATAAAGTACGTCACAAGAGTATTAAGGTTCAAAGAGTAAAGAAAACTAGCATCCACTATTACAATGAATTAAAAGAATCACAAGATAAATGTATGCTTCCTCTTCTTCGTTGTTGCGTGCTAAAACGGTCTTCTTAATCTTCTCTCCTTGTTACTTGTTCTTCAAAACGTCTCCCAAGATTACTTATATAAGAGTCCACAAGAAACAGCAGTCACAGAAGCCCAATAGAACTTGAATTATAAAAAGCAGAATATGAATATATGAACCCAGGCGGCCGCCGGCGGCCGCCTGCTACCAGGCGGTCGCCTGCTCCTTCCAGGAGGGCGCCTACAAGCCTACTGGAAAATTCCAATTTTTGCTTCTGTTTTTGCTGAATTCTTCGCAAAACTCCCCGCAACTGATCCCAAGTACTTCCCTTAGCTTATTTTGATGACTTCTTCCTATCTAAGCAAGTTATACCTGAAATGCAAAAACACTCGAAAACGCGTTAAATACACAAAATACTCGAGTTCAAGGCACCAATTCAAGACGTTATAAGACGCTCTAAGTGGTATAAAATGCCACTTATCACACCCCAAACTTAAATCGATTCCTGTCCTCAAGTAGCAGAGACTCAAAAACAGAATAAAAACATGCATGAATGCAAACTATATGAAATACAACGATCCCCAATCGCGATGACTAAACCAAAAAACACATAACATATCAACAAATGCAACTAGGCGACTAAAGATCAATCAAATCACGCAAGCTAACATACAACTAGAAACGTGGTGTGTGCGAATGCTTAACAGATATCTTCGAAACTAGATCAATCATCATAACCTAACTATCCTCAAGGCAATCACAAGATTATACGAAGAATATATTCTAGACACAAAATGACTTATAACACTTCAAGATTATTGGAGTTTATTACAAAATCATTCTTTTTATTCAACACATAAATAAATGCTTATTTGATTGTGCAATGAGTGAGGTCCACAAAAGACTTATGCAATAGTATCCATTTAGCGAGCGTTAGGTTAGCGGATCCCATGCTATAAAAGCCTTAGGCCACTAGGCACAAAGTCCCCTAAGAACTTAATAACTCGAATACCAAAGAGCTCACTCGTGATCAATTATGCATTAAACCATATTTTTTTCTTTTTTTCTCTTTTTTTTTCTATATTTTTTTTTCAATTTCTAAGCAAGTGCGTTTCGCTCCATCTTGCTCAACCCTAGACTACTCGCATACGAGCCGGATACTAGCCATTTGAAGCCTAGTCACACTAGTAATGAATTCTAATTTTTACTCAAATTTTATCTTTTCGTGCCTTTTATCATTAAGTGCCTATCATACATTCTAAGCATAAGCAATAGATTAACCTAAAAAACCATCAAATCATAACAACAACCTAGTCCTTAAGCATACTCTAAGACTTAGTAAAATTACAAGTGTTTCTAGCATGCATGCCAACCTAACAAGATTCAACATCACTCTAATGCTATCACTACACTCGCATTAATATCACATATCAATCGGTAAAGCAACACAAAAGGGATCATGATATATGCATGAGCTATATGACATGATAAATAAAGCTTTAAAATAAAAAAAAACTACATGGAAAAAATATGCAACTATATGAACTAAACTAACATGAAAATGCAACTACATGACACACGCACAAATATGTTCCTTTCCTTAACTACCACCCCAAACTTAAAATCTTCACTGTCCCCAGTGAAGGTAATAGAAAGGAACAAAGGGTATACCTACTCAGAAAAATCATCATCATCATCACGCTCAGAGGGTGGAGTGTCAGGAGGTGGATAAGCAGGATCCTCACCAAAAACGGGCCACTAGATGTCAACTCCAAGGCCTCTAAATACAGTCCCAAGCGCTAGGATGAGCTCCTGCGCAAACCTACTCTATGACTCATATATCGCATCCATCCTCCTAGAAAGCCTCCTGTACTGGACATCAGCTAATCTCGAACCATCTTCTCCCTGGCCTCTAGAAGAACCAGCCTCTCCCTGAGCCTGACTGGACCTAGCCATGGTAGCCCCAGCTGCTGGACGTCCTCCTGGGAAGTGATATCCCAAACCATGTGACTCGGGCTCTCCACCCGTCCACTCCTGCATCGCATTCAGCATCGATGAATCAATAGGAGCGGCCGACATCTGCAACTGCTCATAAGAAGGCCAATGGACTCCAACTTCCTTGCACAACTTTGTGACAATAGAGGCATACAGGATATTGTACTACGACTTCCCCCTCAAAAATATCAAAATCCCTTGGTAGATGAACTCACCACGGTCCACATAATACTCCTCATTTAGAATCCCCCACAACAACCTGGCTCTCTCAACTGTAACCTCATGTGCATGCGAAGAAGGAAGAATATTAGCACAAATAAATGCATTCCAAGCACGAACATACCTGTTCATGGCGACGGCAAGGAAAGAACGATAATTGTTAGACCCCCTCTTAAACTTCCACACTGTGCCCGGCTGACAGAGAGTAGCAATAATCAAATCTTAGTCAAAATCCTCAGGGGTCTTTTTATTCCAATTCTCCTCCTGGGGTTTCCTTTATCGCTGCCCAATAACCCGGCGAATTGCCTCGGGCTGATAATCAACAGTAAGCCAACAAACAACAGAAAACCCATTCTTGTCGGCCTTGGTGTTCGCATAGAACTCACGAACAACACTCATCAGGACCGCCTCAGGTGACTCACAGAAAGTCATCCATCCCTTCTCTGCAATCATCGGTAAAAACTCACCGTCCCTCCCCGATAGCAAAAACCCCCTATCCTTCATAATCGGCTTAGAAACTTAGTATACTCCTCTTCAGCAGCCCTATCCAGCAATCGGGGCCTCACTGCAGTACTCCTCGAAGAATCAGTAACAGTCAGATTGATGCTGCTACCCATAGTCCTCGATCTCTTTGGGGCCATGGAAACTGAAAATAAGGGCTTGAGAGTTTGTGTTTGGTGTGTAGGAGAGAGTTTGAGAGTTGAAAGTATATGAGATGTGAAATATGAGGTTGTATGTATATATAGGGTAGGCTTAGGGTTAGAAATTGATTATGAGTGGGATTGTGGCTGATTTGTAGGAAGAAAATCGTGGGTAATGGGGTAATGGTGCTGTGGTTTTGTGTTTTTGTTATTTTTCTATTTTTTTATAGGCTGAAAACTGTTTTTTCAGAATTCAGGTCCGCAGTCGGTCGCCTGGTACCAGCAGGCGGGCGCCTGCTAGCACGGGGCCGCCTGGTCCTAGCAGGCGGGCGCCTGGTCCTAGCAGGCGGGCGCTTGCTAGGTATCTGAATTTTTTTTCCTGCCACATTTTTCTAATTTTTTTGGGTTTTTGGATAAAGTACTAAATTCTAAGAGTTCTTATGGTCTCATATCTTGGGTTGCCTCCCAAGAAGCGCTTCTTTTACGTCATTAGCTTGACATAGAGTAATGCGATCAAGTTGACTATAAAATGGCACAAACCACTTCCCGGTTTTCCATATCCCTATAATAGTGCTTCAATCTCTTACCATTTACTTTGAATTCTTGGCCCGGATCGTTCTCAAAAATCTCCACCGCTCCATGTGGAAACACAGTTTTGACGATAAATGGTCCAGACCACCTTGATTTCAACTTTCCAGGAAAAAGTCTGAGACGAGAGTTGAATAGAAGAACTTGTTGCCCCGACACAAATGACTTAGGAGATAGCTTCCTATCGTGCCACCTTTTTACTATTTCCTTGTACATTTTATTATTTTCATAGGCTTGAAGTCGAAATTCATCAAGTTCATTTAACTAAAGCATTCACTTCTTCCCAGCTGCATCTAGATCAAGGTTTAACTTCTTCAATGCCCAATAAGCCTTGTGCTCAAGTTCCGCAGGTAAATGACATCCCTTACCATAGACAAGTTAAAATGGGGACATCACAAGTGGAGTCTTGTATGCTGTTCTATAAGCCCAAACAGCTTCATCTAGCTTTAAAGACCAATCTTTCCTTGACGGACAAACGACTTTCTTTAGAATGCGCTTGATCTCTCTATTAGACACTTCAGCTTGCCCATTAGTTTGCGAATGATAGGCAGTAGCAATGCGATGATTAACATTGTATCGTTACATCATAGAAGTAAACTTACGATTGCAGAAATGCGACCCTTCATCACGTATAATAACTCGTGGCGTTCCAAACCTTGTGAATATCTGCTTATGAAGAAAACTCAACACTACCTTTGCATCATTAGTTGGTAGAGCCTTTACTTCTACCCATTTCGAGACATAATCGACTGCCAGCAAGATGTACTAATTATTACAGGATGAGATAAATGGTCCCATGAAATCGATTCCCCAAACCTCGAAGACCTCAACTTCAAACATCACATTCAAAGGCATCTCATTCTTTCTAGTAAGATTCCTAACTCTTTGGCAATGATAACACCTTAAAATGAATTGATGTGCATCCTTAAACAACGTAGGCCAGAAAAAACCTTCTTGAAGAATACGAGCTACTGTCTTTTCACCACCATAATGTCCACCATAAACTGTGGAATGACAGTCTCGTAATATCCCCTCCATTTCACAGAATGAGATACATCTCCTGGTGATCTGGTCAGCTCCTTGTCTAAACAAATATGGTTCATCCCACATGTACCACTTCACCTCATACATAAACTTCTTCTTTTGAGCCGCATTCATATAAGGAGGCATTATATTGCTAACAAGATAGTTCACAATGTCTGCGAACCATGGCTCTTCCTCTTGAATTGCGAACAACTGCTCATCCGGAAAAGATTCGTTGATCAATGTCTTATCATGTGAAGTAGAATCAGGATTCTCCAATCTAGAGAGATGGCCAGCTATTTGATTTTCAGTACCTTTTCGATCCTTGATCTTTAACTCAAATTCCTGTAATAAGAGCCCCGACAAATAAGTCTAGGCTTCAAATTCTTCTTTGAGACCAAATAGCGGATGACAGCGTGATCAGTGAATACTGTCACCTTTGTCCCAAGTAGATACGATCGAAATTTTTCGAAACCAAAAACTATAGCCAAGAGCCCATTCTCAGTAGTGGTGTAGTTCAGTTGAGCTCCATTTAGTATCTTACTAGCATAGTAGACCACATGAAAGATATTAGATTTTCGCTGCCCAAGAACTGCTCCCACTGCATAATCACTTGCATCTCACATCATCTCAAAAGGTTCTCTCCAATCAGGTGCCGTAATAACTGGTGCAGTGATCAAAATCTTCTTGAGAGTCTCGAATGCTGCCAAGCATTCATCATCAAATTTGAAGGGCACATCTTTCTCGAGAAAGTTGCACAACGGCTTAGAAATCTTAGAGAAGTCCTTGATGAAACGCCGATAAAAACCTGTATGTCCAAGAAAACTACGGATTCCTTTCATAGAAATATGTGGCGGAAGATTTTCAATGACTCCCACCTTGGCTTTATCCACCTCAAGACCCTTACTAGAGACTTTATGCCCAAGAATGATGCCTTCTTGCACCATGAAGTGACATTTTTCCCAATTGAGCACTAGATTGGTTTCCACACACCTTTTGAGCACCAAACAGAGATTATTCAAGCATTCATCATACGAATGTCCAAAGACGGAGAAGTTGTCCATGAACACTTCGACATTACTTCCAATCATATCAGGGAATATAGCCACCATGCATCTCTAAAAAGCGAGAGGTGCACCACATAAGCCAAAAGAAACTCTACGGAAAGCAAACGTGCCGAATGGACAAGTGAAAGTAGTCTTCTCTTGATCTTCTGGTGCAATGCAAATCTGATTGTAGCCTGAATAGCCATCCAGAAGACAATAATACTCATGACCAGCCAACCTATCAAGCATCTGATTAATAAATGGAAGAGGGAAGTGATCCTTCCTTGTGGCCTTATTCAACTTTCTGTAATCCATACATACCCTCCAGCCTGTGACTGTTCGAGTGGGGATGAGCTCGTTCTTCTTATTTGTTACCATGGTAATACCTCCTTTCTTAGGTACACATTGCACGGGGCTCACCCAAGAACTGTCAGAAATAGGATATATGATTCCTGCATCCAGCCACTTTAGAATTTTTTTCTTCACCACTTCTTTTATAATAGGATTAAGCCTTCGCTGTTGCTCAACCGTTGGCTTGCTACCTTCCTTTAGCAGAATTTTATGCATGCAGTACGAAGGGTTGATCCATTTTATATCTGCTATAGTCCATCAGATGGCCGATTTAAATTCTCTCAAAATCCTCAAGAGCTTGTCCTCATCCCTACCTGAAAGGTCAGATGCAATAATAACAGGTAAAGTAGATACATCACCTAAAGAAGCATACCTCAAGTGTTCATGAAATGGTTTAAGCTCCAAAGTAGGTGCTTCCTCAATAGATGGTTTGAGCTTTCCCTCAACATTCTTGAGATCAATATTACCAAGAGATTCAAATGACATGTCTAGCTTTCATTTCCAAGGAGAAGCATTTAGATATTGTAACTGCTCATTGCCTTCCTCATCATCACTGTCAAATTCCCCCAATAAGGCTTTTTCTAAGACATCAGACCTTAGCACATGATCAAGTTCTGAAATAACTGCAGAATCGACCAAATCTATCTTAAGCACTCCTCATCTTCCGTAGGGAATTTTATTGCATTGAACACATTGAATGTCACATCCTGATCTTGCACCCTCATAGTAAGTTCACCTTTTTGCACATCTATCAAGGTACGGCCTGTAGCCAATAAAGGTCTTCCCAAGATTATGGGAATCTTCTTATCTTTCTCGAAATCCAGAATGACAAAGTCTGTAGGAAAGATGAGCTTATCCACCTTTACTAGCACGTCCTCCACGATGCCTCGTGGGTATATAATAGAACGATCAACCAATTGTAGAGACATGTAGGTGGGCATTGGATCAGGTAAATTCAGCTTTTTGAAGATAGACAACGACATCAGATTGATTCTTGCCCCAAAATCGCAAAGGCACTTGTCGAATGACAACTTGCCAATGGTGCAAGGAATGGTGAAGCTACCTGGATCCTTAAGCTTTGGAGGTAACTTTTGTTATAGCATGGTACTGCACTCTTCCGTTAGAGCAACTGTATCAAGATCATCCAGTTTCACCTTCCTTGAAAGAATACCTTTCATAAATTTCGCATAACTAGGCATTTGCTCCAGAGCCTCAGCGAAAGGTATGTTGATGTGAAGTTTCTTGAACACCTCCAGAAACTTACCAAATTGCTTGTCCAGCTTTTGTTTTTACAATCTCTTAGGAAAAGGTGGTGGTGGATAGAGATGTTTCTCCCCTGTATTACCCTCAGGCAGAGTGTGTTCAACAGTAGTCTTCCTTGGTTCCCCCTCTTTCTCCTTTTGCTTTTCTTCTTCATCTACAACTTCAGCTTCTCCATCTTTTGCTTTTTCAGCATCAACAACTTTTCCAGACCTTATGGTGACAACTTTGTCTTGCTATTTAGCTTCCTTCCTTCCTGGAACTTCAGTATCGTTGGGAAGTGTGCCAGGTTGACGATTGAGCAAGACATTGCTTATTTGTCCAATTTGATTTTCCAAGGTCTTGATAGAAACAGCCTGACTTTTGCACAACAACTTTAACTCCTCGAAATCAGCACTAGAAGGTGGAGTAGCACCTCCTTGTTGAGGGTATGATTGCCTTTGAGTATATTGCTGAAATCCAGGTGGATTAAACTGTTTACTTGTAGCTTGCTGATATGGTTGCTGAAAAGCATTCTGATTATTGCTCCAGCTGAAATTGGGATGATTTCTATTATTATGATGATAAGTAGCTGGCACAGGCTGCTGCGGTCGCTGATAATTGTTCACATACTGAACAGATTCATTAACAAGAGAACACTGATCCATAGCATGAGAGCCTGCACAAAACTCACAGACAATAGCTATTTGATTGACTCCATAGTTGGCTAAAGAATCGACCTTCATAGACAGCTCTTGGAGCTATGCAGCAATAGTTATAGCTGCATCAACTTCCAGAATACCTGCTACCTTCCCAGGCATCATCCTTTGAGTTAGGTTTTGATACTCGTTTGCAGCCATAGTTTTAATGAGATTATAGGCTTCAGTATAGCTTTTAGCCCACAAAGCGCCTCCAGAAGCTGCATCGAGCATGGGCCGAGATTGGCCCCCAAACCATTATAGAACCCAGTGATCACCATCCAGTCAGACATACCATGATGTGGACACTTTCTCAACATCTCCTTGTAGCGCTCCCAAGCTTCGCACATAGATTCTCCTTGTTGCTGCGCAAACTGAGTAAGAGCTTTCCTCATAGCTGCAGTCTTGGCCATTGGATAGAACTTCAACAGAAACTTTTGCGCAAGATCTTCCCAAGTAGTGATGGACCTAGCTGGTAAAAAATGTAACCAGTCCTTAGCTTAGTCCCTCAGAGAGAATGGGAAAAGCCTCAGCTTGATAGCGTCATCAGTAACACCATTATACTTGAAAGTACTACAGACCTCGACAAAATTTCTGATATGCATGTTGGGATCTTCAGTCGCAGCACCTACGAAAGAAACAGAATTCTGCACCATCTAAATAGTGCCCTGCTTGATTTTGAAAGTATTGGCCTGAATAGCCGGATGAATGATGTTTGACTGAATGTCATCAATTTTAGTCCGAGAAAACTCCATAAGAGCTGGATCAGCTGGAACTATACGATCACCCATTGTTACAGTTTCTTTCTTTTCACTCTCTATATCCGAATCTTCAAAAACTATCTTCTCCGGAAAGTCAAGAGCTGAATCTGTCTCCTCAGCCATATCTAGATTTCTCTTGCGGGTGCGAGAACGTGTTTACATAAACGCTCACTAGAGTACCTGAAACACAACCAGAAGCAGAAAGTAACAATTCTTAATCAATGAATCCTAATGACCACTAATGGAAAGTACATAAACTAAACAAATTAACACCGAGTCCCCAACAGTGGTGCCAAAAACTTGTTAGGCACAATGCATGCGCTAATAATTCATGCAAGTATAAGTATTCACAAGTAATATGGAATGATTTCTAGTTCGTTCCCACAAAGACTCTGATTAACTATATTTAATTAACACTTACTCACCAATGTATGATTACTCTTCAATGTCAAGATAATAACAATTAAGATTGATTAACTAATATTAACTACGAGAATTAAACACTTGAATTATCAATATTAAACACACATGAGATCATAACTTCATTACTACTTCATTCAATAGTTATTGTTATTACCCTTAGCATGTAATGGTGATGATATTAATCGAACAACACAAAACTGATAGATGCCAACTTTTGTTGTACGAATACCATTCTACCAAGCATCCACAATTAAGATACAAGTTGAATAGGCATCTATTATGTTGAGACCCTATATGTCTATAGAATTTGACAACATAACGATTTAAGCGCAAGTTATTCATTATGATTACACAGGGCAAGTAAAACGATTAGAGTTACCAACTAATCATGCATATAATACATGAACCTATGCTAGCATGGCAAGTTCTAAATCTCAAGATTCACTGTCGCTTCACAAGAGATTAACACGCTATCTTATATGTTCGCGACGCACATAAGACGAATAAGCACAACCTATGCTAAATATCATACAATCACCACATATCAAGGTATTAAACAATTAACTAAAGAAATCCATAATAAATCTGCTATGATCCCATGATCACGATTAGCCCATGATAGAACTCATCGTCACCATGGGTTCATATGAAAACATGATAATAACACAACGATATAAACTAACAAAAATACTAAATAAAAATAGAGTATGTCTCAAAAGTATTAAGGTTCAAAGAGTAAAGAAAACTAGCATCCACTGTTACAACAAATTAAAAGAATCACAAGATAAACGTATGCTTCCTCTTCTTAATTGTTGCGTGCTAAAACGGTCTTCTTAATCTTCTCTCCTTGTTATTTGTTCTTCAAAACGTCTCCCAAGATTACTTATATAAGAGTCCACAAGAAACAATAGTCATAGAAGCCCAATAGAACTCGAATTATAAAAATCAGAATCTCAATTTACGAACCCAGGCGGCCGCCTCCTCCTTCTAGGCGGGCGCCTGCTACCAGGCGGTCGCCTGCTCCTTCCAGGCGGGCGCCGGCAAGCCTACTGGAAAATTCCAATTTCTGCTTATTTTGATGACTTCTTCCTATCTAAGCAAGTTATACTCTGAAATGTAAAAACACTCGAAAACGCGTTAAATATACAAAATACTCGAATTCAAGACACCAATTCAAGCCGTTATAAGACGCTCAAAGTGGTATAAAATGCCACTTATCACTGCCCAACTTAAGGCTTTGACGATGAAGGTGGACACTTTGGCTAATCATGGGGTTAATTAAATCGCTAGTGTCTGTGAGCTTTGTGCCGGTGCCCATGAGACTGATTAGTGCGTTATTTCTAGTGAATCAGCTCAGTTCGTGAGAAACTTTCAGTGTTCGCAGCAACCTGTACCAGCCACTTATCATCCCAACAACCACAATCATCCTAATTTCAGTTGGAGCAACGCTCAGGATGCGGTTCAACAACCTTATCAGCTAAGAAGTACAACCCTCCTGGTTTTTAGCAACCGCAATATGCACCGAGACATTAACTTCAGCTGCAACAAGCTAATGAAAAATCTGAATCAGAGGAGTTGAAGCTTATGTGTAAGAGTCAAGCTATTTCTATCAAGACCTTGGAAAATCAAATTGGGTAAATTGCTAATGCCTTGCTAAATCGTCACCTGGTACACTACCTAGTGACACTGAAGTTCCAGGAAGGAAGGAAGCTAAGGAGCAGGTAAAGGTAATCACTTTGAGGTCTAGAAAGGTTACGAATCCTGAGCAAACTCAAGCATTGACTGAAGAAGCTAGGGCTGGGAAAGAAGTAGAGCAATAGGAAGTAGAAGTGGAACCAAGGAAGACTACTATTGAGCACACTCCTCATGAGGGTAATACATGGGAGAAACAGATCTATCCTCCACCGCCTTTTCCTAAGCGGCTACAGAAGAAAAAGCTGGACAAGCAATTTGAGAAGTTTTCGGAGGTGTTCAAGAAACTTCATATCAACATACCTTTCACTGAGGTTCTTGAGCAGATGCCTAGTTATGCAAAGTTTATGAAAGGTATTCTCTCGACTGTCGCTCTCACGGGGGAATGTAGTGTTGTGCTGTAATAGAAGTTGCCTCCGAAGCTTAAGGGTCCTGGAAGCTTTACTATTCCGTGTACTACCGAAAAAGTGTCTTTTGACAGATGCTTATGTAACTTGGGAGCTAGCATCAATCTGATGCCTTTGTCAATCTTCAAGCAGTTAGACTTACCTGATCCAAAACTGACTTATATGACTTTGCAATTGGCCGACCATTCTATTACATATCTGCGAGGTATTATAAGGATTTCTTGGTCAAGGTCGATAAACTCATCTTCCCTGCTGATTTCGTCATTCTTGATTTCGAGGAGGATAAGAAGATTCCCATAATCTTGGGAAGACCTTTCTTGGCGACCGACCAAACCTTGATAGATGTACAAAAGGGTGAGCTCACAATGCGAGTGCTGGATCATGATGTTACCTTTAATGTGTTCAATGCTATGAAATTTCCTACGGAAAATGAGGAGTGTTTAAAGGTGGAATTGGTCAATTCTGTGGTTATTTCAGAACTTGATCAATTGCTAAGGTTCGATGCTTTAGAAAAAGCCTTATTGGGAAATTCAGATAGTGAAGATGACGTAGGTGAAGAACAATTACAATATTTGAATTCTTCTCCCTGGAAGAGGAAGATTGATATGCCTTTTGAATCTCTTGGAATGGAGAAATTAAACAAAGCTCCTAAACGCCTCAAGCCATCTATTGAGGAAGCTCCCACTCTTGAGCTTAAGCCTCTACCTGAGCATTTGAGGTATGCGTTTTTAGGTGATGCATCCACTTTGCCTGTTATTGTTGCATCTGATCTTTCAGGTAGTGATGAGGAAAAGCTCATGAGGCTTCTAAGAGAGTTCAAATCGGCAATTGGTTGGACTATAGCAGATATCAAGGGAATCATCCCTTCTTATTGCATGCATAAAATTCTGCTAGATGAAGGTAGCAAGCCTACGGTTGGGTAACAAAGAAGACTTAATCCGATCATGAAGGAGGTAGTGAAGAAATAAATTCTTAAGTGGCTAGGTGCAGGGATCATCTATCCTATTTTTGACAGTTCATGGGTAAGCCCGATTCAATGTGTGCCAAAGAATGGTGGAATTACTGTGGTAGCAAATGAGAATAATGAGCTAATTCCTACAAGAACATTCACGGGGTGGAGAGTTTGCATGGACTACAGGAAGCTGAACAAGGCCACTAGGAAGGATCACTTCCCTTTGCCCTTCATTGACCAGATGCTTGATAGATTGGCTGGTCATGAGTACTAGTGTCTTCTTGATGGCTATTCGGGTTACAATCAGATTTGTATCGCTCCAGAAGATCAGGAGAAGACTACCTTCACTTGTCCATTTGGTACTTTTGTGACGGCCTCAACCCCGGGGTTAGGAGTTGACGTCACTAAACACAATTACCAAAAATATAAACAACAAAATTATTATTAAAATATATTAACTCGACCCCGAACCAAGATCCGATCCAGGTTCAAGTATAATTCAGGTTCTCATTATTACAGACTCTTTATTCAACATCTAAGACACGCTAACTTTATTCAGCAACTCCTCAAACCTCATGGCCTGATACAAAGTACCTCAGAGGAGCCGGGTCCAGTAGGGGCGGGAACATAGGTCGGTCTGACTGATCTTCTAGGCATCTGCGAAATATACATAACAGTTTGCAAGGGTGATCATAATCGCTCAGCAGTACCAAAATATGAATAACAAGATAAAACAGTAATACAACAATAATAGGAACAGAACTGTAATCATGTTATCAACATTATACAACAAAATTTAGAGAAAAACTGGATATCACTAACTAGCATGCTTCATTAAAATATCGTAGCAGTGAGCTGTAAAAACACCAGAGTCCAATTTTAGCATACTAGTCACTCTTATAAAATCACTGGATCAACTACCAGTACCCTTACGGGAAGCCCAAAACCCAAATCAGATACGTAATGGATATGTAAAGACAGCTGATGAGGCTATCAACACCAGACGGCTCCAACTGCCATCTCATTCATGCCTCCAACTGCCATTTCAATTACCTGTTCTGGAACTCAGAGACTAGCTAGGTCTCTGACCTGCTGGACTAATCGGTTATATAGTGCGCGCAACCGAATTAGCCTCTTACGCCAACCCAATAGGCCTACTCTGGCCCCAACGTATCCCATATCTGATCATTTTAATCCAGTTTTCAAAATCGTCACTTTTACCTATCTCTTTTCAAAAATCCATTCTGTCACAGCATATTATTCAAATCCTCTTTTCATTTAGATCACATTTAGAGATAGGTGTTTTCAGAAGTTACTTTTCCCCAAAACACAATTTTAAACAACATTTTCATATACAGGGGATACGTAACTTAAAATATTTCTGTTCCATTACGAAAGTAAAACATTTAGTTATTCACATATACTGAACCATAAAAGAATGGGCAGGGGTACTTGCCTTGCAACGCTTTACAAAACCCTAAGTAGCTTTCACGCTGACTTTAGTCCTGAGAAAACTCGTTCGGAATCTACAAATACAGAATTCCCTAATCAGTTACACCGACATGTTTGATATCCTCAAATTCTAACAACTCAATTCGATAACCCGACTCGTATTATTACTATACACATAAACCCGTAACCACATAGTCACGTAGTCGGAAACATTGTTAGGGTAACACGTATAAATACCTATATTTTTGAACATATTTTTAGGAAATTTTGGCAACACCTTATTTATTTATAAGACCACCCGTCGATTATAATCGACGTCCACAATCACAACAATTTATAATATCAAATCCACCATTTTCATACAACTTACGTCACAACACAATTCGTAATACAATTAATTATTTAAGTCCGAAAAAATATTTTACGCAAATCATTTTTATTTATTTATAAAATTTAGGACTCAGAACATCGTCATCACCGTCCACCGTCCGCTCGTAACAAGTCATCGCGGTACGGCGACAAAATTCTCGGGGTACCCAATAATTCGGATTCCAACCGGAAATTTCACCGATTAAAAATAATTTCCCGCAACCAAATATTCATATCACAAATATTATTCAAGATAATTTCCTGCAGAATAATAAAATAATTAAAATTCCATCACCAACACACGCGTATAACACGCGCTGCACACACAGAACCAAAACCAAAGCTGGAAAACACAGGGGCGGCAACACCACCGGAAAAACACAGATACACGCACGACACACACACACGCTCACACGAACACACACACACATGCGTATATATATAAATATATACATACACACAACTGATTGAACTACCGGGCTCACCGGAATAGGAATCACAGTGGCGGCAATCGCACAAGGAAGCAACGGGGACGGAAGAAAGAAAAAGGAAGAACAGGAACGGATGGAGCAAGAAACAGAGAAGATGAAATCACGAGAGAGAGACTGAGACTAGAGAGATCGAGGTAGAGAGACGGGGACAAAGAGATGATGTTTTTGGGAATAAACTACCTGCCTCCATGTGTCCTTCAAATGGGACGCGTGTTGATATTCTTTTATGAATTATTAACACGTGTCCCTGAGTATTAGGGGTCAATTATTTAACCGAATTTCGAAATCAACGAGTCAGGGCACCTCAAAAACAGTCTCCGAAAATTACGAAAACAGCGCTAAAATATTATAAATATCCCGAAGTAAATAAAAATGTAAATTTCGAAATTTTTAAATAATTTTTAAAGTACGCTTTATACCCGCTTTTTAATGAATAACGAAATAACGCTTGGGTAAAACGATTTCCAAAAATTTCCAAAATAATTTTAAAATTCTCAGAATAATACAAACTTAATAAAATATATGTTTCAGAATTTTTAAAGATACCCATAATTAAATATGGATTTTAGCATTTAATACACTCAGAAAATTATTTAAACATGAATAATTAACAAAATATTGATTTCTCAATTTTATAAAGTCCTAAAAATAATTATTGAAATTATAAAATTAGAAAACCAATTTTAAAGACAACCCAAATATTTATGGAATTAAAATTATCATAAAATCACTTTTACAAGCGAAATAAAATCATATAACTTACCAATAAATCACAAAATTCCAATCCCACATATCACAAATCATAAATAATTAAATAACAATCAGTAACCGCTGCCAAAATCAATACACACCTTTTATTTATTTACTTAAAGTTTTATTACACTTTCAAATATTAGAAATAAAATAAAAATACACGAGTCGTTATATCCTTTCCCCCTTAAAAAGATTCTGTCCCCAGAATCTAAATCAACTAAACAAATGAGGATATTTATCAAGCATGTCTGACTCTAATTCCCAAGTATACTCTTCCACTCGAGGATTTCTCCACAAAACTTTTACTATAGGAATTGACTTATTCCTAAGGACTCGTTCCTTACGGTCTAGGATTTGGACCGGTTGTTCCACGTAGGACAAATCTGGTTGAAGCTCAATCGGTTCGTATTCTATGACTTGATTCGAATTAGGGACATAGGGCTTCAACATAGACACGTGGAACACATTATGAATGTGCTGCCACTGAGGTGGTAACGCTATCTCATAAGCGACCTTTCCCACTTTCTTCAAAACCTCAAAGGGTCCTATGAATCTAGGGCTAAGTTTACCCTTCTGACCAAATTGTACTAACCCTTTCCAAGGTGATACCTTTAGCAACACCAGAGCTCCTATTTCAAAGTCCATGTCTTTTCTATGTAAATCTGCATATTTCTTTGTCTATCTTGAGCTGCTTCTAACCTTTTTTGAATCAATACTATGGCATCTCTAGTTTGCTGAACCAACTCAGGGCCTAACACTTTCTTTTCTCCTACCTCATCCCAGTACAATGGTGATCTACACTTTTGTCATTACAAAGCTTCATAAGGTGGCATTCCAATACTGGCATGGTAGCTGTTATTGTACGAGAACTCAATCAAAGGTAGGTGCTCATCCCAATTACCTTTAAAATCTAAAACACAGACTCTCAACATATCTTCTATGGTCTGAATCGTCCTCTCTCTTTGGCCATCCATCTGAGGATGATAGGCGGTGCTCATATTCAATTTCGTTCCGATACACTCTTGAAATTTAGTTCAAAACCTGGAATTAAATCTCGGGTCTCGATCCGATACTATGGAAACAGGAACTCCATGTTTGGTAACTATCTCATCCAAGTATAACTTCACTAGCCTTTCCAACGAATACCTCTCATTAATCGGAAGGAAATGCGCCGACTTAGTCAATCTATCAATGATTACCCAAATAGCATCATGATTCGCTCTCATCTTTGGAAATCCCACTACAAAATCCATAGCAATGTCTTCCCACTTCCATTGGGGAATCTCCAAAGGTTGTAACAATCCACTTGGTCGTTGATGCTCTGCTTTCACCGTCTGACACACGTGACATTTACTTACCCAATTGGCAATATCTTTCTTCATTCCTGGCCACCAAAAATTTCTTTTTGAATCCTGGTACATCTTGGTACTACCAGGGTGGATAGAAAATCTAGAGTTATGAGCTTCTTGCAATACTTCGTTCTTCAACTTTGTTACATTAGGAATCCAAACTCTGGACGAAAATCTATACAAACCTTGACTATCTTTTTGAGTACACAACTCTTCTCCTGTCAAAGTATCCAACTCTTGTTCCATAACTCCTTCTTGACATCTTCTAATCTTTTCCATCAAGGCCAGCTAGAAAGTAATTTCATATAGTTGCTTTTGACTTCCGTTAGATCCCCGAACTTCAATCTCCATTCTTTTCAAGTCTCGTGCCAATTCCTCAGCAATCTTAACCATATTCAGACTTTCCTTCCTACTTAAGGCATCAACCACTACATTGGCTTTACCTGGGTGATAATTAATTAAACAATCATAGTCCTTAATCAACTCCAACCACCTTCTCTGTCTCATGTTCAAATCTTTCTGCGTAAATATGTACTTCAGGCTCTTATGGTCTGTATAAATATCGCATTTCTCGCCATACAGGTAGTGACGCCATAACTTTAAAGCAAATACTATAGCCGCCAATTCAAGGTCATGAACTGGATATTTCTGCTCGTGAGGATTTAGTTGTCTGGAGGCATACACAATCACTTTGTCATGCTGCATTAACACACATCCCAATCCTTTCAGAGAAGCATCACTATAAATTACAAAGTTTCCCGTCTCATCTGGCAATGCTAACACTGGAGCCGTCACTAGTCTTCGTTTTAACTCCTGGAAACTCTCTTCACACTTTTTCGTCCAAACGAACTTCTCATTCTTCCTGGTCAACTTGGTTAGTGGGGATGCAATCTTCGAGAAATCTTTCACAAACCTTCGATAATATCCTGCTAATCCAAGAAAACTTCTTATTTCCGTTGGTGTTTTTGGTTGCTCCCATTTTGACACTGCTTCAATCTTTACCGGGTCTACTTTGATACCTTCTTTACTTATTACGTGACCAAGGAACTGTACTTCCGTCAGCCAAAACTCACACTTAGAAAACTTAGCATACAATTGCTTTTCTCTTAACTTTTGAAGGGCAATCTGCAGATGCACTGTATGATCTTCTGGATTCTTCGAATAGATGAGGATGTCATCAATGAATACAATAACAAACTTATCCAAATACTCCTTATATACCCTATTCATCAAATCCATGAAAGCCGCTGGCGCATTCGTCAATCCAAACGACATTACTAGAAACTCGTAATGGCCATACCTTGTTCAAAATACAGTTTTGGGAATATCTTCTGGCTTTATCTTCAGTTGGTGGTAGCCAGATCTTAAATCAATCTTTGAGAAGTAACATGCGCCCTTAAGCTGATCAAACAAATCGTCGATTCGTGGCAAAGGATACTTATTCTTTATTGTCAACTTGTTCAGCTCCCTATAATCAATGCACAATCTCATACTTCCATCCTTTTTCTTCACAAATAATACTGAAGCACCCCACGGGGAAACACTGGGTCAAATAACTCCTTTATCCAATAATTCCTGAAGTTGCTTAGCCAATTCTTTCATTTCTATCGGGGCCATTCTGTATGGAGCCTTAGAAACTGGTTCAGCTCCAGGTATCAAATCAATGGAAAACTCTATCTCACGATCAGGTGGTAATCCTGGTAATTCTTCTGGAAAAACGTCAAGAAATTCTCTTACTACAGGGATCTCATTTAGGATAGGGGTCTCTTTCTTCGTATTTACCACATGAGCCAAATACGCTTCACATCCTTGTCTCAGCCATCTTCTTGCTTGCATCACTGAGAGAAACTTCCTATCTTGCCTCTGCCCTTGGTAACTGATCCTTTTATTATCTGAGGTGTACATAACAACTCTCTTTTTCATACAATCAATATTGCCCTATATCGAGACAACCAATCCATACCTAAAATAACATCAAAGTCTCCCAACTCGAAGGGTATTAAGTCAACAGGGAACATATACCCCGAAATCTCTAGGGAACAACTAGGACAAAATTGCTTTACAGGTACTTTATCTTTATTAGCCATTTCTATAGTTAGAGGTTCGTCTAAGTCTTCTAACATCAATTGCATTTTATTCACACAATTCACAGATATAAAAGATTTGGACGCTCCCGAATCAAACAAAACGTTAACAGGTACGAAATTAAGAATAAGCGTACCTGCAACCACATTAGAGTCATGAACTGAAGACTTCTGGGTCATCTTAAAAGTCCTAGCTCTCGCAGTACTGGTTGCTGGTCCTTGGGACACACTCCTTCCAACATTACCTTGAATCACTGACTTGCAATTCCTAGCTATGTGTCCCACTTTACCGTAACTAAAATAGGTAACTCCTTGAATCTCAGACTTACACTCTGTGGAATAGTGACCTTTATGTCCACACTTAAAACAATTAACATTCTCTCAGCACTGTCCACTGTGCTTTTTCCCACACGTCTTACAATCAACCACTGGCTTACTCATCCTCGTCGGGGCAGAGTTAACTGATATTGTACCGGGCTTCTCCTGAGGAACATCCTTCCTCTTGAACCTCTTATTCTTATTTCTTCGAAACCAACGCTGAAACTTCCGACTCGCTATTCCTGATTTTGATCTAGCGGGTCCACTTTCAAACTTTCTTTTCTTTTCACCCTGCTCTTTTGCAGCTAATTTCTGATCACTTTCTATTACTAGGGCAGCCTGAACTACCGAAGTATATGTTTTGAGTTGTAAGGCTACAACACCACTCCTTATTTCTGACTTCAACCCTTACTGAAACCGCTTCGCTCGTTGAGCTTCTGAACTCACATATTCTGGTGCTATACGGGCCAACTCCGTAAACTTTGCTTCATATTCCGTGACACTTTTATCCCCTTGTTTCAATTCCAAAAATTCCACTTCCATTTGAGTATGGAGACAATCTGGAAAGTATTTCTCCAAAAACAACTCTGTAAATCTGGTCCATGGTACTGGACCTTCTCCTTCTTGGGCTCGCATAGATTCCCACCAATAGTTCGAATCATTCCTTAGAAAATAACTAGCATAATCAATCTTTAAATTCTCACTCACCTTGGTGAGCGCAAACGCCTTTTCCATCTCTTTTAACCATATCCTGGCAGCAACAGGATCTACCTCTCCCTTAAACTCTGGGGGCTTCACTGCTTGAAAATATTTAAAACTAACATCCTGATTTGCCCCTCTTATCTCATGCTGCTGCTGGATTTGTAGTTGCTGCTGTTCGATTTAGTGTTGTTGTTGTTGTTGTTGTTGTTGTATGAGCTGTTGTTGTTGTTGTCGTTGTTGCAATTGTTGTTGTTGCTGCTGGAATTGTTGTTGCTGTTGGGCCAGCTGTACAGACTGCTGATGCAACAAATTCATCATGTCACTCACGGAAGGATCCCCAGCAGACCCGTTATTGGGCTGAGAATTTCTCTTTGGTGGCATCTCCTGAAATATAACAGTCATATATAAGAAAATGGATTGCTCCAGCACTTTATGTTTATGCAATCAGGAGAGCGTTGCCACTAAGACAATATTCTCATCCCTCATTAAAATTGGATCCGTCCTGAGTGAATGATTATGATCCAAAAATGCCAGCAACAGAAACAACAATAATAATAACAACAATAATAGCAACGCACAATATATATATATAAACTGAACAATAAGATAAAGCAGCTGGAATACAATAACCAACAGAATCCACTAGTACAACTGAAAATCCAACTAAAAAGAACCATCCGAATACACACCAAAATTGGCTGTTATAACAGCCTCGCCTACTACAAACTATCACAACATAATGTACATATACAAGGAAAACTACCACAGAACTCCTAGAAGTCACTCTGAGCTCTGCATCCCTCTATAGCAGCTCTGTCTAGCCACTACCACTGCCACCAATGGAACCTAGCTCAAACACTAGCCAGTTCATTAGGTCCTGATACTACACAGCTCTAAACTCTGAACTAATGAAATGGTCAACAGATCTAGCCCTCTCTACAGCCATCTGGGTCAATGCTCTCACACAGGCTCGCACCTCAGGGGAAGGGGCAGAAATACCCTGAAATGGTGCAATAGGTACCTGATCCAACTGGGCAGCAAACTCTGGACTCTGATCTCTGTTAAAAGAAGTATTCACCGCCCTATGGACATGATAAGGGATCGGTGAAGAAGTATCACTAGGGACCACAGGAGGTACCGGAGGTCTCATCATGGAAGAACTGGGATCGCAGCCAGGAGGGAAATCCCGGACAGCAGATACAGACCTACGTACCCAACGGGGACGAGGACCAGATCCAGGGATGTCTCGAGGCACAAAAGAAGGAACTGGGGGAGGAGGCATAGGGGTCTCCTCGGTAACAGCATCAAGGGGTTTCTCCGAATCTGAGCTATCCAAATCAGAAGGATTCTCCCGAGATGGAGAACTCGAAATCGCAATAGGCCACTGCCAACATAATAAATATACAGCAAAGACACAACCAGGTCAAGACAATTCTATCAAAACATTTAATAGATGCTAGGGTAACGCCGTCGGAACCCTCGACTGATTCTAAAGGTTTGCTCCTCTATATGAGTTGCTGACTCACACTTAAAGACTCATGTTATCACCTACTTAACACAATCCCTAACCTGAATCAGGGACTTGAACCTGTAGCTCTGATACCAACTGTGACGGCCTCAACCCCGGGTTTAGGAGTTGACGTCACTAAACATAATTACCAAAAATATAAACAACAGAATTATTATTAAAATATACTAACTCGACTCCGAACCAAGATCCGATCCAGGTTCAAGTATAATCTAGGTTCTCATTATTATAGACTCTTTATTCAACATCTAATACACACTAACTTTATTCAGCAACTCCTCAGACCTCATGGCCTGATACAAAGTACCTCAGAGGAGCCGGGTCCAGTAGGGGCGGGAACATAGGTCGGTCTGACTGATCTTCTAGGCATCTGCGAAATATACATAACAGTTTGCAAGGGTGAGCATAATCGCTCAGTAGTACCAAAATATGAATAACAAGATAAATCAGTAATGCAACAATAATAGGAACATAACTGTAATCATGATATCAACATTATACAACAAAATTTAGAGAAAAACTGGATATCACTAACTAGCATGCTTCATTAAAATATCGTAGCAGTGAGCTGTAAAAACAACAGAGTCCAATTTTAGCATAGTAGTCACTCTTATAAAATCACTGGATCAACTACCAGTACCCTTACGGGAAGCACAAAACCCAAATCAGATACGTAATGGATATGTGAAGACAACTGATCAGGCTATCAACACCAGACGGCGCCAACTGCCATCTCATTCATGGCTCCAACTGCCATTTCAATTACCTGTTCCGGAACTCAGAGACTAGCTAGGTCTCTGACCTGCTGGACTAATCGGTTATACAGTGCACGCAACCGAATTAGCCTCTTACGCCAACTCAATAGGCCTACTCTGGTCCCAACGTATCCCATATCTGATCGTTTTAATCCAGTTTTCAAAATCATCACTTTTACCTATCTCTTTTCAAAAATCCATTCTGTCACAGCATATTATTCAAATCCTCTTTTCATTTAGATCACATTTAGAGATAGGTGTTTTCAGAAGTTACTTTTTCCCAAAACACAATTTTAAACAACATTTTCATATACAGGGGATACATAACTTAAAATGCTTCTGTTCCATTACGAAAGTAAAATATTTAGTTATTCACATATACTGAACCATAAAAGAATGGTCAGGGGTACTTGCCTTGCAACGCTTTACAAAACCCTAAGTAGCTTTCACGCTGACTTTAGTCCTGAGAAAACTCGCTCGGAATCTACAACTACAGAATACCCTAATTAGTTACACCGACATGCATGATATCCTAAAATTCTAACAACTCAATTCGATAACTCGACTCGTATTATTACTATACACACGAACCCGTAACCACATAGTCACGTAGTCGGAAATATTGTTAGGGTAACACGTATAAATACCTATATTTTTGAACATATTTTTAGGAAATTTTGCCAACACCTTATTTATTTATAAGACCACCCGTTGATTACAATCGACGTCCACAATCACAACAATTTATAATATCAAATCCACCATTTTCATACAACTTACGTCACAACACAATTCATAATACAATTAATTATTTAAGTCCGAAAAAATATTTTACGCAAATCATTTTTATTTATTTATAAAATTTAGGACTCAGAACATCATCATCACCCTCCACCGTCCGCTCGTAACAAGTCATCGCGGTACGGCGGCAAAATTCTCGGGGTACCCAATAATTCGGATTCCAAACGAAAATTTCATCGATTAAAAATAATTTCCCGCAACCAAATATTCATATCACAAATATTATTCAAGATAATTTCCTGCAGAATAATAAAATAATTAAAAGCACAGATACACGCACGATACACACACACGCTCACACGAACACACACACACACATGTGTATATATATAAATTTATACATACATACAACTGATTGAACTACCAGGCTCACCGGAATAGGAATCACAGTGGCGGCAATCGCACAAGGAAGCAACGGGGACGAAAGAAAGAAAAAGGAAGAACAGGAACGGATGGAGCAAGAAACAGAGAAGATGAAATCACGAGAGAGAGACTGAGACTAGAGAGATCGAGGTAGAGAGACAGGGACAAAGAGATGATGTTTTTGGGAATAAACTGCCTGCCTAAACGTGTCCTTCAAATGGTACGCGTGTTGATATTCTTTTATGAATTATTAACACGTGTCCCTGAGTATTAGGGGTCAATTATTTAACCGAATTTCGAAATCAACGAGTCAGGGCACCTCGAAAATAATCTCCGAAAATTACGAAAACATCGCTAAAATATTATAAATATCCCGAAGTAAATAAAAACATAAATTTCGAAATTTTTAAATAATTTTTAAGGTACGCTTTATACCCGCTTTTTAACGAATAACGAAATAACGCGCGGGTAAAACGATTTCCGAAAATTTCCAAAATAATTTTAAAATTATCAGAATAATACGAACTTATTAAAATATAAGTTTCAGAATTTTTAAAGATTCCCATAATTAAATATGGATTTTAGCATTTAACACACTCAGAAAATCATTTAAACATGAATAATTAACAAAATATTGATTTCTCAATTTTATAAAGTCCTAAAATAATTATTGAAATTATAAAATTAGAAAACCAATTTTAAAGACAACCCAAATATTTATGGAATTAAAATTATCATAAAATTACTTTTACAAGCGAAATAAAAACATATAACTTACCAATAAATCACAAAATTCCAATCCCACATATCACAAATCATAAATAATTAAATAACAATCAGTAACCGCTGCCAAAATCAATACACACCTTTTATTTATTTACTTAAACTTTTATTACACTTTCAAATATTAGAAATAAAATAAAAATACACGAGTCGTTATAACTTTCGCCTTCAGACGAGTTTCTTTTGGTCTGTGTGGTGCACCGGCCACATTTCAGAGATGTATGATGGCCATCTTTTCTGACATGATTGGCTAGAATGTGGAGGTTTTTATGGACGATTTCTCAGTCTTTGGTGATTCTTTTTATGAATGCTTGTAGAATCTGGGACACATTCTCAAGAGGTGTGTTGAGATAAATCTGGTTCTCAATTGGGAGAAATGTCATTTTATGGTGCGTCAAGGCATTATTCTCGGGCACAAGGTTTCTAATAAGGGTCTATAGGTAGACAAGGCCAAGGTGGGGGTCATTGAGAATCTTCCTCCACCTATTTTTGTCAAGGGAATTCGCAGTTTTCTTGGTCATGCGGGTTTCTATAGGCAATTCATCAAAGACTTCTCTAAGATTTCAAAACCATTGTGCATTTTGCTAGAGAAAGATGTCCCTTTCAAGTTTGATGATGAGTTCCTTGCAGCTTTTGAGACATTGAAAAGAGTTTAATCACGACACCGGTCATAACTGCACCTGATGGGAATGAACCTTTTGAGATGATGTACGATGCAAGTGATTATGCAGTTGGAGCAGTTCTTGGGCAAAGGAAGAACAACATGTTTCATGTGGTCTACTACACAAGTAAGACCCTAAATGGTGCTAAACTGAATTATACTACTATGGAGAAAGAACTTTTGGCTAATGTCTATGGTTTTGAGAAATTCCGATCTTATCTACTTGGGACTAAGGTGACAGTTTTCACTGATCACGCTGCTATTCGTTATCTCATCTCAAAGAAGGACCCAAAGCCTAGATTGATTAGATGGGTTCTTTTGCTTCAAGAATTTGAACTAGAGATCAAGGACAAAAAGGGTACTGAAAATCAAGTCGCTGATCATCTCTCGCGTTTAGAGAACCCTAATGCTACTTTATTGGATAAGGCATTGATAAATGAGTCTTTCCCCGATGAATAGCTGTTTGGAGTGCAAGAAGAAGAATCGTGGTTTGCAGACATTGTGAACTACCTTGTGAGTAATATCATGCCTCCTATCTTATCTTATGCTTAAATGAATAAGTTTCTACATGAAGTGAAGTGGTATATGTGGGATGAGCCATTTCTTTTTCGACAAGGAGCTAACCAAATCATCAGGAGATGTATTCCTTATAGCGAAACAGGGGGATCTTGAGAGATTGCCACTGAACGGCTTATGGAGGACATTATAGTGGAGAAAAGACAGCAGCTCGTATTCTGCAAGCAGGTTTCTTTTTGCCAACCTTGTTTAAAGATGATCACCAGTTCGCTTTGAAATGTGATCGATGTCAACGTGTGGGTAATATATCTAAGAGGGATGAGATGTCTCTTTATGTGATTCTCGAGGTTGAGGTCTTCGATATTTGGGGAATTGACTTTATGGGGCCATTTATCTCATCTTGTAACAATCAATACATCTTGTTGGCGGTTGATTATGTGTCAAAATGGGTTGAAGTTAAGGCATTGCCAATGAATGATGCGAAAGTGGTGCTTAATTTTCTTCACAAGCAGATATTCACAAGATTTGGAACTCCAAGAGTCATAATCAGTGATGAGAGGTCGCATTTCTGTAATCGCAAGTTCACTACTATGATGCAAAGGTATAATGTGAATCATCGCATTGGTACGGCTTATCATCCTCAGACAAATGGTAAAACCGAGGTATCTAACGGAGAGATCATGCGCATTTTGGAGAAAGTTTTGTGTCCATCGAGGAAGGATTGGTCTTTAAATCTTGATGAATCTGTTTGGGCGTATCGAACAACATACAAGACTCCGCTAGGGATGTCACCGTATCAGTTGGTTTATGGTAAGGGGTGTCATTTATCGATGGAGCTGGAGCATAAGGCGTAGGGCTTTGAAGAAATTGAATCTGGATTTGGATGCAGCTGGAAAGAAGAGGATGCTTCAATTGAATGAGCTCGACGAATTTCGACTTCAAGCTTTTGAGAACAACAAAATGTACAAGGACAAAGTCAAGAGGTGGCACGATCAGGGTCTAGTCCGGGGCAACAAGTTCTTTTGTTCAACTCTCATCTCCGTCTTTTTCCTAGAAAGTTGAAGTCAAAATGGTCAGGGCCGTTTATTGTCAAAACTGTATTTCCACATGGAGCGGTGGAAATTTTTGAGAATGATCCGGGCCCAGCATTCAAGGTAAATGGTCAGAGGTTGAAGCATTACTATAGTGACACGGCAAACCGCGGGGTGGTTAGTGCCGTTCTTTTGTCCATTTGAGCTCAAGGTTCTACGTCGAGCTCGCGACGTAAAAGAAGCGCTTCTTGGGAGGCAACCCAAGTTTGTTGTACATTAGTAGGTAGAGGAAGCAAGAAGAAAGAAGAAAAATACAAAAAAATCAGAAAAAGAAAAAAATTCAGGAATGACTACAGAAGCCTGGCGCGCCCGCGCCGTCCTAGCGCGCGCCCGCGCTGAAAACACAGAACACGGCGCGCCCGCGCTGTTCCAGCGCGCGTCCGTGTCAGATTGGCAGAAGTAGCGCGCCCTGTGCTGTCCTAACACGCAGCCGCACCGTGGTCTTAACTCAGAATAAATAAAGGCAGTTTTAAGGGGGGAAATTAGGATTTTTGCTACAAAATCAATTCCCAACCGAATTTTACTCCCCCACATCCCAAATTTCCCTCTCCAAATCAAACCCATTACTCCCATTATTCCCATAATCAAATCCCACTTCTATTCTGAAAGAGATGTGTCCTAAGTCCAATCATGTATGATGATTTAGGAATAACTTTTATGTATTCTGTTTTGATTTCATTGATATTAATAAAAGACTTGTTTTGGTTTTATTGCGGGCTTTATCTATTTAAGTGTTTAAATAAGATATACCATAGTTTAGAGTAAAACTTTTTACGAATTTTGATGAGATCATAATAATGAGACCTAAAAGATGATAACTCTAAACTTAAATATTTCCTGGTCGTAGGATTACTAACTTGTAATTAGTAAGCCGCAAAGATCGGTACATACTATGCTTACTTCATTATGAAGGATGTCTGTTCTCATAGACATTTGTGTGATGACACTATAGCTAGTATGTAGGTGCTTATTATAGAATAAGTTCACTGAACATGACTCACACAGCTGAACAACTGATGGAGTTCACTCACGTGTCAGCAGTTGTTCACATAGTGATAGTTGTACAAGTATCCTTAGACTTGAGGTCATCATAGTCATCTTGTGTACACTGAACTATGCTTTGGTTTAGTTCTTAGTCTCCAGGGACAATTATAAGGGCTCTACTGGGTATAGGAATTTGTACACGAAGATAGTGTATGATCAATAAATGATCTACCCCTTCCAGTGAAGGAAGATAATGTTCAATGCTGATCCACTTATGCTAGTTCAGGAATCTCTGGCCAGAGTGAATGAAATTAGAAAGGAGTTTCTAATTTACATTAAATAGAACTAAGCATAGTGAATGGGAAAACAAATGATTAAATAAGATAGGCTTGCCACAAGTTCCATGCCTTGTATTTAATCGTGACATTGCAGGGTAGAAGAAATTGATTGTACGGTAACTACTCACTGAATAGGTTCTTGGTATTCTAAGCAGTCAATTCGTATTATCCGGATAGTCGCGATATGCTGAGAAGTATCCCTCACGATGTAGAATAAATATGATTAATTTATTAATTAATCATATTTAATGAATTAGAGAATTTATATAAATAATGATAAAATAGTTTTATTAATATTTATTTCTCCTATCGGCTTAATATTGAACCTACAGGGTCACACCATAAAAGAGAATGATTTAATGGTGGAGGAATTAATTAATAATGGCTGGTAATTATTTATTTGTGAAATAAATAATTAATTAGCAGATTTAATAATTGATTAAATGAGATTTAATTAATTCTTAATATTATTAATTAAGAATTTAATTCTGGAAATTAAATCAAGTGAGAGAATTATTTTTCTAAAGTGGAAAAGGGATTAATGATTAAAAGGTGTTTTAATTATTAGTTAATTAGTTAATAAGAATAATCAATTAAAGGGTTAATAATAATAATATTTTATGAAAAATTTTCAACTGAAAATTTTGCCTATAAATATAATATTATAAACCCTATTTGCCTCAACCCAAATAATTAACCTTAATTCTAAAGTAGAACAAGAGGAAGGCAACTAATCTCTCAACCTCTTCCTCCTCCATCACATTATACTCTTGGTGTATACCGGTGGAGTGCTTCACACTTGAGGAGCAGCTGCTAGGGATTTCCGTTCATCATTCTTGGATCGCTATTAAAGACCTCCATCTTTCCATTAACGTAAAGCTTTTTAAGGTAAACATACTGAACTACGAATTAAATATTATTTTTCGCATGGATCCTGCGGAGGGTTTCGGTTTTTTTTTAAGATTTAAATTTACGTTTTCATTTCGTTTATGTGCTAAAAACCCTTCATATTCCATATATAATTCTCTTTTCACCACCTATATATACATACACCTCATACACAAACTTCTTCACCACTTCATAAATTCTCAAACACAAATTCTCTCTCAAACACAACTCTTATTCTCTCTACTCAATTTCAATGGCACCTAAGAGACAAAGAACACAAGTAAGCAGCAACACCACTGATTCTTCAAGTGTGGGTGGTGTAAGGCCAAGGTTCTCTACTCCCAAGGCTCAAGCGGAGTATACGAGGCTTTTCTCGAAGCCGATCATCAAGGAGCGAGGTTTTCTGCCATCAGGGAAGGATGGTAAGCTATTTGAGATGATTCTGGAGATGGGCTGGGTTCCTTTTTACTAGGCACCCGTTACTATGCCCATGAGTGTTGTTTGTGAGTTTTATGGGAACGCGAAGGCTGAGAAGATTGGCTTCATGGTAGTTCGAGGGAGGACTGTAGAGTACAGTGCAGAGACTATCAGGTCGGTGATTGAGCAGCCCGCGAGGAAGGTCGGGCAAGACATGTGGAATGATAAGACTCTAGAGGACTTTGATCTGGATCTCATTGTTGCTATGTTGTGCCAGCCCAACACTCACTGAAAGATTAAGAGGGGTACGACCGAGTATTCTACGTTCCCAGGTTCCAGCATGAACAGGTTTGCTCATGCATGGAACGCATTTATTTGTGCTAACATCATGCCATCTTCGCATGTGCATGAGATTACTATAGAGCGTGCACGACTGTTATGGGGCATTCTTCTGGGTGATTATGTGGATTTAAGGATGGTGATTTATCAGGGTATCCTGAAGTTCTTGAGGGGGAGTACCACGGGGTCCATTACGTATGCGTCTGTTGTGACGAAGCTGTGCGTGGCAGTTGGTGTTCATTGGCCCGCACATGAGCAGTTGCAGATCCTGAGTGCTCCTATTGACAGCACTACTTTAGTTGTGATGCAAGAATGGGATGGAGGAAAGCCTGATTGGAAGGGGCTTGGTTATACTTTTGACCACCTACCTGGTGGGAGGCCAGCTGCTGGGGCCACTCAGGCGAGCAGGACTACATGGAGATCTCGGCTAGGGGATGAGGAAGGGCTATCACAGTAGGCACATGAGGAGGAGAAAGGAGCTGATATGGGAGCTGGCATGAGCAATATGCAGTACAGGCGTCTGGATAGGAGGATGGATGCGATGCATGACATCCACAGCAAGTTTGCACGTGATCTCACCCAGGCATTGGGGATAGCTTTTAGAGCCACCGGTGTTGACATCCAGTGGCCAGTTTTTGGTGAGGATTCCGTGTATCCACCTCCGGACACACCCGACACTCCACCCGTTGAGTGTAAGGAGCCTGATTCTGATTAGGTATGCTTGAATTCCTTACGATTACCTTCATTAAGGACAGTGAATATTTTAAGTTTGGGGGTAGTAGTTGAAGGAATATGTTTTTTGTGAGTCGCATGTAGTTGCATATTCATGATAGTTTAGTTCATGATAGTTTAGTTGCATAGTTTTTTTTGGTAGTTTTTATGTTAGTTTGTTCATATAGTTCATGCATTTGCATTATAACATGATCCTTTAGATGATTTTTCCAGTTGACTTGTGATATTGATGCTAGTGTAGTGATGTCATATTTAGTGATGTTAAGTCTTATCAAATTAATTTGCATGCTAGAGATAATTGTAATTCACTAAGTCTTATAGGTTGCTAGAGTGCTAGATCATGATCATGGTTTGTTTGTTTGTCGAGGTTTAATCGCTTATTTATATTTAAAATTTAGGATATTCTCTTAATAATAAAATAACATGGATTTTTAGAAATTGGAGAAAAATTGGATGCTAGTTGTTATGGATAGGTGTCAAATGGATAGTAGCCGACTCATATTTATATGAGTAGTCTAGGGTTGAACAAGATGGAGCGAAACACACTCGTTCAGAAAAAGGAAAAAAAATTGAGAAAAAAAGAAGTGAAAAAAAGAATAAGTGTTATGTATAATTGATCACGAGTGGGCTCTTTAGTACTCGAGTTATTAAGTTCTTAGGGGAATTTGTGCCTAGTGACCTAAGGCTTTTATAGTTTGGGATCCACTAACCTAAAGCTTGTTACATGGGTACTATTGTATAAGTCTTTTGTGGACCTCACTCATTGCACGATCAAATAAATATATGTGTGTTGTTTTATTTGAATAAAAACATGAATCCATATAAAACTCCAATATAAGAATTGAAGTGTTATAAGTTATTTTGAGTCTAGATTTTTATTTTATTTATAACCTTGCGATTGCCTTGTTGAGCAGTGAGTCATGATTATTGATACTATTCTCATAATCTCATTTCTAAGTCACGTACTTAGAGATATCTAGGGCATAAACACTAACAATCTCCAACTTGCACTAGAGCCAATCTCCCATGTATCTAATACTCATGGAACTAGTATAACCATCGTGCTTCTGCTGCGACAAAGCCTTAGTCAGTGGATCTGCAATATTATCATTATTATGCACTTTACATTTATATCTCCTTTCTCATTGATCTCATTAATAAGGTGATATCGCCTAAGGACATGCCTAAACAGTCTCCTAGGTTGTTTCAAAAACATCAATATATCCGGCTTCCATTATAGAATCATCAATGTCCTTGCTTTGAACTATTCCAGCTAACATCACTTATATTTAGACAAAACACAAAATAGAAATAAACACATAATCATCCTTGTATGTCCAAAAATTAGGTTCAAAAACTAGCATTAGTGTAACCCTTTATAACTAGTTCTCTATCTTCTCCATACACCAAAAATAAATCTTTAGTCCTCTTTAAGTACTTAAGAATATTCTTTAAAACTATCCAGTGACCCTCACCTGGATTAGACTGATATCTGCTCATCATGCTCAAAGCATACAAAATATAAGGATAAATATATATCATTGTACACATTATAGATCCAATTGCTGAAGCATATGGAACTTTCTCAAACAGCCCCTATCATCTAATGATTTATTGGGAATTATCTTTTGAGATCACTATCTGATAAGTGGCATTTTATACCATTTAGAGCGTCTTATAACGGCTTGAATTGGTGTCTTGAACTCGAGTATTTTGTGCATTTAACGTGTTTTTGAGTGTTTTTGCATTTCAGGGTGTAACTTGCTTAGATAGGAGAATTTCATCGAAATAAGCCTAAGGAAGTACTTGGGATCAGTTGCGGGGGGTTGTGCGAAGAAATCAGCAAAATCAGAAGCAAAAATTGGATTTTTCTAGAAGGCTTGCAGGTGTCCGCCTGGAAGGAGCAGGCGACCGCCTGGTAGCAGACGCCCGCCTGAAAGAAGGAGGCTGCCGCCTGGGTGCGGGAAATTAAATTCTGGATTTTATAATTTGAGTATAATTGGGCTTCTGTTGGCGCTGTTTCTTGTGGACTCTTATATAAACCTATTGGGGAGACGTTTTTAATAACAAATAACAAGGAGAGAAGATCAAGAAGACTGTTTTAGTACGCAACAACGAAGAAGAGGAAGCATACATTTATCTTATGATTCTTTTAATTCGTTATAACAGTGGATGCTAGTTTTCTTTACTCTTTGAACCTTAATACTCTTGTGACCTACTCTGTTTTTATCAAGTATTTTTATTAGTTTATATCGTTGTGTTATTCTCATGTTTTCATATGAACCCATGGTGACGATGAGTTCTATCATGGGCTAATCGTGATCATGGGGTCATAGCGGATTTACTATGAATTTCTTTAGTTAATTGTTTAATACCTTGGTATGTGGTGATTGTATGATATCTAGCATAGGTTGTGCTTATTCGTCTCATGTGCGTCGCCAACATATAAGATAGCCTGTTAATCTCTTGTGAAGCAACACTGAATCTTGAGATTTAGAACTTTCCATACTAGCATAGGTTCATGAATTGTACACATGATTAGTGGGTAATTCTAACCGTTTTACTTGCTCTGTGTAATCATAATGAATAACTTGCGCTTAAATCATTATGTTGTCAAATTCTGTATATATATAGGGTCTCAACATAATTGATGCCTATTCAACTTCTTTTATGGATCAAAAACTAAGGTATAATAATTGTTGTATCTATTACTAAGGAACGTGAGCTTCGAGGCTCGATTTGACTGCTCTTGTATTTCGTGACTCAATCTGCCTTAACAAGATGCCTATGTACCTTGCTGAATGCCAAAGATCAAGTCAAAAAACATAGTTCTGATTCGTGGGGTGAGGCCCCTTATATAGATGTTTAGGAGTCCTTGAATCGGACTTAGGTTAGGAGACTTGATGGGCAAGTCTCAGAGTCAGAATGGACTTTGGAGTACTAGGAAGTAGGAAGTTGATTCCTTATTCGATTTGATCCCTTGAGGGATGATCTACAAGGATTCACATCCCTATTAGGACTCATATTGACAGTTGTTTTCTCCCTTACTTAATTAATTACGAAATTAATTAATATTCAGGTTTGTGGGCCTTCTCTGTTCCATCAGGCCTGATCTGGTCCATCATGCCTGATCAATGTGTTAACCTTTTTGGTCTGAATGTCATACATCTTCTTATTGGGCTTTGTGGCCCAAATCATGTGTAATTAATGTAATATTAATTACGTAATCAGTATTTATTTATTCAATATCATTTCCCCCCAACTTTTGGGAAACAGTGGCTAGGTTTCGCAGAAGTTAAGTTCACTTATTCCCTTACAAGGTATTGATTTGCGTAAAGCGTGGAGCGACCTACACATTTACAAGGATTTGCTTTATTCCCTATTATTTAGGAATTATCTTAATTTCTAAGATTTGTCCCTGAATTCTGGGATTTCTCCTTAATTTTCTGGAATTTTCCCTTAATTCTGGGATTTTTCCTTGATTTTCAGGAATTTTCCCTTAATTCTAGGATTTTCCCCTTATTTTCTGGATTTATTCCTCATTTTCTGAAAATATTTAAATTTTCCAGAAAATATTTATGGAATTTCCTTGATTTTCCCCTTATTTTCTGAAAATATTCATATTTTCCAGAAAATATTTAAGGAATTTCCTTGATTTTCTGGATTTATTCCTCATTTTCTGAAAATATTTATTTTTTCAGAAAATATTTTAAGGAATTTCCATGTTTTTCTTTCTTTTATTTTTCTTTTTCTTTCTCTTTTTCTTTCTTTTCTTTTTCTTTTTCTTTTTTTATACCTGGTTCGACCAGGAATCCTCTTCGACCAGGATCCTGGTCGAATTAGCCATTTGTTTGCCCTGGTCGACGGGGTTTCGAGCAAGACGTTTTTGACCTAAATTCCTGGTCGATTCTTCGATCAGGAAATATATATGTATATATATATATTTTTTTTCGAGCAGGATTTTAATTCCTTTCGGTCAGGATTTTATGATTTTAACCGATTTATGCTTCTTCCTTGCCTTGGTCGAAGATTCTTTCGACTAGAAGCATTCGACGAGGATTCCTGACCCTTTCGGTCAGGATTTGTTTGGTTTTCTGACTGAATTCAGCCCTTTTGGATCCTGGTCGTGGTTTTTTTGACCTCAAGCACTTCGACTAAGAATCCTGGTTGAATTTCGGCCCGGATTTTCTCTTTTTATTTATTTTCGATCGTGAATTTTTGGTCAGGATGTACGTTTTGACCAAATTATACTCTCCTTCTAGCCCTGGTTGAAGGTAATTTCGACCTAGATCATTCGACCAAAAACACAGCTTTAATCCTGGTCGAATTAGGTCAGAAAAACAATAAATTTTTTATTTTCCTGGGCTTTCTCTTTTGGGCTGTTTAACTGGGCTTTGGCTCATGGGCCTTTAACCTCAAATATCTGGGCCCTTTTCTGGGCTTGTCTCTTTATTGGGCTTATTTTCTACAGGCCTTTCAATTGGGCCCCCAGTTATGGGCTTTCAATTTAATTTGGGGCTTACATTTTGGGTTCAAACTTGGGCCCATTGTTTTTAATTGGGCTTTGGCTCACATTCATGATTTTCTAGAACTTCTAGGGTTCTCTCTGGATTCTTCCAGAAATTTTCAGAAATATCTATTTAATTTAAATTTCATTTCTGGATCCTTCCAGAACATTCTTTGTTTGGGCCCAAATGGGCTTTTTTAGGCCGAATTTGTCCTCCATGTGCCTCTATAAGAGTGGGATGGGAGAGTGAAATCCTCACACTTCTCATTTCACTCATTTCTCAAACTCCTTCCTCTTCTCTCAACACTCTCAACACTCTTCCTTCTTTAAGAGTTTTCCGGCCATCTCCAAGCCTTTTCCGGCTTCCTTCCTTCCAAGGTTTCAAGGTTTTCTTCAACCTCCATCAATGGCTGATAAGAATTCTGAGAGAGCGACCAAGATAGCCTCGACTTCAAAAAGAGGTAATGATGTCGAAATCCGCTCTTCTTACATGTCTTTGATAGATATGATTAATACTGGGGGACGAATATCCTTCCATTGCACATCTCGACTCTTTTAATCATTGCAACACATGGCACAATATAGATTACGATAAGTTAAATGCACGTTATAATGTTCGTCCTCCATTTAGGCTAGTTCCAGTTTTTGGTGGCGACCGTACATGCCACTGGAAACCCGATACTCTTTTCGTTTACACAGATACCCTTGATGCTGGGCTTAGGTTTCCTATTCATCCCTTCATTCCTCACCTCCTAGCTGATTTGCAAATTAACCCCTGAAAGCTTCCTCCAAACGCCTGGAGGAACATTTTTTATGTTTCATGGTTTGTTGTCTTAGGGGAGGTTTTCCATTATCTGTAGCTATTTTTAGGAAGGTTTTTCAATGCTACAACAGTTCTTCAAGTAATTTTGGTTGGGTCTACGTTAAACAAAGGCCCAAGTGTAAGCACAATTTTAACAACGTCTCTATTCCCGATAATAACCAAAATTGGAGGAATAGTTTTTTCGGGTTAAGGTGGGAGAATGGTGACAGGGGCACCCTCTTCAGATCTTCTTTTGGGAAGGTTAGTGATGGTAGCCTTAAATCCATTCACCTAACCCCCGAGGAAACTATCATTTATGATGAGCTTACTCGAGATGATGGTGCCACTATCAGCTGGACTCTTTTAGAGGAGTTCTCCCTCATCCACGTGGGGCTATACTCTGTTTCTCAGCAGGGTATTTTTCTTCCCTTCTCATTTTTACTTTCTTTCATGCATTATTGACAACACTTATTTTGTTTTTTCTCTTGTTTTGCAGCTGTTAAGGAAATCAACGAGGATAATGTGCCGCTTGTTGAAGAAACTGCCAGGATGAAGAAGGCTCGCCTTGGGGGTCTGGATATTAGAGGAAAGGCTACAGAGCCTAGCTTCCTACAGAAGCACAAGGAGCCCATGGTGGAGGTTCCAGCTGAGGGAGCTGAGAGCCACAGTGCCCCTATCACTGCTGCTGCTCCTGTCTCTGCTGCTACAGGCGCCTTTCAGCCTCTTTGGGGATTCCGCCGAGGGGATACCGTGGTTGGATCCGCGAAGCACGCCTGGTATTGGTCTTACCACGGCGTAACTCCCAAGGACTTCACCGATGTGGTGGCTACTCCTGACTTGGAGAGGATAAAGCTCATGGGAGCTCAGTCTTTAGCCTCGGTATGACTATTTCTACGTTTGTACTTTTTTTTACTTGTAGCATTCATTTTCCTTACATTTCTGTTTATTATTTCATTTCAGTCTAACGCCTACTTCCAAGGCGCTGTGAGGTAAGCTGAATCTTGGAAGAGGGCTTCAGATAAAGCGGATAATGCCCTCAGGAAGCAGCAGAAGAAGTACGCCGCTTTGGAGCGGAAGCTGAAGCGTAAGGAGGAGGAGGTCGGAGAGTCCAATGCTAAGCTGGTGGTGCTACGGGCCGAGAAAGATAAGGCGATTGATAACTACTTGGACTCGGAGGAGTTTACCAGTTCTATGAGGGTGAGGGATGACTCAGTCTTCCCTAGGTTTTTTAGGACTGGCTGGGACACGACCCTTGGGACCGTGAACGAGTCTTGCCCTGATATTAAACCGGCGGACTATGTCTGCCCTGATGACGAGGCTTTACTGTAGAGGTTTCATACTCGAGTGGTTGTATCAGATCGTATCCCTCAGGACCCACTTCTTCCTACGCCCAAGTCGTCTTCGAGGCCTGTTGCGGATGATAGCTCTTCCTCCTCCGGGACGACTGAGACTTCCAGCGAGAGCGGAGGAGATGATGATATGGATGCCGAAGGCACCTCTTCTCCTTAGAGATTTTCTAGCCCTACGTGGCTTATTTATTTTATCTTGTCTTCGAGACTTTGTTTATCAGACTTTGTACTATTTATTCAAACTAGTTTTATTTATCGAACTTTATTCTTTCATCTTATGCACTTAGTTTACTTATCTTGTTACTGGAACATATTTTGAAAACTTCCTGAATTTCATAAATTATTGGGATCCATCCCTTACACAAGTCTTAATAAACCTCAAAACAAAACTAAAATATGTAAATCCTAAGCAAGCAAAGCTTCAAGGTGCTTTTTAACCTACTTGTCATCTTGACAAGTGAGAATCGTGCTCAACCGATTTACACATAGTAAATCTTCAGGTTTTGTGCATGCCAAGTTCTCGGGACTTCAAAACCATCCATAGTCTCAAGCTTGTAGGTTCCTCTACCCTGAACACTCTTGACCTTTTATGGCCCTTCCCAATTTGGGGCAAGTTTCCCTTTCTGCCCTACACCAGAAGCTTCCACCTTCCTCAAGACTAAGTCACCCTGTTTGAAGAACCTTTCCTTAACCCTTAGGTTGTAATAGAATGAAGCCTTTTTCTGATATTCCACTATCTTCGCATGTGCCTCATCTCGTACTTCGTCGATTAGATCCAGGGCTAACCTTTGCCCTTTCTCATTCTCTTCAGCATTGAAAGCTTGAATCCTGGGAGAGGAATGTGATATTTCTACAGGAACAACCGCTTCTGCCCCATATTCTAACATGAAAGGAGTTGCTCTAGTCGTGACTCTACAGGTAGTCCTATAGGCCCATAGTATTGGGAGTATTTCATCCACCCAGTTATTCCATAACTTCTCGATCCTCTTCTTTAGTCCATCCAGAATTATTCGATTCGCCACTTCCGCTTTCCCATTGGCTTGCGGGTGAGCCACAGAGGTGAATCGTAATTCAATTTCATTCTCCTCACAATACTTCTTGAATTCCTCATTGTTGAATTGTGTTCCATTGTCAGTGACTAGGATGCGGGGAATTCCACAACGGTACATGATATTTTCCCACAGGAATTATGCAACCTGCTTAGTTGTGATTTTGGCCAAAGGCTTGGCTTCAATCCACTTAGGGTGTGTTTGGTATTGCTGTTGCAGACAGCAACAACAGCTTTTCGCTGAAAAGCAGTTAAAAAACTGTTTGGTAAAATTTAAAAGCTGCTTTTCTGAAAAGTACTTTTGGCTTAAAAGCTGCTGTTAGAGAAAGCAAGTCCCCCCATGCTTTTAGAAAAAGCTGCTTTTCAGCTGTTGCAGGAAGCAGCTGCTGATTTCACCATCAAACCTTACCAAAAGCATCATTATTTTTAATTTTTTGCATCAAAACATATACGTATCAAAAAAATTACCAAACAGTCATCTGATTTTTCCAACAGCACTTTTTCCAGCAACACTTTTTCTAACAGCACATCAATTTTTAACAGCAATACCAAACAGAGCCTTAGTAAAATAATCAATGGCTACAATCAGGAACTTCCTTTGTGCCGTGGCCATGGGGAAATGCCCCAGTATATCCATTCCCCATATAGAAAAGGAGATGGGCGAGTTGATGGAGGTCAACATCTCGGGGGGTTAGGCTTTATATTCCAAAAAATATATGAAAAAGTGTGACCGCTGTCAGAAGCATGCACCTGTCGTTAGACAACCAAGTGTTGCCCACAGATACCTTCATGAACTTCTTCAAGAGCCAAGCGTGCCTATCGGGCCTGAGACATCTTAGGTAAGGAACTACATAAGATCTTTTATACAAAATCCCATCTATCAAGGAGTATCTTAATGCTCGAACAACCAACTTCCGTGCTTCAGTAGCATCATTTGGCAACCAACCGGTTTGAATATGAGTCTTAATGGGATCTATCCATGATGTCCCCAGACCTATAGGAGCTACAAGCTTAACATCAATGCTCCGTATCTTCAAAACGCGGAAGTATACACTTCCTGAACTCTCCTCTATCTCAGATGAAGCAAACTTTGATAAGGCATCTGCCTTAGCATTTTCCTCCCTTGGAATGTGCTCAACATTTATTCATCGAATTGGGTCATCACAGCCCTTACTAGGCGGACATATTTAGCCATCATATCATCCCTTGCCTCAAACTCTCCCTTCACCTGGGATATAACCAACTTCGAGTCTCCACAGACCTTCAAGTTCTTGACTCTCAGTGTCCCTGCTAGGCCGAGGCCAACTATCAGAGCTTCATATTCTGCCTCATTATTTGTGGTCGGGAAGTCTAACTTCATGGCATACTCAATCAAGAACCCATCAGGGCTTTTTAAAACCAAACCTGCTCCACTTGAATTTATTTTTGATGCTCCATCAATATAGAGAACCCAATATTATTTCTCCTTATCATCCTGTTCCTTGTCTTGAGGTATGGTATCCTCCTGCCCCCCGACTTCTTGGTTGGGTATGGTATATTCCACCACGAAGTCAGCCAATGCTTGGGCTTATATTTCCGTTCGTGGCTTATACTTGATATCGAATTCTCCCAACTCTATTGCCCATTTGATCAGTCTCCCACTAGCCTTGGGACTATGAATTTTATTTCTCAAGGGCTGATTTGTTAGTACCTCAATTTGATGAGCTTGAAAGTAAGGACGAAACTTTCTTGAAACCATCACCAAGGCTAAAGCAAACTTCTCAATAGTTGAATAATTTAACTCAGCTCCATGCAGAATTTTGCTCAAATAGTATACGGGTTTCGGGATTTTCAGTTCCTCCTTAACCAATACAGCGCTCAAGGCACTCCTTGAAACGGCCAAATACAAGTATAAAACTTCATTCAAAGCTGGCTTGGCCAACAACGGGGCCTGAGCCATATATTTCTTTAATTCCTCGAATGCCTTCTGGCTTTCCTCACTCCATACAAAATCCTTAACCTTCTTTAAGGACTTGAAGAATGACAAGCACTTGTCTCCAGACTTGGAGATGAATCGTCCCAATGCAACAACCCTTTCAGTGAGCTTTTGAACATCTTTGATAGTTTTTGGTGGCTTCATGTCCAGGATTGCCTTTATATTATCGGGATTGGCCTCGATTCCTCTCTTGGACACCATCAATCCCAAAAACGTTTCAGACCCTACTCCGAATGCACACTTCGTAGGATTTAACATCATCTTATGGTATCTCAGGACCTCAAAAGTTTCCCTCAAATGGGTTATATGGTCAGTCTTCACTAGACTCTTGACTAACATGTCATCAACATATACTTCCATGGTCTTGCCAATAAGATCCTTAAAAATTTTATTTACCAACCTTTGATAGGTGGCTCCTGCATTCTTGAGACCAAATGCCATAACAAGATAACAATAAACACCAAAGTCAGTGATGAATGATACCTTTGGGATGTCGTTCTTGTGCATCTTGATCTGATTGTATCCACTAAATCCGTCTATGAAGCTCAGCATCTCATGTCCAACAGTGGCATCTATCAAAGTATCTATCCTTGGCAACAGGAAACAGTCCTTAGGGCATGCGTCATTCAGATTAGTGAAGTCCACACACATCCTCCATTTTCCATTGGCATTCTTCACCATTATAGGGTTTTCTAACCATTGTGGAAATTGTCTCTCCTCGATAAAACCAGCCTCTAAGAGCTTCTCTACTTCTGTTTTATGGCTTCTTGCCTCTGTGGAGCAAAACTTCTTTTCTTTTTCTTCACTGTCTTCCGATTTGGATCCACATTCAGCTTGTGAGTAATCAGTTCCGAGTCTATGCCTGGCATATCAGCTGCTAACCATGCGAACATATCACTATTCTCCTGCAAAAATTTCACCTACTTCCCTCTAAGGGGCTCCTCTAGTGTGGCTCCAATGAAAGCCACCTTCTCAGGATCCTCGGGAGCTAAAGGAATCGAAACCAAGTCTTCTGCTGGCTTCCCTCTTTTCTCATCATTCTCTCGAATATCCATATCTTCAATAGGGAGAACCTTCCCCCCGACTCCATCTGCCCTCAGAGAGGCTACATAAAAACTTTTAGCCATTTTTTGATCTCCTCTCTCTTCTCTAATCCCATTCCGGGTGGGAAACTTCATAACTGAATGGTAGGAAGAAGGGACTTCATTGAAGGTATGTATCCCTGTTCTCCCTATGATAGCATTGTAAGCTGAACTAGCCTTCACTACCACAAAGTCCAACATCTGTGTTGCTTGCCTTGGTTCCTGTCTTATGGTTGTTGGCAACTTGATTATCCATTCCACGAGGCACTCCACTCCCGCAAATCCATATATCGGCATGTCGGTTGGGGTCAATTGGGAGTCATTATAACCCATCCTTAAAAAGGTATCATGGAGCAAGATATCTACTAAAGTACCATTATCCATAAGGACCCTCTTAACCGGGCTGTTTCCTATTATAGGTGTTATTACCAGCGGGTCATCATGAGGAAATTTCACACCCTCTAGGTCAGAATCATCAAAAGACATTGTTACTCATTTCCTGGCCCTCTTCGAGGCTTCTCCAACAATATGCATAACCTCCCTGGCATATGCTTTCCTGGAGTTCTTGGATAATCCAGCAGCAGTTGGTCCTCCAAAAATCATGTTTATCACAGGTCCTCGGGGTTGTGGTCCTCCAAAGATTGTATTTATGACTGGTCCCCTAGGCTGGGGATTCCACCCCTGATCGTCTTGGTCCCTCCTACGATCTTCAAAGTTCTTTCTCCCATTATTATTCCTATCTCTTCCTTCCCCAGTGTACTTGTTCAATCTTCCTTTCCGAATGAAGAACTCTATTTCATCTTTCAGTTGCCTACACACATCGGTGTCATGACCAACATCTTTGTTAAATCTACAATATTTGCTCTTGTCTAGCTTGGAAGGATCTGCCTTCAAGGGTTTAGGCTAACGAATATCTTGGTCTTTCTCGATTTCCATCAAGATCTGGCTTCAAGGAAGGAGCATTCATCTTAGCGTACTCAGCGAACTTTTACCCAGGTCCTCCTTTCTTAGGGGTTGAATCAGGGTTTTGATCAGTTCTAGGATACTTGTCCTTAGCGATATATTCCAGATCAGTTTTTCGCTTCTTGCCTCTAGCGGGCTCGTTGCTCACCACGGTCTTCCTCATGCTCTCTTCCACCTTGATGTACTTCCCAGCCCTATCTTGGAGCTGTAACATGCTCTCAGGGGGCGCTTGGCCAAGGACATCTTGAAGAACTAATCCCTAGTTCCCTGTTGCAGTGCTATCATTGCTACCTTGTCATCAAGGTCCGGGACTTTTAAAGCTTCCTTCGTGAAACGATTCAGGTAGTCTCTCAAGGATTCCTTCGCTCCCTGCATAATGCTCATGAGGGATGCTGAACTTTTCTCATGCACTCTCCCACTGATGAACTGCTTAATAAAAGCCTGACTTAATTCTCTGAAGGACCTAATAGAGTTCGGGGGCAAACGACTATACCATCTTTGAGCCATACCCGACAGGGTTTGAGGAAAGACCCGACATTTAATAACATCATTCACGGGTTGCAACAACAGTGCATTGGAGAATGTCCTGACATGATTAGCGGGATCTCCCGTGCCATCATAAGCTTTGATAATGGGCATCTTGAACTTCCTTGAGATGTGGGAATTCATTATCTCTTTAGTGAATGGTGGAGTAGGATCATCAGGATCCCCAAGGGGAAGAAGATTACTTGGATCAGCTCTTGGGACTACAACCCTTCTTTGTGATGGACCATCCAGGTCTATGATTGGAGGATGATTCCTCCCCCTAGGCGGTAATGGGGCATGGGAACCTGGTGTGCCTCCAAGTCGCGCTTCAGCCTTTGAATCTCAGCCTCATGGGCCTTGATTCTCTCCTGCACTTCTTGGGGATTCACCCCTCGGGTGCTCCTAGGACGTTGGTTACCATCAACCATCGGCTCTTTTCCAGTACGTCTTCTTCTTGGGGCCACTTCATCATCCGAAGATTCGGAGTCTCTCTCAGTATAAGGACCAGAAAATTCCTGATCCTCCGGGATAGGAGCCAAACCTTGTATGTAGGGGTGTTTGCCCCCGTGCTTCACTCCGTCCATCATGTCCACTTCCTCCAACCTTGGGGTAAAGGGGCATCCCATAAGGGGGTTAGTGGTCACAACAGTTGAATACTCATACCCAATGGGTCGAGAATTCACAGGTGTATGTAGTTGTTGAAGTTGGGGATTCGTACCTTGAGGAGCCGGGGAAACCGTCCTTTGAGGTTGAGGTTTAGTTGCCCCTACCTGGGCTCCTCCTTGGGTGATGGCATAGGTTGAATACGGAGGCACCTCCACGGTTGACAAAATTGTTTGGGTTGTCCCCGCGGGTGTTCCTCCTTCAAGGAAGCTGCTTGTTCTCCGTGTTCTTGCCATGGTTATTGTTGTGCCATCCCACAGACGGCGCCAAATGTTATGGATAAAAAATAAGGTATAATAATTGTTGTATCTATTACTAAGGAATGTGAGCTTCGAGGATTGATTTGAATGCTCTTGTGTTTCGTGACTTAATCTGCCTTAACAAGATGCCTACGTACCTTGCTGATTGCCAAAGATCAAGTCAAAAAATATAGTTCTGATTCGTGTGGTGAGGCCCCTTATATAGATGTTTGTGAGTCCTTGAATCCGACTTGGGTTAGGAGACTTGATGGGCAAGTTTCAGAGTCAGAATGGACTTTGGAGTCCTAGGAAGTAGGAAGTTGATTCCTTATTCGATTTGATCCCTTGAGGGCTAATCTACAAGAATTCACATCCCTATTAGGACTCATATTGACATCTGTTTTCTCCCTTATTTAATTAATTATGAAATTAATTAATATTCAGGTTTATGGGCCTTCTTTGTTTCATCAAGCCTAATCTGGTCCATCAGGCCTGATCAATGTGTTAACCTTTTTGGTCTGAATGTCATACATCTTCTTATTGAGCTTTGTGACCCAAATCATGTATAATTAATGCAATATTAATTACGTAATAAGGATTTATTTATTCCCTATCAACTTCTCTCTTAATTGTGGATGCTTGGTAGAATGGTATTCGTACAATGAAAGTTGGCGTTTATCAGTTTCATGTTGTTTGATTAATATCATCACTATTACATGCTAAGGGTAATAAAAATAACTATTGAATGAAGTAGTAATGAAGTTATGATCTTATGTGTATTTAATATTGATAATTTAAGTGTTTAATTCTCGTAGTTAATAATAGTTAATCAACCTTAATTGATATTGTCTTGACATTGAAGAGTAATCATACATTGGCAAGTAAGTGTTAATTAAATATAATTAATCAGAGTCTCTGTGGGAACGAACTAGAAATCATTCTATATTACTTGCGAATGCGTATACTTGCGTGATTTATTTAGCGCATGCTTTGTGCCTAACAAGTTTTTGGCGCCGCTGCCGGGGACTCGGTGTTAATTTGTTTAGTTTATGTACTTGCCATCAGTGGTCATTAGGATTCATTGATTACGACTTGTTACTTGTTGCTTTTGGTTGTGTTTCAGGTACTCTAGCGAGCGTTTATGCAAACACATTCTCGCACCCGCAAGAGAAATCTAGATACGACTGAGGAGACATATACAGCTCTTGACTTTCCGGAGAAAATAGTTTTTGAAGATTCGGATAAAGAGAGTGAGAAAAAAGAACCTGTAACAATGGGTGATCGTATAGTTCTAGATGATCCAGCTCTTATGGACTTTTCTCGGCCTAAAATTGATGACATTCAGTCAAGCATCATTCATCCGGCTATTCAGGCCAGTACTTTTGAAATCAAGCCGGGCACTATTCAGATGGTGCAAAATTCTGTTTCTTTCGGAGGTGCTGCGACTGAAGATCCAAACATGAATATCCGGAATTTTGTCGAGATCTGTAGTACTTTCAAATATAATGGTGTTACTGATGAGGCTATCAAGCTGAGGCTTTTCCCATTCTCTCTGAGAGACAAAGATAAGGACTGGTTACATTCTTTACCAGCTGGATCCATCACTACTTGGGAAGATCTCGCGCAAAAGTTTCTGGTGAAGTTCTATCCAATGGCCAAGACTATAGCTATGAGGAGTGCTCTTACTCAGTTTGCGCAGCAATAAGGAGAATCTATGTGCGAAGCTTGGGAGCGCTACAAGGAGATGTTGAGAAAGTGTCCACATCATGCTATGCCTGACTAAATAGTGATCACTAGGTTCTATAATGGTTTGGGGGCCCAATCTCGGCCCATGATCGATGCAGCTTCTGGAGGCGCTTTGTGGGCCAAAAGCTATACTGAAGCCTATAATCTCATTGAAACTATGGCTGCAAACGAGTATCAAAACCCAACTCAAAGGATGATGCCTGGGAAGGTAGCAGGTATTCAGGAAGTTGATGCAGCTACAGCTATTGCAGCGCAGCTCCAAACGCTGTCTATTAAGGTTGATTCTTTAGCCAACTATTGGATCAATCAAATAGCTATTGTCTGTGAGCTTTGTGCAGGCTCTCATGCTACAGATCAGTGTTCTCTTGTTAATGAATCTGTTCGGTATGTGAACAATTTTCAGAGATCGCAGCAGCCTGTGCCCGCTACTTATCATCCTAATAACAGAAATCATCCCAATTTCAGCTGGAGCAATAATTAGAATGTTGTTCAGCAACCATATCAGCAAGCTGCAAGTAAACAGTTTAATCCACCTGGATTCCAGCAACCTCATCAATATGCTCAAAGACAATCATATCATTAACAAAGAGGTGCTGCTCCACCTTCTAGTGCTAATTTCGAGAAGTTAAAGCTATTATGCAAAAGTCAAACTATTTCTATCAAGACCTTGGAAAATCAAATTGGACAAATAGCCAATGCCTTGCTCAATCGTCAACCTGGCATACTTCCAGTGATACTGAAGTGTCAGGCAGGAAGGAAGCTAAAGAGCAAGTCAAAGCTGTCACCTTAAGGTCTGGAAAAGTTGTTGATGCTGAAAAAGCAAAAGATGGAGAAGTTGAAGTTGTAGATGAAGAAGAAAAGCAAAAGGAGAAAGAGAGGGAACCAAGGAAGACTACTATTGAACACACTCTTTCTGAGAGTAATCCAGGGGAGAAGCAGCTCTATCCTCCACCACCTTTTCCTAAGAGATTGTAAAAACAAAAGCTGGACAAGCAATTTGGTAAGTTTCTGGAGGTGTTAAAGAAACTTCACATCAACATACCTTTCGTTGAGGCTCTGGAGCAAATACCTAGTTGTGTGAAATTCATGAAAAGTATTCTTTCAAGGAAGGTGAAACTGGATGATCTTGATATCATTGCTCTGACGGAAGAGTGCAGTGCTGTGCTGCAACAAAAGTTACCTCCAAAGCTTAAGGATCCAGGTGGCTTCACCATTCCTTGCACCATTGGAAAGTTGTCATTCGACAAGTGCCTTTGCGATTTAGGAGCAAGCATCAATCTGATGCTGTTGTCTATCTTCAAAAAGCTGAATTTGCCTGATCCAAAGCCCACCTACATGTCTCTATAATTGGTTGATGTCCAGTACATGAAGCTTTCCAGGAGGATGGATGCGATGTATGAGTCGCAGAGTAGGTTTGCGCATGAGCTCACCCTAGCACTTGGGACTGCATTTAGAGGCCTTGGAGCTGACATCCAGTGGCCCGTTTTTTGTGAGGATTCTGCTTATCTACCTCCTAACACTCCACCCTCTGAGGGTCATGATGATGATTCATAGGAGTAGGTATACCCTGTGCTCCTTTCTATTACCTTCACTGGGGACAGTGAAGATTTTAAGTTTGGGGGTGGTAGTTAAGGAACATATTTGTGTGTGTGTCATGTAGTTGCATTTTCATGCTAGTTTAGTTCATATAGTTGCATATTTTGCCATATAGTTTTTTATAGTTTTTTTTTATTTTATAGCTTTATTTATCATGTCATATAGCTCATGCATATACCATGATCCCTTTTGTGTTGCTTTACCGATTGATATGTAATATGGATGTGAGTGTAGTGATAGCATTAGAGTGATGTTGAATCTTGTTAGGTTGGCATGCATGCTAGAAACACTTGTAATTTCACTAAGTCTTAGAGTATGCTTAAGGACTAGATTGTTGTCATGGTTTGATGATTTTTGAGGTTAATCTATTGCTTATGCTTAGAATGTATGATAGGCTCTGAATGATAAAAGGCATGAAAAGAAAAATTGGGAGTAAAAATTGGAATTCATTGCTAGTTGTGGCTAGGCGTCAAATGGCTAGTAGCCGGCTCGTATTGTATACGAGTAGTCTAGGGTTGAGCAAGAGGGAGCGAAACGCACTTGCTCAGAAATTGAAAAAAAAATAGAAAAAGAAAAAAAAGAAAAAAGAAAAAAAGGAAAAGAAAAGAAAAAAAATATGGTTTAATGCATAATTGATCACGAGTGAGCTCTTTGGTACTCGAGTTATTAAGTTCTTAGGGGACTTTGTGCCTAGTGACCTAAGGCTTTTATAGTCTGGGATCCGCTAACCTAACGCTCGCTAAATGGATACCATTGCATAAGTCTTTTGTGGACCTCATTCATTGTATGATCAAATAAGCATTTGTTTATGTGTTGAATAAAAGCATGATTCCGTAATAAACTCCAATGATCTTGAAGTGTTATAAGTCATTTTTCGCCTAGAAAATATTCTTCGTATAATCTTGTGATTGCCCTGAGGATAATTAAGTTATGGTTAGGGCTGTAAACGAACCGAACTCGGACGAACTCGAACGAACATTTTACGAACACGAACAAAAATATTACGAACCGAACAATGTTCGTTAATATTATCGAACACATTTCTCTGTCCGAACTCAAGTTCGGTTAATTTTGAACCGAACACGAGTTGTTTGCGAACTAACCGAACCGAACTCGAACCCGAACCGAGTTCGGTCAGCTCATTAAATTATTAATATATATATATATATATATATATGATTTTTGGGCCTCAGATTAGTGTAAGCCCAATTCAATTCAAACAAGTAAGTTAGTAAACTAAAATAAAAATGTTTCTGGCCCATTAAAAGTAATAAATAAATCAAGTTTATTATTATACAATCAAAAACTCAAGATATACATACAATTACAAATACAATCGACCTCGACCTCGACGAGACGACGAATGTTGTCACTCTACAATTGAATTGAATCCGTCTTTAAAGACAACTAGACAAGGGTGTTTGTACAATCAATTCATAATCCTCAGAGCAACTTCAAGATTCTTCCTTAATCAAGTACGATTAGGGTTTCACATAAAAGAAATTTGGTATGCTCCAATTGATACACTTGAAGGCTACTTGTTGTTTATCAGTTTATGGATTGTTTTTTTGTCTCGGTCCATTTAGTATGCTTCACATAAACGAATCTTTGGATCTTGTCTATATATTTACACCTAATTTCGATTGTTAATTTCTACTTCGGTTCACTTTTACTATTACTGGTTATTTTTTTTCAGGAAGCTTTGAAGGACATTGAGATTGATTTGTTTCCTTCGAATGTTACTTCCTAAAAAGTACAAGAATCACATTGGCAGAATGGCAGGTAAATATTTCACTCATTAATCATTGTCTTCAGCTCTGTTGTTCTATTAAAGTGAATGTTGGATGATTAGTTAATTCATCTGAGTTATATTAATTTAATCTTTTGTTGGATGCTAGTTTCCATGTCAGGAGATTTTTATTTATGTTTAGTTTAGCTATATTATTTTTTTTCCTTTGTACCTGCTACTTAGATGAAGTTATCACTACTGGAAATGAAGCTGACAAACTTTCCCGTGTATGCTTATCTTCTTGGTCTAATTCAAATACATCCCTGATTATGTAACCAAAACCTTATCCTTGTCGACCTCTCTTTATAACTAACTTTTTTTTCTAAATGACTATACCTCGTACTTTTTCCTTTTGTTTTCTTTCATATTACCTCATCAAATTGCATGTTTTCATACTGATGTATAATTTTAGTCATTACTGTCATTGAAATGCCCTAAATCTGGTTAAGTTATTTGCTCGAATGCTAATAATATTCTGGGAATCCATCATCTAATAATGACATGCTTTTTATACATTTGTGCAGGTTTTCAAATTTTCAAGATTGAGAATGTCTGAGTCTGACTAAATCTAAATGTGCATATTTTGCTTGTATTCATGGACTGGGAGCCTGAGACTGTTTCCTGTGGCTTTACTTTAGTTTACTTTCTAAATTCTAATTTTGCTTAACTAGTTAACTTTGATCAAGAATTCAAGATTCAAGAATCAAGTCCTTAAGTACTCTGTACTCATTTTGTATTTTGTGTATTTATCATGTACTTATTCCAGTTTCCGTACTTAGGTTTAAATTGTTAAGTTAATCTATAATTTTTGAATTATGATTTTTTTACCTTTTCTCGAACAAACTCGAACGAACTCGAGCTTAACGAACTCGAGTCGAACTCAAGCGAACTCAAGTCGAACTATGAGTCGAACACGTGTTCGTTCGTTAAGCTTAATGGACAAGAATATCTTTTCTAACTCGAGTTCGTTATACTATCGAACTGAGCTTATCGAACTCGAACTCGAGCGAACTGGAGCGAGCTTAACAAACAGCTCGGTTCATTTATAGCCCTAGTTATGGTGATTGATCTAGTTTTGAAGTATATCTGTTAAGCATTTGCACACACCACATTTCTAGTTGTATGTTAGCTTGTGTGATTTGATTAATCTCTAGTCGCCTAATTGCATTGTTGATATATCATGTGTTGGTTGGTTTAGTCATCGCGATTGGGGATCACTGCATTTTATATAGTTTGCAGTCATGCATGTTTTATTTTGTTTTTGAGTCTGTGCTGCTTGAGGACAAGCATCGATTTAAGTTTGGGGGTGTGATAAGTGGCATTTTATACCACTTAGAGCGTCTTATAACGGCTTGAATTGGTGTCTTGAACTCGAGTATTTTGTGTATATAACGCGTTTTCGAGTGTTTTTGCATTTCAGGGTGTAACTTGCTTAGATATGAGAATTTCATCAAAATAAGCCTAAGGAAGTACTTGGGATCAGTTGCGGCGAGTTGTGCGAAGAAATCAGCAAAATCAGAAGCAAAAATTGGATTTTTCCAGAAGGCTTGCAGGCGCCCGCGTGGAAGGAGCAGAGGCGGTCGCCTGGTAGCAGGCGCCCTCCTGGAAGAAGGAGGCGGCCACCTGGGTGCGGGAAATTAAATTCTGGATTTTATAATTCGAGTATAATTGGGCTTCTGTTGGCACTATTTCTTGTGGACTCTTATATAAAGCTATTGGGGAGACGTTTTTAATAACAAGTAACAAGGAGAGAAGATCAAGAAGACCGTTTTAGCACGCAACAATGAAGAAGAGGAAGCATACGTTTATCTTGTGATTCTTTTAATTCGTTATAACAGTGAATGCTAGTTTTCTTTACTCTTTGAACCTTAATACTCTTGTGACGTACTCTGTTTTTATTAAGTATTTTTATTAGTTTATATCGTTGTGTTATTATCATATTTTCATATGAACCCATGGTGATGATGAGTTCTATCATGGGCTAATCGTTATCATGGGGTCATAGCGGATTTACTATGGATTTCTTTAGTTAATTGTTTAGTACTTGGTATGTTGTGATTGTATGATATCTAGCATAGGTTGTTCTTATTTGTCTTATGTGCGTCATGAACATTTAAGATAGCATGTTAATCTCTTGTGAAGTGACAGTGAATCTTGAGATTTAGAACTTGCCATGCTAGCATATGTTCATGTATTGTACGCATGATTAGTGGGTAACTCTAACCGTTTTACTTGCCCTGTGTAATCATAATGAATAACTTGCGCTTAAACCGTTATGTTGTCAAATTCTGTAGACATATAGGGTCTCAACATAATTGATGCCTATTCAACTTCTATCTTAATTGTGGATGCTTGGTAGAATGGTATTCGTACAACGAAAGTTGGCATTTATTAGTTTTGTGTTGTTCAATTAATATCATCACCATTACATGCTAAGGGTAATAACAATAACATTGAATGAAGTAGTAATGAAGTTATGATCTCATGTGTGTTTAATATTGGTAATTTAAGTGTTTAATTCTCGTAGTTAATATTAGTTAACCAGCCTTAATTGATATTGTCTTGACATTGAAGAGTAATCATACATTGGTGAGTAAGTGTTAATTAAATATAATTAATCAGAGTCTCTGTGGGAACAAACTAGAAATCATTCTATATTACTTGTGAACGCGTATACTTGCGTGATTTATTTAGCGCATGCTTTGTGCCTAACACTATCCCATGAGACATCGAAACATATCCTTTCTTTGTCTCCTGAATCCTAAAATGATGCAGTACTTTATCAATATATGTACCCCGGCTAGGTCACACTACGCCTAGATTAGATTCTACAACCCCAAAAAACCATTACTAAAGGCCAAAAAACCGTTGATATAGGTGCAAAAAATGCTATTTTAACACTTTTTTGGGGTTGCAATTTTAGCCGTTGGGAAAAAACTTATTGCAACTCGGCACAGCAGTATAATATTATGGGCCCCACATGTGGGCCCCAATAGGGTTTGCATTTTTTATAAAGTTGCATATCCCAAAAATATAAAAACTTTCATTTCATTACCAAATAATACAAACACAAGCAATATTTACCAAAATACACCATTATCAAAGTACATAGCTTGATATATAGTTCCAAACCAAGCACGCCAAATATATTACATTCTTAAAAAAGTGAAACACCTTAATCTAAAATTAAAAGCAATGAAAGGATGTAAATATAATTGTAAAAATATCCATCTAACTATGAAGTTGTGCCTTGTCCGATAAATAGAATACCACTGTCATTATAACCTATCTCCTCCACGCATAGTTAAGATACTTGCTTGCCCAGTCATACCAGATCTAATGGCGACAATAACTGTTCTCTATAACTTTAGTATTCCAATACGTTTCAAAACAACGTAGAGGACAACCAAGGAAAACAAGAGAAATCCAACTGCAAGAATTACCCTACAGGTTACAAAACCATGGCTCAAAAGTCAGAACTGTCATCAAGTTCCAAGTGACTTTAACTACTTGAAATTAAATTTGTTTTCACCTGTAAAGAACATCTTGTCGCTGCATAGTGAAGAGCATATTCCGGGTCCATATTAGAAATGACCGATGGCCCTTGTATCCAAAATCATTATGAATAATCGAAATTCTTTCACCAGTAAATTTGACGCTGATTAATATAAAGTAAGAACTGGATAGTTTAACAATATGAATCATTCTCACAATAAGCAAAAGTACAATCACAATAAGCAAAAACAATCAATCATAAATCAAATAACATCTAATGCAACTATCCAATATCACTAAGGTCAACAGATTCAACTAATTATCAAGGATAACAATTAACACAAGACTGCAAAGAAATAGAGTGTTTTGCTCTATTTTGCCCATGACAGAGGATTCCACATAAACCCAAGAAACTTGAGTATTTTTCTCTCTTGTAAAAGAAATATGTCATAAGGATGTAGTTTGAATATATCAAACATCAACAATCAAAGAAGCTTAATGAAGTAACAAGAGACCTTCTTTTTTTTCAAGTTTATGTATCCAAACACTTTAAGACGTTCCTGAACCTCATCAGAAGTGAGCCCAGATGTGGTACACTTCAATTTTTCAAGAAATTCTTCTATAGGTAAATTTTCCTGCAATATGAAAATACATACATCTAAGATCCCACAAACATAAAACTGCTTTTATACTTCCTCTTTTCCTTCTCCTAATACTGCTAGATATCGTTTAAAGCAGAAGAACGTGTAACGACCTCCAAAAAGATCGTAATCAGGTTATAAACTTCTTAGTTCTCATCAACTTACAAATTTTACATTATGCTAGCTAATTAAACATATAAATCAAGACATCTATAATTTAAGATTAGTGCTGCCCGAGTTACAGAATAAATAGACTCTCTAGAAACAGTGATTAATTGCAGATAAGGCCATCTAATACCTACTTTATACCAGTGCATCAAGCATTAATTTAACATAATAATCGTAAAAGATGTACTAGATCAACATTTCTTTGTTGATTGCTTCGAGTGTACATAAACTCTTTTCTGCATCCATATAAACAGTCCTCTTCAGCTCTCACTCAACTCCGAATAGAATCTGCAAGTAAAAACTTTCTTAACAAACTAATTCTATATTCTTACAAACATTTAACTTTGATAAACAATAATCCACATTCCAAGTTATATAATTTCGAAAGGACTAATACCAGTAAGGCAAGCTCCAGTGGTGGAACATGAGCAGCAAAGAACACCAGTTGAGCTATAAGAACCAACTGGAATGTCTGATACTATATACCGGCTCAGATAAGAATCCAAGTAAAAGTTTAACAACAGCAAATAAAGGAGAATCCAAGTAAGACTAAAATATAAATCCATCTTTTCGTTAGAAAATAGTAAAGAAGAGAATATTTGTCAAGTCATATGCGAAAATACAAAATATAGCTTCTGAAGCTCCCTCCAAGAACAACATACAATCAACTGGAACTGCAAATAAGTTTGATGTTAAGTTAGAACAACATGCATTGTTTATTAATTTATGACATTTCTCTGAATTTTAATTGTAACCTTACTCTACTACCTTAATATTTTAAAAAGAATTTAGATGTTATAGTAAGTCAGAGAGAGTGCACCTTTTCCACAATGGTTATTCACATGGCTTCACATCAAAATAACTAACATTATAAGCATAAATAAGTATTAAGAATTTATAGTTACAAACACAAAAATTGTTAGTAATAAAAGAGTATAATCATCAATAACTACTATGATGCTTGAAATGAGTTTGTACTTTCTCAAATTTCACCACTTAAGACTACATTAAACTCACTTCAAGCAGTGTGAAGCCATTAACAACAATAAAATTACACAAATAGGATGAGGGAATCAATATAAACACAAATGCCGCCAACTTGCGTGTAGAAAATCCATAACTATAACCAATTCATTACTTAATTATCCTACACAATTCTCTACAAGAAATTTGGGGTAAATGTCACACATAAGATCATCAAGATGGTGCAAAGAACATAAATATCAATGTGAATCTATGCATGTTTACTTGGAAAACAATTGAAACACAAATACTGAAATTATCACTATAATACAGAAACAATCAAAAAATCAGTTTGAATCGAACTTTAGGATCTAGGGTTTCAAGGAATAAGCTCAAATCAAGGGGCTTTTAACATATGACACATATGACATCATCTACAACATAAATCAAACACCAATAGATCCGAAAATCATTGATTAATTTAGAATCGAAGCGATTAAAGAACTAGGGTTCATGAATTTTTCAATATGGAACTAGAAAAGATGATTTGAGGATTGATATGATGAAATCGTGGCTAAAGAACACAAATATGGCTACATAGAGAGAGGGCGAGAGAGAGAGAGAGAGAGAGAGAGAGAGAAGGTGAGAGACAGAGACATAGAGGGAAGGAGAGAGAAAGAGAGATGACTTCATTCAACTTTTTTCTCTTTTATTAAATTTCAGACCCCCGCTTCTTAATTTTCAACCCCGCCCCATCTGAAATCTCGGCCCAAGTTTTATTCAAAATTAACACCCGGCCCAACTTTTTTTTGTTCAAGTTTATATTATTAAGTTCTTTTTTCTTTTAATAAATATTATTTTTAACACTTAATTATAAAAAACTAAATAAATTCAGCAATATATGTTGTAAATCACTTCACTAATGGCTTGTTAAGTTATAGAACTTTCAATTGATCAATATATTATAAATCACTCCGCTAATATTATTAACTTTAATTAATAAATAAAATATATATTTCAATTATTAACTCATTTATATGTAAAAAATTATTAATTATTTAAATTAAAAAAATCATCTTTAATTTATATATATATATATATGCCATTTTGGTAACACATTGTAACTATACTACAACATCAAAAAACAGGGGTTGCGATGGACATTTATTTAGAAAGCTACTATTACACTTTTCTTTGTAACCCCTCCATGAAGCGTTGCAGCATGCAATTTATGGTGTAGTGTCAATTAATCTCTTCAATCTATCTCTATAGATCTTGATCCCTGATATATAGGTATCATCACCTAAGTCTTTCATCGAGAAACTATTTCTCAACCAAGTCTTAACAGTCTGTAGAGAATATATGTCATTTTATATCTGTTATATGTCATCTACATGTAATAATAGGAATATCACATGGCTCCCACTAACCTTCTTGCAAATAAATGGTTCATGTTCATTTTGAATAAAGCTAAACTCTTTGACTATTTCTTCAAAACGAATATCCATCTCCTTGAGGCTTGCTGCAATCTATAAATAGATAAAAGCAACTTACAGACCATCTTAACAAACTTTGGATCGACAAAACCCTCAGGTTGTATCATATATACATCCTCTTCAAGGCTCCCATAAAAGAAAGCAGTTTTGACATCCATTTTCCAAATCTCATAGTCAAAGTAAGCAACTATTGCTAGCAAAATCCTGATAAACTTGACCATAGCAAATAGTGAAAAAGTCTCATCATAGTCTATACCATGATTATTTTGAAACTTTTTGCCACTAGTTGCACCTTATAGGTCTGTACTTTACCATCCATGTTGGTTTTCTTTTAAAACCCACTTGCACCCTATAGGTTTTACCCTTTCGAGTGGATCAACTAAAGTCAATACTTTATTTTGATACATGGATTCCATCTCAGATTTTATGGCCTCCAGCCATCTTTTGGAGTTTGGACTGTTCATAGCATCTTGATAGGTGAGAGACTTATCATTATCCACAAGCATCGCATTACCATCTTGAGTCAAGAGAAATCCATAATTTTTCTTAGGATCATGGTGAATTCTACTTGATCTACGAACAACATGTGTTTCCTAAACATGATTACTTTCAACATTTTGATGTACATCCTGATCTCGTTCCAACTCTAGTTCAATTTTATCATGTGGTTCCCGATCTTCATCGAGATGTATTATCCTCCCACTGATTTAATTATAAAGTAGTTCTTCCTCAAGAAATACAGCGGTCCAAGCACTTTGTTCTCAGAAGGAATATAAAAACTATACCCTTTAGTCTCACTTTGGACAAAATAGCATCTATCTAACTTTGGTACAAGCTTGAAAGAGGCTAAACGTTTCACAAACGCTTCATGTCCCCAAATTTTCATAAATGACATGCTATGACGTTTCTCAGTCCATATCTCATATGGAGTATTTTGAACCTCTTTTGTCAGAACTTGGTTAAGTGTATATGTAGCCGTTTCTAGAGCATAACCCCAGAAACTATTTGAAAGATCCGCTTGACTCAATATCGATCGTACTATCTCCAACAAGGGACAATTTCTCCTCTCAGAATCTCTATTCCATTGAGGTGTTCCAAAAGGAGTAAGTTGTGATACAATATCACACTCTTTCAAGAAACTCTTGAATTTGAGGCTTAAGTATTCTCCCTCACGATCTTATCGTAAAACTTTTATACTTTTTCCTCTTTGCTTTTCTACTTCGGCCTTATATTCTTTGAACATTTCAAAAGAATCATATTTGTTCTTCATAAGAACCACATATCTATATCTAGTGAAATCATCAGTAAATCTTATGAAGTAGTATAAGCCACCCCTTGCCATCATATGCATTCGACCACATAGTCCAAATCATTCGGTGGCCCTTTCACCTGATCAGGTAAAAGAAACTTTAGTCATTTTTCCAATGAGACAAAGTTCGTATCTTTTGTATGATCAAAATCAAACTTATCCAAGTATTCATCTGTATGTAACTCAGAAATGAGTTTCTCATTAATATGGCCTAAACGACAATGCTAGAGGTAATGTTTGATTTGAGTCATCGTAAAATATATAAATTGTTAACTAATTGTGCAACATTACAAGTCTTATCATTGAAATAGAATAAACAACTATTGTTTATTTAAATAAATTAAAAAACCTTTCTTGTCTTGAAAAGAAGTTGATATAATGTCTCCGTTAAAGGCCACTACACCATATATGGCCTCTTACAACTCTTTTTTTGGTGTTACAAACAAAAATGTCACCTTAAATGATTAAAAATGGATGTAAGGCAATACTATTTTTTTGTGTTGCCATTGATGTTATCCGGTGTTCCTATAGACATAGTTAGGTTTCTATTATAATGCAAGTTATGGTGTTGCAACTGATGTTTCAAAAAATGTTACTAAAATTGAAAATTTAGGCAGTAATCAGCAAGAGTTCATAGCGGGTCAAATTTTAACCAAACAATCCGGGTGGCCAAAAACTAAAAATTAACCCTCATTTGTTTATTTGTTTATTTAGACTAACTAAAAATCTAAAAAACAAAAAATCCCAGAACACAAAAAACTCACATCCCTCACCCCTCTTCACTACACTATTATTTCACGCCATTCTCTTCATAAAATTGGGTCTTCATTGCTTCAACAAAAAAATCGGGTCTTCACTCTGAGTTTCTTATTGTTCGATTAAGGTCTTTCCTGCTATTCGATTCTTCAGCATCAATCAGGTTTCATTTGGGGCTTTCAACAATTAGGGTTTTTTCAATTGGGGCTTTTAGCTGGAATTATTCTACAATTATTCCTATCCATGCATAGATTTTTACTTTTTCTTCTTATCTTTATGTATTTTTGTTTATTTGTATTTTATTTTATTCATTTAGTGAATATACGTTCATGATATTGGACAAAGTATACGATTACCATGTTTATTGATGCTTATTATCATGTTCATTGATAATTTATATTGTTACTTATCTTTTATTTTATATATTTTGAAAATTTGGGTACTAATTGTGTGTTGCTTTCAAGTTTGTTAGACGTTTGCAGAGCTAAATATGGAGTTTCTCCAACTCAGATTTTTATATCTGATTGGGAGATGGCTTTAAGGTATGAATTCATATTTTTGTTCAATTTTTGAATATATATATAATAAATCAGGAAATTTATCGAAGTCATATACATATATTCTTGGACCTTCTTCCTCTTTCTAGAGCAAGCTTTTTTGAGATTTTTAAATTTTTAATGAGATATCATATCTCCAAACATGGACTGTGTATAGGGCATGGGAAATAGGTACTTTCCTCCACCAGATTTTGAAATATTTACGTAATATATTTGGTTTATGTTTTACCTAAGAGGCATATGATTTGCTCCCATGGTTCCAGATTCCCCTCCTATTTCGATAAGTGGTTGATATTTCAATTATTAGTGACTGTGCGAATCAGGATAAGGCCTTGACAACACCAATTTCACTTGAAGAAAGCATAAACTCTTTCAACCTTTCTTTTATTTTTAATGCTTCTCCTTAGGAAATATATTTGGAATAAGAAATTAGAATTATTTCATATTATAGGTGAGGGAGTTATGAAAGTGCAATATATCATGTGAGATATTTGGCATCAAGTCTGTCACTTTGCATGATGAAGGGAACATGGAGTTGTGGGATTTTTACGGCAATCTCATTTTCACAGAGAATGATATTGGTAAGAATAGAGCACTTTTTGTTCAAAAACTTCGGGAACTCAATAATTCAGTGGTTGTATCTGCCTTAACGTCAAAATTGACAAAAGACAAGCTATCCGATTTTCAGGTACCACCCTATATCCAATTTAAAAGGATCATAATTTGCTATTTTGTTAAATGAAAGTTGTTAATTAAGCGTTCTTACTCTTATCATCTTCGTTGTGCTTTGAAACAACAAAAGTCAATTACATAGATTTATTTTTCAAAGTTAAAAAGTTACTGATGGCTTCTTACTTTCTGATGCAAAATCTGTTTTGACAACATGTTCATACTCGTATTCACGAGGTACTGTATTTCTTCCTTTTCACTTGCCTTTTTCTTGCTAGTAACTAAACAACTCGATCGTTTACTGAAAATTACGTTAGTTGCTGATAATAATTATATTATTCTGTTGTTTATGGCTATATTTGATGTATTTGGAAATTAATTAATTGATTAGTTTGTAAAATCACTAGTCTCCATAATTAATCGTGTATGAGCATTACTTATCCGGTGTTCAAATATTTACATGTGGAAAGGATACATAGAGTGAACATATTGCTAGACATAGTTTCTGGCCCCTTAGTGATGATTATAGTAAAATGAAAATTTCAAATAATATTTTTATAATTAAAGGCTAAATTTACTATAACCAGGTTAAGCAAGTAATCTTATTAGCATACATTTTAGCAATTGGAGGCTTTTGCAACCTACTCCTTGTGCAATTCACCAGCCTATTGGACTATAAAGCTCATATTTACAAAGTATTGTATGCAATAGTTACTAAATTGCATCAATAAAAATTGAAATATGGCATTCACCAGTGTTCACACTTACTATTGGAAGTTAGGCGCCTATAATTGTACACCGTTAACTATCTGACCACCCATACATTGCAGTGTTATGCATACTGCATAGTATATTATATTGTAATGAATTACAAGACTAAAATGCACAAGTGTGAGACTGAGAAGGTGATAATTTCTTATATCTTCCTCATCATTTCAAAAGTTGTGCACTGATTAGTTTCCACTTTAATTTTAATTGATATCTGCATTCATGCATTATCATCTACTTGTGTGTACAATCATTATTTGCATATAATTATCTGAGTGTGTGTAAAGGATCGGCTCTATGCTTGTTCTAGTCCAGGTTTTCCTTAACATATATCAGATATGCCTGCAGCAGCAACTGGGTTTAACAAGAAATGCAATCTGTTGGGACAACGGATCTCGGCCCTGCATTTTACGATATGAATTTCAATATAGAGAGTTCGAACAAAATGTTAATCTTAATCATTACGGCACAAGCAATTCAAATCCATGTCTTCTAACATATTCCTCGATTCTCCTTGGACGAAGTGTGGGCTTCGATCTCCCAAGGTTTACCTCTCCTGATAGCTCCGAAAGTCCAAAACCCTAGATGGCTCCTAGAGAAAAACATTTTCCTCTCTCAAATCCTAAGATGTTATTTTCTGTGTTCTCGCACACACATGCATGAACACTTATTCTCGGCTTCAGGAGAATTAGAATATTTGTAGGCTACAATAAGGATCATGTATAATTAGGTCGGGCCTCCCAATGACATTCTGGGCCAAGTCCAATGTCATTTAATATTAATTCAATCCACTAAAAATTAATATTTGCACTACTTTCCTAATTCCGTAAATTAATTATTTAATTCAGCTCCCATATTATTTGCTTATTAAATTCCCATGTTTAAGATATCTCATGTCCATTGATTAAAGTAATTTCTGACAATCAATTTAATCAATATCATATATCCTTGATCATCCACTCAACCTTATAATTGTGCAAGAACAAATCTGCCTACAAGACTAAAGTATAATTATCTTTATGAGCTTTCAAGAGGACATCAACACCCGAAACTATTCTTCGGACATGGGTTCCTTTTATAGTCAATATCCCACTCTGTATATAATGTCATTGCCCAATACATAAATTCGAAATTTAAAATAAATTACTTATTGTATGAATCAAGGCATGTGCATTAAATACAAGTGTCAATCACTATATCTGGATTAAGAACCTAAGCAATAATAATATCGTAGAATCTTAGTTCTTCTTTATTGTCAGAACAAAAGAAAGAATTATTCTACTATTTCGATCCCGTTCAATGTTGTAAAAGACATGCATGTACTTTAACAAGACTAAGACAATTTGTCAACCCTAAGTAAGTTATATTATTATCTAAATTTGTATTTTGTACTTGTAACACTTAAAGTCTGTAAGAATGCAAAGGAGCATATTGTAGTCTTTTTCCTAAAACAGTATCAAGCCTAAGGATTCTATATGGAAGAAGATCAGGAAGATCATGCCTCAAAAGAATTTTGAAGAAGCTTGGAGTTGAATAAATCTGATTGGAGAAAAATACCCTAAGTCAAGATCTCTACAAGTCACATATTTAATGTTATAGAGAAGTCATTCGAGAACTTCAGAATGGCTTATCGAGAAGTCATTCAAGTTTCAGAGAGTACCAACGGATGAGGAACATCCATCGGAATAGTAGTTGGGCTAGTCGACGGATGACTGCTGTTAGGCACATCCGTCGGGTTCCAATCACTACTCGACAGATGGATGAGCAATATCCACCGGGATAGAAGAAATGAATGAATTCAGAGTGGAAGTCATGAAAGTTACTAGAGAACTTAGGGAAGATATCGACAAACAAAATTGAAGAAATGAAGATTGGAGATATCGACAAGTCATTCGTTCACTAGAAAACTTAGAGTTATCGACAAGTCTACATTCAGTAGAGAACTCCGAGCTATCGATAAGTCAAAGTGAAGATGTGAAGACTAGAGATCTCGACAAGCTGAAGACCTCTATAAGCCAAACTCAATATGGAGTGCTAGAGATCTTGATAAGCCTATGTACTTATCGAGATGTCAAGTGTTCTATTAATTCAAAATGGAGATCTCGAGGTACAGTCTCAAAGTACCGAATTGCAGATCAGTTCAATATCCAAGATAAACAATCAACGAACAATCCAACAGCTAGATTGACAAGTCTACAAAAAGCAGCTTGAAGAGTGCGCAAGATCAATGGAAAAGATTAACTGATAGAGGAAGATTAAAGTGAACACGGGATGCTAAAGATATGCTAAGCCAGAAATGGAAAATTTGATTTTCTATAAATAGAAATGATAAGTGACAGTTTAGAAAAGCTAATACCATGTTTATTATCCACTGTGTAAACTAGCAGTTAACTGAGTTATAAATTTAACACTGTTCCTCTAGTTAGAAGTAACAATTTAGATCAAATCTCTTGTATCACTCTCAAGAAGAAGCTGAGATCTTTAACATCAAAGAGCTTAGAAATTTTGTAGCAAAACAGTCTTAATTTTTAATATAAAAATTAAGTGAGTTTTGAAGATCTGTGTCCTTTATTTTCTGCAAGTTTAGATTCTGCATGAACACTTTTCTATAAAAGATTTAATTTACTTTGTTCAACCATTAACTTTCAAGAAAAGCCTAAAATCCGAAAAAACACATTCACCCCCTCCCCCTCTGTGTATGATTCATTACCTAACAAGTGATATCAGAGCAAAATCTGAAAGTAAACAGATTCAAGATCTTGGAAGAACGAATACACAGAAAATCAGTAGCATCAAAATTCCTACCTTTGAGAAAGCTAACTACACTCTTTGGAAAAAGAAAATGATGTTGTTTATCAGGATGGCCAATCCATTCCACATTCAGATCCTCAAGAATGGACCCTTCATTCCTATGGTAAGAGTTGAGGAATCTACAGATGGAGACATGGTCATTGTTGAGTGGCATTTATGACACTTTATTATGCTCTAATAAGCTTTGAATTGGTGTATTTGTACTCAAGTTGTGTTGTGTATATGTTGTGTACTTGATGATTTTATGAACAAAACACCTTGGTAGATTTTACTTAGTGAAATTGTACACTCGACGGATAAGGATTATAGTCCCGGCGGATAACTCATTTTAGTCCCGATGGATGATGACTTATTATCCATCGAGTGAGTAGCTTATGTAACAATAAGTCTGTAGCACATTTCTGCATACACATTATTTAGAATCTGTAGTAGTACCTAAGTCATGTTGACTTTAACTAGATATGAAGAATAGGTTGATTAATTGTATATAGATGATGTCTTGTAATTCTGCATAAATGAAATGAAGTCAAGTGCCAGATTGCTACCTGACGGATAACCAACAATGAATTCGACGGATGATCAACAACCCGAGGGATGATCAATAATTCGACGGATGATCATAAACCCGACGGATAAAGAATTCAAATATCTGTTGACAGTGAAAATACAGTCACATACGTTGAGTGTATGCAAATGGAATGTAGTAGCCTATATAACTGGGTTTTTGAGAACAAAGAAGCATTGCCATTTCCATGCTATTATGAAGATATTCAAAGATGGTGGAATAGAGTAATGAAATAGCATTGTATTAGACTTGATAGTTTTTGTTTTATTATCCTGTCTTATTACTTTGTAATCTTGGTGATATATAAACCAAGAAGCAGCAAATAGAATAGTAACGAAGGAACTAAGCAACCAAGAGAGAAACATTTGTAAGCTACATTCTTAGCATTTCTCTCATTCTTAGTTGTTATCATTTTGTAAGCAGCTGTGAGCTTTTTGCATACAGAGTTCTCTCGATATATATTATATATCTCTGGTGGAATCATTCAAATCCACCAGAAAGTTTTTAAAGACTCTTGTTTTTAATTACTTGTGTTTTGATTCATTTCAAATAACTATTCCGCATTCTGCTAATCAATTCACACTTATATATATATTTGAGTTAGAAAATTTTTATTCAAGAAAAAGTTTCAAGAATTCCATTCAACACCCCTTCTGTAATTCTTGTTACATTGTTAAGGGACTAACAAGTTGTTATGTGTTTTAATGTGTTTTCTAGAATTTTTGCATTTCAGGCGCAATTCGGGTAATCAGGTGAATTAACATTATTTTGGTGCTAATTTGGTGTCCAGGTGGTGTTGGAATGAAAGCTCGTAGAAAGCCGGCTCGAAGCAGCAAGTTTTAAGAAGAAATATGAGTTTTTCCCAGAAGGACGGCGCGCCCGCGCTGTGATAGCGCGCGCCCTTGCCGAGGCCGAATTTCAGAATCATGTTTTTACTATAATTCTAAAAGGGAAGGCTTCCAGATTGTTGAGGGCTACTATATATATACATATTAGGTCGTTTTTAATAGATATCAAGTCAGAGACGGACCAGAGCGCAAGGAGAAGACGCTAAGAGACCTTTAACACAATTCAACAAAGGTGAAGACGATCTAGTTTATTCTTGTGAATCTTTGTTTTGAGTTGTAATTTGGATGCTTGTTTCTTATTTTGTTGAACCTAAACTCTTGTTTGTACTTGGTTTTATTTATTCATATAAAGACTACGTTTTCTATATCATGTTTTCATCGGAACCCACGTTGATGATGAGTTCCATTATGAACTAGTCATTATCGTGGGGTTCTAACAGATTTACTTATGAATTTCTATAGTTAATTTGTTCAATATCTTGGTGTGTGGTGATTGATTGATAACCTAGTATTGGTTGTGCTTATTCATCTTATATGCGTAGCTAACATATAAGATAGTGTGTTAATCTCTATTGAAGCGAAAGTGAATATAACTATTTAGAACTTGCCATGCCAGCATAGGTTCATGTATTTGTTATGCATGATTCGTGGGTAATTTTAACCATCTTACTTGCCCTATGTAATCAAGATAGATAACTTGTGCATAAACCATTATGTTGTCAAATTCTATAGACATATAGGGTCTCAATATAATTGGTGTCTATTCAGCTTCTATCTCTTTTGTGGATGTCTGGTAGTATGGTATTTGTGCAACGAAAGTTGGCATTATCAGTTTCGTGTTATCTGATTAGTGTCATCACCATTACATGCTAAGGTTGAGAATGAAAAGGCTATTGAATGAAGTATTTAATGAAGTTAGAATCCCATGTTTGTCTCATATAGTTAAATCAACCCTTTAATCTCTTAGTTAATGCTATTTACTATAATCTCTTAGTGTAATCAAAACCCAATTTGTTATTTGTCTTAGCATTGACCGATAATCATACATTGTTGCATAGGTGCATAAATTAAACTTAACCTAAACCAATCTCTGTGGGAACGAATCTGATATATATCTTATACTACTTGCGAACGCATATACTTGCGTAAATTTTAGCGCGTGTTTTCGACCTAAAAAGTTTTTGGCGCCTGTTAGGGCGAAAACATGCACTAATATTCACGCAAGTATACGCGTTCGCAAGGAATATAGAATACTTTCTAGTTCGTTCCCTCAGAGACTCAGACTAAGTTATTGTCTAATTAAACTCACTCACCAATGTATGACTACTTCTCAATGTTAAGATAATAACACTTAAAATTGTTGATTAAATATTAACTATAATTAACTACTTAATTAACCACTTAACTAACACTTCAATTTATCAATAATAAAACACTCATGAGATCACAACTTCATTATTACTTCCTTCTATAGCCATTGTTATTACCTTTAGCATGTGACAGTGATGACATTAATCGAATAACACGAAACTGATAAAAGCCAACTTTCATTGTACTAATACCATTCTACCAAGCATCAACAATTAAGATAGAAGTTGAATAGTCATCAATTATGTTGAGTTCCTATATGTCTACAGAAATTGACAACACAATGATTTAAGCACAAGTTATCCCTTTTGATTACATAGGGCAAATAAAACTGTTAGAGTTACCCACTAATCATGCACAACGTACATGAACCTATGCTAGCATGGCAAGTTCTAAATCTCAAGATCCACCATCGCTTCACAAGAGATTAACACCCTATCTTATATATTCGCGACGCACATAAGACGAATACGCACAACCAATACTAGATATCATGCAATCATCACACACTAAAGTATTAAACAATTAACTAAAGAATTTCATAATAAATCCGTTGCAACCCCATGATCACGATTAGCCCATAATAGAACTTATCGCCATCATGGGTTCATATGAAATCATGATAAACAACACAAGAAAATAATAACTAAACTAATTATATTAAAATAGAGTACGTCACAAGAGTAAATAAGTCAAAGCAAGAAAACTAGCATCCAACGTTACAACGAAACAAGAATCACAAGAATATATGCTTCCTCTTCGTTGCGGTGTGCTAAATCGGTCTTCTTCCTTATCTCCTTTGCTTCTTGCGCCAAACAGAATCTAAAACATAATCTCCTTCATATTCTCTATGAAAACGTCTCAAATCTACTTATATAATAGTCCCATAAAACTCAGATTACATAGAAGTTGGAAGCCAAACAGAAGTAGAAGTCTAAAATAATTCAGCTTTTTTCCCCGACCCTGCGCGGCCGCTCAGCATTTCTGCGCGGGCGCGCAAGGCTGCTGCGCGGCCGCTCAGCATTGCTGCGCGGGCGCGCAGGACCCTACTGGAAAAATTTCAGGTTTGCTCCGTTTCTTTGCCGTAATCTGCCCGTTCTTTTCCTCTCGCAATGATGAACACATGCCAAGGCTTATTCTTGATGATTCCTCCTCCGAATTGCAACTAATACCCTGAAATGCATAAACACTAGAAAAACGCATCAAATACACAAAATACTTGATTTCAAGACACCAATTTAAGCCATTTTAAGACGTTCTAAGTGGTATAAAATGCCACTTATCACACCCCCAAACTTAAATCGATGCTTGTCCTCAAGCGTCACAGACTCAAAACAAATAAAAATATGCATGAATGCAATCTATATGAAAATGCAACGATCCCCCTTACTACAATTAACCAACCAAATTGTCACATCTCAACGAATGCAGTTAGACACTAAAGATCAATAAACTCATGCAAACGGACATACAGCCAGAAACGTGGTGTGTGCAAATGCTTAACAGATATGCTTCGGAACTAGACCAATTACTATGACTAGACTATCCTCAAGGCAATCCTACGATTATACAAAGAATAAAAATTCTAGGCACAAAGTGATATACAACACTACAAGAACTCTGGAGCTTACTACAGAATCGTGCTTTTTATTTACAACTCAAATGCTTATTTGACTGTGCAATGAGTGAGGTCCACAAAAGACTTATACAATGGTATCCATGTAACGAACATTAGGTTAGCGGATCCCAGACTCTAAAAGCCTTAGGTCACTAGGCACAAAGTCCCCTAAGAACTTAATAACTCGAATACCAAAGAGCCCACTCTTGATCAATTATGCAATTTTTTTTTCTTTTCTGAGCAAGTGCGTTTCGCTCCATCTTGCTCAACCCTAGACTACTCGCATAACATGCGAGCCGGCTACTAGCCATTTGACGCCTAACCACAACTAGCAACAAATTCCATTTTTACTCCATTTTTTTTTGTTTTTCATGCCTTTACCACTAAGAACCTATTATCAAATTCTAAGCATAATAAATAGATTATCCTCGAAAATAATCAGATCATAACAACAATCTAGCCCTTAAGCATTCTCTAAGACTTAGTGAAAATACAAGTGCTTCTAGCATGCATATCAACCTACACAACTTAATATCACTTTAATGCTATCACTACACTCGCATCAATATCACAATTCAATCGATAAATCATTGCAAAAGGGATCATGGTATATGCATGAGCTATATGATATGACAAACAAATAAAGCTATATAAAAAAAAACCATATGGCAAAAATTATGCAACTATATGAACTAACTATCATGAATATGCACCTATATGACACACACAAAATATTCCTTAACTACCACCCCCAAACTTAAAATCTTCACTGTCCCCAGTGATGGTAGTAGAAAGGAACACAGGGTATACCTACTCGGAGTCATCATCATCATCACCCTCAGTGGGTGGAGTATCAGGCGGCGGGTATGCAGAGTCCTCACCAAAAACTGGCCACTGGATATCAGCTCCAAGGCCTCGAAAAGCAGTCCCTAACGCAAGAGTGAGCTCCTGAGCAAACCTGCTCTGCGTCTCATACATGGCATCCATCCGCCGTGAAAGCCTCCTATACTGGGCATCACCCATCCCAGCACCCTCCTGAGCTCTCGAAGAACCAGCCTCACCACGCCCTGGCCTAGCCATAGTAGCACCTCATGCTGGACGCCCTCCTGGAAGACGATAACCCAGCCCATGCTCCTCAGGCTCACCACCGGTCCACTCCTGCATCCCATTCAGAGTGCCAGAATCTATCGGAGCTGCTGGCAACTGCAACTGCTCATGAGCCGGCCAGTTCACTCCTACTGCTCGGCATAGCTTCGTAACCGTGGATGCATAAGGGATGTTCATATGCTTTGCTCCCCTCAAAAACTTCAGAATTCCTTGGTAGATAAACTCACCAAGGTCCACATAGTATTCCTCATTCAGAATTCCCCACAACAACTGTGCTCTCTCAACTGTGACCTCGTGTGCATGTGAAGAAGGCAAAATATTAGCACATATAAATGCATTCTATGCACGGGCATACCTGTTCATGGCGATCGCCGGAAAGTGACGATACTCATTATTGGCTGGACTGCGGTTCCAAACTGTGCCCGATCGACAGAGAGTCGCACAAATCAAATCCAAGTCAAAATCCTCAGCAGTCTTTTCATTCCAGTTCTCCTCCTCGGGCTTCCTCTCTCGCTGTCCAATCACACGGCGAATCACCGCAGGATGATAATCAACCGTCAGCCCACGAACTACAGAAAACCCATTCTTTTCAGCCTTCGCGTTCGCGTAGAACTCGCGAACAACACTCATCGGTACTGCTTCGGGTGACTCACAAAAAGCTATCCACCCCTTCTCTGCAATCATGGGCAACAACTCACCATCCCTCCCTGATGGTAAAAACCCCCTCTCCTTCAGAATCGGCTTCCTCAACAGCCTAGTGTACTCCTCCTCCACAGCTCTGTCAGTTAACCGAGGCCTTGCAGCAGTACCCCTTGATGAATCAGCAGTAGGAACTGTGCTGCTGCTGTCAATAGTGCGTGCTCTCTTGGGTGCCATTGATTTGTGAATAAAAGTGTGTAAGAACTGATTTTTGATGTTTATGAGAGGGTTTAAGTGTAGGAAGTTTGTGGGAGATATGTGGGATAGGTGTATGTATATATAGGGTGTGGAGTAGGTTAAATTAGATTAGGAGTGGGGTTGAGGGATAAAATCATGGGGTAATGGGAAAAAAATTCGTGGGTTTATGGGCTGTGATGGGTTTTTGTGTTTTGTTTTTTCTGAACTGTAAAAAATTTTCTGGAACTCGACCCCTGCGCGGCCGCTCAGCATTTCTGCGCGGGCGCGCAGAGGGTCTCTGGAATTTTTTTTTTCAGCCCCTGTTTTCTGATTTTTTTGTGTTTTTGGATAGGTTATTAACTTCTAAGGGTTCCTGTAACAACAATTCATGGGTTGCCTCCCACGCAGCGCTTCTTTTTCGTCATTAGCTTGACGTTCCGTACCTTTCTCAAGTAGTCAACAAAATGGCACTAACCACCTCTCGGTTTGCCATGTCCCCATAGTAGTGCTTCAACCGCTGACCGTTAACCTTGAATGCTTGGTCCGAATCATTCTCAAAAATTTCCACCGCTCCATGTGGAAACACAGTTTTGACAATAAAAGGTCCAGACCACCTTGATTTCAACTTCCCAGGAAAAAGTCGGAGCTGAGAGTTGAATAACAGAACTTGTTGCCCTGGCACAAATAACTTAGGATGTAGCTTCCTATCGTGCCACCTCTTCACCTTTTCCTTATACATTTTGTTTTTCTCGTACGCTTGAAGTCGAAATTCATCAAGTTCATTAAGCTGAAGCATTCTTTTCTTACCAGCTGCATCTAAATCCAGGTTCAATTTCTTCAATGCCCAGTAGGCCTTATGCTCAAGCTCCGCCGGTAGATGACATCCCTTACCGTACACCAACTGAAACGGTGACATCCCAAGTGGAGTTTTGTATGCTGTTCTGTAAGCCCAAACAGCTTCATCGAGCTTTAAAGACCAATCCTTCCTTGACGGACAAACGACCTTCTCTAGAATGCGCTTTATCTCTCTGTTAGACACTTCCGCTTGACCATTTGTTTGCGGATGATAGGCAGTAGCTACTCGATGATTCACATTATAACACTGCATCATAGAAGTGAACTTACGGTTGCAAAAATGCGATCCTTCATCACTTATGATTACCCGAGGCGCTCCAAACCTTGTGAAAATTTGCTTATGAAGAAAATTTAGTACTACCTTTGCATCATTTGTCGGTAAAGCTTTAACTTCGACCCATTTTGAGACATAATCGACTGCCAGCAAGATGTACTGATTATTGCAAGACGAGATAAAAGGCCCCATGAAATCGATTCCCCATACATCAAAGACCTCGACTTCAAGCATCAAATTTAATGGCATCTCATCCTTCCTTGACAAATTTCCCACTCTTTGGCAACGATCACACCTTAAAACAAACTGATGAGCATCCTTGAACAAAGTAGGCCAGAAAAAACCTGCTTGCAGAATACGAGCTGCCGTCTTCTCACCTCCATAGTGTCCACCATAAACCGTGGAATGGCAGTCTCGTAATATCCCCTCCGTCTCACAGAACGGGATACATCTCCTGATGATCTGATCAGCTCCCTATCTAAACAAATATGGTTCATCCCACATATACCACTTCACCTCATGCATAAACTTCTTCTTTTGAGCGGATGTCAAATTAAGCGGCATTATATTGCTGACAAGATAGTTTACAATATCTGCAAACCATGGTTCTTCCTCCTGAATTGCAAACAACTGCTCATCCGGAAAAGATTCATTGATTAACGTCCTATCTTGTGAAGTAGAATCGGGATTCTCCAACCTAGAGAAATGGTCAGCTACTTGATTCTCAGTACCTTTTCTATCTTTGATCTCTAACTCAAATTCTTGAAGTAAAAGCACCCAACGAATGAGTCTCGGCTTTGAATCCTTCTTAGAAACCAGATAGCGAATAGCTGCATGATCAGTGAATACTGTCACTTTCGTACCAAGCAGATAAGATCGAAATTTCTCCAAGCCAAAGACTATAGCCAAAAGCTCCTTCTCAGTAGTGGTGTAGTTCAATTGGGCCCCATTTAAAGTCTTACTCGCATAGTAGACCACATGGAAGAGATTTTTCTTGCGCTGTCCCAGAACTGCACCTACCGCATAGTCACTCGCATCACACATCATCTCAAACGGTTCTGTCCAATCTGGTGCTGTAATAACTGGTGCCGTGATCAAATTCTCCTTGAGAGTCTCGAATGCTGCCAAACATTCATCATCAAATTTGAAAGGCACATCTTTCTCAAGTAAATTGCACAACGTCTTAGATATCTTTGAAAAGTCCTTGATGAATCACCGATAAAAACCCGCATGACCGAGAAAACTACGGATTCCTTTCACCGAATTAGGTGGGGGAAGATTTTCAATGACTCCCACCTTGGCCTTGTCCACCTCCAGACCTTTGCTAGAGACCTTATGCCCAAGGATAATGCCTTCACGCACCATAAAATGACATTTCTCCCAATTAAGCACCAAATTAGTTTCCACGCATCTTTTGAGTACGGCGCGCAGATTATTCAAACATTCATCATATGAGTGTCCAAAGACGGAGAAGTCATCCATGAACACTTCAACGTTATTTCCAATCATGTCAGAGAATAGAGCCATTATACATCTCTGAAAGGTGGCCGGGGCGCCACATAACCCAAACAAAACTCTGCGAAAAGCAAATGTGCCAAATGGACAAGTGAAGGTAGTCTTTTCCTGATCCTCTGGTGCAATACAAATCTGATTATACCCGGAATAACCATCCAGAAGACAAAAATACTCATGTCCCACCAATCTGTCAAGCATTTGATCAATGAATGGGAGAGGGAAGTGATCCTTCCTTGTGGCTTTGTTCAATTTTCTATAATCCATGCATACTCTCCATCCTGTAACTGTTCGAGTAGGGATGAGCTCATTCTTTTCATGTGCGACCACAGTGATACCTCCTTTCTTAGGTACACATTGCACGGGGCTCACCCACGAGCTGTCAGAAATAAGATGCCTGCATCTAGCCATTTCAGAATTTCTTTCTTCACCACCTCCTTCATGATCGAGTTCAGTCTTCACTGCTGTTCCACAGTTGGCTTACTACCTTCCTCTAACAGAATTTTATGCATACAATATGAAGGACTTATCCCCTTGATGTCTGCTATGGTCCATCCTATAGCCGATTTGAATTCTCTCAAAATCCTTAAGAGCTTGTCTTCCTCATTACCTGAAAGGTCAGCTGAAATAATAACAGGTAACGTAGATGAATCACCTAAAAAAGCATACCTCAAGTGTTCAGGTAATAGTTTGAGCTCCAAGGTAGGTGCTTCCTCTATTGATGGTTTGAGCTTCCCTTCAGCATTCTTAAGGTCAGAAGTACCAAGAGATTCAAATGGTATGTTGAGCTTTCGCTTCCATGGAGAAGCGTTCAGATATTGTAATTGCTCGTTGCTATCTTCATCATCGCTGTCAAAATCCCCCACTAAGGCCTTTTCCAATGCATCAGACATTAGCATGTGATCGAGTTCCGAAGTAACCGCAGAATCAATCACATCCACTTTTAAGCACTCCTCATCTTCTGTAGGGAATTTCATTGCCTTGAATACGTTGAAGGTCACATCCTGATCTTGGACCCGCATAGTAAGTTCCCCTTTTTGCACATCTATCAAGGTACGACCAGTAGCCAAGAAAGGCCTCCCCAAGATTATGGGAATCTTCTTATCTTCCTCAAAATCCAGAAAAACAAAATCAGCAGGAAAGAAGAGCTTATCCACCTTGATGAGCACATCCTCAACTATGCCCCTTGGGTAAGTAATGGAATGGTCCGCCAATTGTAGCGACATGTATGTGGGTTTTGAATCAGGCAGATCCAGCTTTTTAAAGATCGACAACGGCATCAGATTAATGCTTGCTCCCAAATCACAAAGGCACTTGTCAAAAGTTAGATTGCCAATGGTGCAAGGAATGGTGAAGCTTCCTGGATCTTTCAGTTTTGGTGGTAACTTTTGTTGCAGAACCGCGCTGCATTCTTCCGTGAGAGCAACGGTTTCAAGGTCATCCAGTTTCACCTTCCTTGAAAGAATAGTCTTCATAAACTTCGCATAACTAGGCATTTGTTCCAGCGCCTCAGCGAAAGGTATATTGATGTGAAGTTTCTTGAACACCTCCAGAAACTTCCCGAACTGTCTATCCAGCTTTTGTTGCTGCAATCTCTTAGGAAAAGGTGGTGGAGGATAGAGCTGTTTCTCCCCTGTATTAGCCTCAGGAAGAGTGTGTTCAACAGTAGTCTTCTTTGGTTCCGCCACTTTCTCCTTTTGCTTAGATTCTTCATCTCTAACTTCAGCTTCGACTTCTTTTGCCTTTTCAGCATCAGCTACTTTTCCAGACCTTAAGGTAATAGCCTTGACTTGCTCTTTAGCTTCCTTCCTGCCTGGTACTTCCGTGTCACTGGGAAGAGTGCCAGGTTGATGATTGAGCACTGCATTGGCTAATTGACCGATTTGATTTTCCAAGGTCTTGATAGAAACCGCCTGACTCTTGCACAACAGCTTAAGTTCCTCAAAATCAGCACTAGTAGGTGCAGCTGCACTTCCCTTTTGAGGATATGATTGCCTTGTAGCATACTGCTGTGGTTGCTGGAATCCAGGTGGGTTAAACTGTTTACTTACTCCTTGCTGATATGTTGGCTGAATAGCATTCTGATTATTCCCCCAGCTGAAATTTGGATGATTTCTGTTGTTAGGATGATAGGTCGCTGGCACAGGCTGCTGTTGTCGCTGATAATTATTCACATACTGAACAGATTCGTTGACAAGAGAACACTGATCCGTAGCATGAGAACCTGCACAAAGCTCATAAACCATAGCTATTTGATTAACTCCATACGTAGCCAAAGAATCAACCTTCATTGATAGCGCTTGGAGCTGGGCTGCAATAGCGGTGGCTGCATCAACTTCAAGAATACATGCGACCTTGCCTGACGTCATCCTCTGAGTTGGGTTTTGATGCTCGTTTGCAGCCATTGTCTCTATAAGATTATACGCCTCAGTATAGCTTTTAGCCCATAAGGCTCCTCCAGCTGCTGCATCGAGCATGGGCCGAGATTGGGCCCCCAAACCATTATAAAAACCAGTGATTACCATCCAATCCGGCATTCCATGATGTGGACATTTTCTCAACATTTCCTTGTAGCGTTCCCAAGCCTCGCACATAGATTCTGTAGGTTGCTGCGCAAACTGAGTAAGAGCACTCCTCATAGCAGCAGTCTTTGCCATTGGATAAAACTTCACCAGAAACTTTTGCGCAAGATCTTGCCACGTAGTGATGGACCCAGCTGGTTCAGAATGTAACCAGTCTTTAGCCTTATCCCTCAGTGAGAATGGGAAAAGCCTCAACTTGATAGCCTCATCAGCACGCCATTATACTTAAAAGTGCTACAGATCTCGACAAAATTCCTTATGTGCATGTTGGGGTCTTCAGTTGCCGCTCCTCCAAAAGAAACAGAATTCTGCACCATCTGAATAGTGCCCGGCTTGATTTCAAAGGTGTTAGCTTGAATAGCCGGATGAAGGATGCTTGACTGAATGTCATCAATTTTAGGCCGAGAAAAATCCATAAGAGCTGGATCAGCTTGAACAATACGATCTCCCATGTTTACTGGTTCTTTCTGCTCAGTTCCTGAATCCGAATCCTCAAAATCTAACTTCTCCGGAGTATCAAGAACTTCGTCTTTCTCCTCAGCTGTATCTAAGGTCCTCTTGCGAGCACGAGAACGAGTTTGCATAAACGCTTGCTAAAGTACCTGAAACACAACCGAAAAGAGTAATTAACTACTACGTCCTAATCACTGAGTCCTAATAACCAATGATGGTAAGTACATAAACTAAACAAATACGCCGAGTCCCCGGCAGCGGCGCCAAAAACTTGTTAGGGCGAAAACATGCACTAATATTCACACAAGTATACGCGTTCGCAAGTAATATAGAATACTTTCTAGTTCGTTCCCTCAGAGACTCAGACTAAGTTATTGTCTAATTAAACTCACTCACCAATGTATGACTATTTCTCAATGTTAAGATAATAACACTTAAAATTGTTGATTAAATATTAACTATAATTAACTACTTAATTAACCATTTAACTAACACTTCAATTTATCAATAATAAAACACTCATGAGATCACAACTTCATTATTACTTCCTTCTATAGCCATTGCTATTACCTTTAGCATGTGACAGTGATGACATTAATCGAATAACACGAAACTGATAAAAGCCAACTTTCATTGTACTAATACCATTCTACCAAGCATCCACAATTAAGATAGAAGTTGAATAGTCATCAATTATGTTGAGTTCCTATATGTCTACAGAAATTGACAACACAACGATTTAAGCACAAGTTATCCCTTTTGATTACATAGGGCAAATAAAACTGTTAGAGTTACCCACTAATCATGCACAACGTACATGAACCTATGCTAGCATGGCAAGTTCTAAATCTCAAGATCCACCGTCACTTCACAAGAGATTAACACCCTATCTTATATGTTCGCGACGCACATAAGACGAATACGCACAACCAATACTAGATATCATGCAATCATCACACACTAAAGTATTAAACAATTAACTAAAGAATTTCATAATAAATCGGTTGCAACCCCATGATCACGATTAGCCCATAATAGAACTTATCGCCATCATGGGTTCATATGAAATCATGATAAACAACACAAGAAAATAATAACTAAACTAATTATATTAAAACAGAGTACGTCACAAGAGTAAATAAGTCAAAGCAAGAAAACTAGCATCCAACGTTACAACGAAACAAGAATCACAAGAATATATGCTTCCTCTTCGTTGCGGTGTGCTAAATCGGTCTTCTTCCTTATCTCCTTTGCTTCTTGCGCCAAACACAATCTAAAACATAATCTCCTTCATATTCTCTATGAAAACGTCTCAAATCTACTTATATAATAGTCCCATAAAACTCAGATTACATAGAAGTTGGAAGCCAAACAGAAGTAGAAGTCTAAAATAATTCAGCTTTTTTCCCCGACCCTGCGCGGCCGCTCAGCATTTCTGCGCGGGCGCGCAAGGCTGCTGCGCGGCCGCTCAGCATTGCTGCGCGGGCGCGCAGGACCCTACTGGAAAAATTCCAGGTTTGCTCCGTTTCTTCGCCGTAATCTGCCCGTTCTTTTCCTCTCGCAATGATGAACACATGCCAAGGCTTATTCTTGATGATTCCTCCTCCGAATTGGAACTAATACCCTGAAATGCATAAACACTAGAAAAACGCATCAAATACACAAAATACTTGATTTCAAGACACCAATTTAAGCCATTTTAAGACTATCTAAGTGGTATAAAATGCCACTTATCAGCGCCGCTGCCGGGGACTGCAGTGTTAATTTATAGTTTATGAGCTTTTCATCAGTGGTCATTAAAGTTCAATGACTTGGACATTGTTACTTATTTGTTCCTTGTCTGGTTTCAGGCACTCTAGCGAGGGTATATGCAGACGCGTACGCGTACTCATAAGAGAAAACTGGATAAAGCCGAGGAAGAACTTGTGGTAGTTCGTAGGGAAGTTCTTGAGGAAGAAAAGAAGGTAGAAGAAGAAGAGAAAGTTGAAGAGCCAATTATAGTAGCTATGGGTGATCAAACAGAAAATATGAAGGCTTTGATGTACTATTCTAAGCCTAAGATTAATGACATTCATTCTAGCATCATCAGACCAGCCATCAGGGCTAACACTTTCGAGATCAAGTCAAGTAAGATCCAGATAATACAGAAATCAGTTCAGTTTGGGGGTTCTCCTACTGAAGACCCCAACATGTACATCAGGGATTTCATCGAGATCTGCGACACTTTCAAGTTCAATGATGTGACTGCAGATGCTATCAATCTACGACTCTTCCCATTCTCTCTGAGGGACAAAGCTAAGTGCTGGTTACACTCTCTACCAGTCGGGTCTATCACAACTTGGGAAGATCTTGCTCAAAAGTTTCTCACTAAATTCTTCCTCATGGCGAAGACTGCAGCAATCAGGAATGCTCTTACCCAGTTGGCGCACCAAACCGGAGAATCTCTGTGTGAGGCTTGGGATCGATATAAAGAGATTCTAAGGAAGTGCCCACACCATGGCATGCCTGATTGGATGATTAATTAACTGCTTCTACAATGGATTGGGTCCTACTTCTAGGCCCATTCTTGATGCAACATCAGGAGGAGCCTTGTGGGCTAAGAGCTACGATGAAGCTTATGAACTTATTGAACTGATGGCTGCCAATGAATACCAGAATCCTTCCCAGAGACTGAGTCAGGGGAAAGTAGCAGGAAATCTGGAGTTGGACACAACAACTGCTATCGCTGCCCAACTTAAGGCTTTGACAATGAAGGTGGACACTTTGGCTAATTATGGAGTTAATCAAATCACTAGTATCTGTGAGCTTTGTGCTGGTTCCCATGAGATTGATCAGTGCACAATTTCTAGTAAATCAGCTTAGTTTGTGAGCAACTTTCAGCGATCGCAGCAACCAGTGCCAGCCACCTATAATCCTAACAACCACAATCATCCTAATTTCAGTTGGAGAAATGCTCAGAATGCGGTTCAACAACCTTATCAACAGTATCCAGCTAAGCAGTACAACCCCCTAAGTTTTCAGCAATCGCAGATTGCACCAAGACAATAACTCCAGCTACAACCAGCTAATGAAAAATCTGAATTAGAGGAGTTGAAGCTTATGTGCAAGAGTCAAGCTGTTTCTATCAAGACCTTGGAAAATCAAATTGGGAAAATTGCCAATGCCTTGCTAAATCGTCAACCTGGTACATTACCTAGTGACACTGAAGTGCCAGGAAAGAAGGAAGCTAAGGAGCAGGTAAAGGCAATCACTTTGAGGTCTGGGAAGGTTGCGAACCCCGAACAAACTCTAGAGTTGACTGAAGAAGCTGGGGCTGAGAAAGAAGCAATACAGCAGGATGAAGAAGTGGAACCAAGGAAGCCTATTGTTGAGCACACTCCGCTTGAGGGTAATACAGGGGAGAAACAGATCTATCCTCCACCGCCTTTTTCTAAGCGGCTGCAGAAGAAAAAGTCGGACAGGCAATTTGAGAAGTTTCTGGAGGTGTTTAAAAAACTTCATATCAACATACCTTTTGTTGAGGCTCTCGAGCAGATTCCTAGTTATGAAAAGTTTATGAAAGGTATTCTATCTCGGAAGGTGAAGCTAGATGATTTAGAGATTGTCACTCTCACAGATGAATGCAGCGCTGTGCTATAACAGAAGTTGCCTCCAAAGCTTAAAGATCCAGGAAGCTTCACTATTCCATGTACTATTGGAAAAGTGTCTTTTGATAGATGCTTATGTGACTTGGGAGCTATCATCAATCTGATGCCTTTGTCAATCTTCAAGCAGTTGGACTTACCTGATCCCAAACCAACTTATATGACTTTGCAATTAGCCGACCGTTATATTACATATCCACGAGGTATTGTGGAGGATGTCTTGGTAAAGGTTGATAAACTCATCTTTCCTGCTGATTTTGTAATTCTTGATTTCGAGGAGGATAAGAAGATTCCCATAATCTTGGGAAGACCTTTCTTGGCAACTGGCCGAACCTTGATCGATGTGCAGAAAGGTGAGCTTATAATACGAGTGCTAGATCAGGATGTTACTTTTAATGAGTTCAATGCTATAAAATTTCCTACTGATAATGAGGAGTGCTTAAAAGTGGAGTTGGTCAATTCGGTGGTCACGTCGGAACTTGATCAATTGCTAAGGTCTGATGCCTTAGAAAAAACATTATTGGGAAATTTAGACAGTGAAGATGACGAAGGTGAAGAGCAATTGTAGTATTTGAATGCTTTTTCCTGGAAAAGGAAGATTGATATGCCTTTTGAATCTCTTGGAATGGAGGAATTGAAGAAAGCTCCTAAACGCCTAAAGCCTTCTATTGAGGAAGCTCCATCACTTGAGCTTAAGCCTTTACCTGAACATTTGAGGTATGCATTTTTAGGTGATGCATCTACTCTGCCTGGTATTATTGCATCTAACCTTTCAGGTAGTGATGAGGAAAAGATTTTGAGGATTCTAAGACAGTTTAAGTCGGCAATTGGATGGACTATAGTAGATATCAAGGGGATCAACCCTTCTTACTGTATGCATAAAATTCTGCTAGAGGAAGGTAGCAAGCCTACAGTCGAGCAACAAAGAAGACTTAATCCTATCATGAAGGAGGTAGTAAAGAAGGAAATTTTGAAATGGCTAGATGCAGGGATCATCTATCCTATCTCTGACAGTTCATGGGCAAGCCCGATTCAATATATGCCAAAGAAAGGTGGAATTACTGTGGTAGAAAATGAGAAGAATGAGCTTATTCCTACTCGGATAGTCACGGGATAGAGAGTCTGCTTGGACTATCGGAAGCTGAACAAAGCCACTGAGAAGGACCATTTTCCATTGCCCTTCATTGACCAGATACTTGACAGGTTGGCAGGTCATGAGTATTACTATTTTTTGGATGGCTATTCGAGTTACAATCAGATTTGTATCGCTCCAGAAGATCAGGAGAATACTACCTTCACTTGTCCATTTGGTACTTTTGCCTTCAGACGAGTTTCTTTTGGTCTGTGTGGTGCACCGGCCACATTTCAGAGATGTATGATGGCCATCTTTTCTGACATGATTGGCCAGAATGTGGAGGTGTTTATGGACGATTTCTCAGTCTTTGGCGATTCTTTTTATGAATGCTTGCAGAAGCTGGGACACGTTCTCAAAAGGTGTGTTGAGATAAATCTGGTTCTCAATTGGGAGAAATATCATTTTATGGTGCGTCAAGGAATTATTCCCGGGCACAAGGTTTCTAATAAGGGTCTATAGGTGGACAAGGCCAAGGTGGGGGTTATTGAGAATCTTCCTCCACCTATTTTTGTCAAGGGAATTCGCAGTTTTCTTGGTCATGCGGGTTTCTACAGGCATTTCATCAAGGACTTCTCGAAAATTTCAAAGCCTTTGTGCAGTCTGTTAGAGAAAGATGTTCCTTTTAAATTCGATTACGAGTGCCTTGCAACTTTTGAGACATTAAAGAAGAGTTTAACCACAACACCTTTCATAACTGCACCTGATTGGAATGAGCCTTTTGAAATGATGTATGATGCAAGTGACTATGCAGTTGGAGCAGTTCTTGGGCAGAGAAAGAACAATATATTTCATGTAGTCTACTACACTAGTAAGACTCTAAATGGTGCTCAACTGAATTACACTACTACAGAGAAAGAACTTTTGGCTATTGTCTACGATTTTGAGAAATTTCGATCTTATCTACTTGGGAATAAGGTGACAGTTTTCACTGATCACGCCGTCATTCGATATCTCGACTCAAAGAAGGACTCGAAGCCTAGATTGATTCGAAGGGTTCTGTTGCTCCAATAATTTGAACTAGAGATCAAGGACAGAAAAGGAACTGGAAATCAAGTTCCTGATCATCTCTCGCGTTTAGAGAATCCTAACGCTACTTGTTCGAAGTGCAAGAAGAACATTGTGAACTATCTTGTGAGTAATATCATGTCTCCAGACTTTTCTTATGCTTAAAGGAAGAAGTTTCTTCATGAGGTGAAGTGGTACATGTGGGATGAGACATTTTTTTTCGCCAAGGAGCTGACCAAATCATCAGGAGATGTATTCCTTACAGCAAAATGGGGGGGGGATCTTGCGAGATTTCCACTCAATGGCTTATGGAGGATATTATGGTCAAGAAAAGACAACAGCTCATGTTCTTCAAGCAGGTTTCTTTTGGCCATCATTGTTTAAAGATGCTCATCAGTTCATTTTGAAATGTGATCGATGTCAACGAGTGGGTAATATGTCTAAAAAGAATGAGATGCCTCTTAATGTGCTTCTCGAGGTTGAGATCTTCTAAGTTTGGGGAATTGACTTCATGGGGCCATTTTTCTCCTCTTGTAACAATCAGTTAATTATGTGTCGAAATGGGTTGAAGTTTAGGTGTTGCCAACAAACGATGCGAAAGTGGTACTTAATTTTCTTCACAAGCAGATATTCACAAGGTTTGGAACTCCAAGAGTCATAATCAGTGATGAGGGGTCGCATATTTACAATCGCAAGTTCACTGCTATGATGAAAAGGTATAATGTGAATCATCGCATCGCTACGGCTTATCATCCTCAGACGAATGGTCAAGCTGAGGTATCTAACAGAGAGATCAAGCGTATTTTGGAGAAAGTGGTATGTCCATCAAGGAAGGATTGGTCTTTGAAGCTTGATGAAGCTGTTTGGGCGTATAGAACAGCATATAAGACTCCATTGGGAATGTCGCCATTTCAATTGGTATATGGTAAGGGGTGTCATTTGCCTGTGGAGCTCGATCATAAAACATATTAGGCTTTGAAGAAATTGAATCTGGACTTGGATGCAGCTGGAAAGAAGATGATGCTTCAGTTAAATGAACTTGACGAGTTTCGACTTCAAGCTTATGAAAACAACAAGATGTATAAGGAGAAAGTCAAGAGGTGGCATGATCGGGGTCTAGTGCTCAAGAAATTTGTGCCAGGGCAACAAGTTCTTTTATTCAGCTTTCGTCTCCGTCTTTTTTCTGGAAAGTTGAAGTCAAGATGGTCATGGCCCTTCATAATCAAAACCGTGTTTCCACATGGAGCGGTGGAAATTTTTGAGAATGATTCGGGCCAAGCATTCAAGGTAAATGGTCAAAGGTTAAAGCATTATTATGGTGATACGGCAAACCGCGAGGTGGTTAGTGCCGTTTTATTGTCCACTTGATCTCAAGATTCTACGTCGAGCTAGTGACGTAAAAGAAGCGCTTCTTGGGAGGCAACCCTATTTTGTTGTACATTAGTAAGTAGAGAAAGTAAGAAAAAAAGAGAAAACCACAAAAAAATCAAAAAAAGGAAAAAGTTCAGGCTGACTACAGAAGCCTGGCACGCCCGCACTGTCCTAGCGCGCGACCGCGCCATTTTCACAGAAACACCGCGCGCCCGCGTTGTTATAGCACGCGCCCGCACCGGCTTGGCAGAAGTAACGCGCGCCCGCGCCGTTCCAGCACGTGGCCGCACTGTCCCGAATTTGGAAAAAAATAAAATGCAGTTTAAGGCGGGGAAAATGGGAATTTTGTCCTAAAATCAATTCCTAACCAAGTTTTCCTCCTCCACATCCCATAATTCCCTCTCCAAATCAAACCCATTACTCCCATTATTCCCATAATCAAATCCCACTTCTATTCCATATCTAATTCTCTTTTCACCACCTATATATACATACACCATAAACAAACTTCTTCACCAATTCAGAAACTCTCAACACAAATTCTCTCTCAAACATAACTCTTATTCTCTCTAATCAATTTCCATGGTACCCAAGAGACAAAGAACTTAAGTCGATAGCAGCGCCACCGATTCTTCAACTTCGAGTGGTGTGAGGCACAGGTTTTCTACTTCTGAGGCTGAGGAGGAGTACACGAGGCTTCTCATGAAGCCTCTTGCTAAGGACAGAGGTTTTCTTCCATCAGGGAAGGATGGTTAGCTGTTAGAGATGATTCAGGAGATGGGTTGGGTTTTTTTGTGAGGAACCCGATGTTGTGCCTATGAGTGTTGTGCGAGAGTTTTATGCTAATGCAAGGGCGGTGAAGAATGGTTCCACAGTGGTTAGGAGGATGAAGGTGGAGTATAGTGTTGGAGCGATAAGGAGGGTAATTAATCAGCCAGCGAAAAAGGCCGGTCAAGCTATTTCAAATGATAAGACTCTGGAGGATTTTGACTTGGATTTGATTGTTGCTACTCTTTGTGTTCCTAAGACTCAGTGGAAATTCAAGCGGGGCACAACTGATTATGCCACATTCCCTACTCCTTGTATGAACAGATTTGCCCGTGCCAATGTTTTTCCAACATCTCATATGCATGAGGTTAACGTAGAGCGAGCACGTTTATTGTGGGGTATTCTGAAGGGGGATTATGTGGACATTAGTAGGATTATTCACCATGGTATTCTGCGATTTTTGAGAGGGAGCACTATAGGTTCTATACCTTACGCGTCCATAGTGATGAGGCTGTGTGTGGCAGCTCATGTTCGTTGGGCCAAACATGAACAACTTCAGCTCCCTAGTGCTGCCATTGATAGATCGATTATATTGCACATGGTGGAGTGGTATGGGGGTAGGCCTGACCCTAAGGGGTTGGGTTATTCATTTGATATGCTTCCAGGCAAGCGGCCCTATGATCAGTATTATGCTGGTGGTTCCAAGTTTGCCCGTGAAGCGGGTTGAAGAGCTCAATTGGGTGAGGAAATAGAGTCATCACATTTGAAGGAATCATCGAAGAAGAGCTCGACGTAGTATAGGCGTCTTGCGAGGAGGATGGATGCGATGTATGACATCCATAGTTTTTTTGCCTAGGATCTCACCCAGGCACTTGGGACTGCATTTAGAGCCATCAGAGTTGACATTCAGTGGCCAGTATTTGGTAAGGACTCGGTGTATCCGCCTCTTAACACACCTGACACTCCACCCCTTGAGGGTGAGGATTCTAATTCAGAGTAGGTATGCCTGATTCCTTACTATTACCTTCACTGAGGACAGTGAATATTTTAAGTGTGGGGGTAGTAGTTGAAGGAATATATTTGTGTAAGTCTCATATAGTTTGCATGTTCATGATAGTTTAGTTCATATAGTTTGCATATTTTTCCATGTAGTTTTTTTTTATTTTGGTAGTTTTTATGATATTTTGTTCATATAGTTTCATGCATTTGCATTATAACATGATCCCTTAGAAAAATTTTCCGATTGACTTGCGATATTGATGCTAGTGTAGTGATGTCGTATTTAGTGATGTTAAGTCTTATTGGATTGATTTATATGCTAGAGAAACTTGTATTTCACCAAGTCTTATAGGTTGCTAGAGTGCTAGATCATGATCATGGTTTATTTGATTCGTCAAGGTTTAATCACTTGTTTATATTTAGAATTTAGGGTATTCTCTTAATAATAAAAGACATGGATATTTAAAATTTGGAAATATTGGATTTCATTGCTAGTTGTGTGGCTATGTGTCAAATGGCTAGTAGCTGGCTCATATTTTTATGAGTAGTCTAGGGTTGAATGAGATGGAGCGAAACGCACTCATTCAGAAATTGTGAAGAAAAAGAAAGAAGAAAAAAAAGAAAAAAAAGAAGAAAAGAAAAAAAGAGAAAAAAGAATAAGTGTTATGTATAATTGATCACGAGTGGGATCTTTAGTACTCGAGTTATTAAGTTCTTAGGGGACTTTGTGCCTAGTGACCTAAGGCTTTTATGGTATGGG